>NW_026889774.1:1602500-2132500 GCF_033153115.1 Saccostrea echinata | reverse complement strand
CCCCTCGGGCAAGCCCTCGGGGAATAGTTCCTGTCGCGGGTTTGATAAGAGAGCCATCCCATTCACAACCAGTGGATAAGTGTTTATTATATACTCCAACCCCCCCCCCCCCACTTCCACCAAAAAGATGACAGTTATAACTGTGTGATTTAATTAGCGGATCACAAAGAACAGTATTTTACAAATTAAGTCACATTCTTTAATTATTGGTCTTTTTCCCCCTTCTTTTCAATGTCAAACATACAGATTTTTCTAGAACATAAAGAACATTTTCTAGAGTTATTTCTGCATACAAATTATCAGTTTTGTTAAAAAAACTAGTACGTGAATTACAGATAGTGATATTAAAGAAATTTTTACCTGCTTGACTGGTAGAGTGTGCAAACAATATGGTCAACACGATAACAAGGAATGATGAACATTTGAAATTTATATCTGCAAAGAAATACAATAAAATATATTATATAGTTATACACCTAAAGAGATGCGCATGTTTTAGTACAAGACACCTTTTTTCAGAACACTGAATCTCACTGAGTGACTTTTTTCTCATAAAAGATATTACTGTATTGCATATTCGACCAATCAAACAAGGCACTGGAATTTAAGTACAGTTCTTTGTAAAAATCATGCAAAATAGGCATGCAGGTGATATATGAGGGTTCTCAGAATTCGATGATTTTCCACACATAGTCTTCTTTTGCCCTATGAACCATGTATGCAAAAGGAAAAATGTTTTGATTCACGGTTACCATGGAAACATGGGTTAAGAATTTTCCCTAGCAACCAGCCGATTTTCAGCTTTGATGGACTAAAAAATCTCTTATCTTTCAGGCTCAAATTAAATGTAAATACTAAAAGAATTTCTTTTTCATTGCTGTTATTCTCAAAATAATGATCTTAACAGTTTTCACAATCAAAAATATAGAAAGAAGATTTAAAGATATATCTGTGATAGATGTGGGAATATATGCATGTTTTTCCTTTTTTGCTGACTCAGCATTTTCCTTGATTTTGGAATTATTCAATGCTTAATTACTCCAGTGATGGACCTCATACAGACATCCTGTGTATATAACATAAAAGCAGAGGATTTTGTCTTTTAGAATTTGAATTCAGAAGCGTATAATTTTTAAACATTCCTATCCGTTGCCGAGCAACAAAAATGGATGTTTTGATGAATAAAAAGAGAAAAAATGTAAAATGCTAAAGTCATAAATCACATAACTTGTTATCTTTGAATACTCATAACAAATTTAACAATAAATTGAAATTTTTGAGACCTCTCTGCAAGCTATGGAATGTTTTACAATTTGTAATCTCCAGGGTAACAGCAATTTCCCCTTAGCAACACGATCATAGAATAATAATTTTAGCATGTTCATGTACCTGTTGTTAAGGATTCTTCAAAACAAGCTGTAAAATTGTGATTAGGCAAATTTTACAATGTAATTAGCATCTTATAAAATTTTATTTTTCACTTGATTTTCCCATGGCAACGATTCTGAGCACATAACAACCAATGTAACCTATGTAGAGTTAAGAGATTCTCTGTAGGAATTTCAACTGTTTTGATACTCAGAATCAAGATTACAGGACATTTTTATGTAAAATCATTGCTGGTACAAAATATACATAAATATATACATTTGCAATCAAGATTTAAAAATTCAAACTAAGAATGTTACCATGGTAACGGGTATAAACATTTTTAGTTCACCTGAGCCAAAGGCTCAAGTTAGATTTTCTGATCGAAATTTGTCCATTGTCTGTCGTCGTTGTCGCCGACATTGTCGTTGTAAACTTTTCACAATTTCCTCTTCTTCTCCAGAACTCCTCGACCAATTTCAACCAAACTTGGCACACAGTATCCTTGGATAAAGGGGATTCAAATTTGTTCAAATGAAGGGCCATGCTCTCTTCTAAGGGGAGATAATTACAAATTAGTGAAAAATTAATGGCATCTTTTAAAAATCTTCTTCTCAAGAACCACTGAGCCAGGAAAGATGAAACTCGTGTGGAATCATTCTCAGGTAGTGTAGATTCAATTTTATTAAATTCATGACCCCCTGGAGTAGGGTGGGGCGGCAATGGATGATCAAAGTTTTACATAGGAATATATAGGAAAAATCTTTTAACATCTTTTTCTCAAGAGCAACGAAGCCATAATTGGTCATATTTATATAGAAGCATCCTCAGGTGGTGTAGATTCAAGTTTGTTCAAATCATGACCCCCGGGGGTAGGGTGGGGCCACAATGGACGATCAAAGTTTTACATAGAAATATATATAGGAAAAATCTTCTCAAGAACAACAAAGCCATGATTGGTTATTAACTATTAGGAAGTAACCTAAGGTAGTGTAGATTCATATTTGATAAAAATCATGACTCCCTGATATATATAAATATCCCCTGGGGATATGTAGGGGTCACAATTGATTATTAAAGTTATGCATAGGAATACATAGGACATTTTTTTTTAAATCTTGTTCTCAAGAAGAGCAAAGTTATGATTAGTCATATTTATATGGAAGCATCCTCAAATAGTGTAGATTCAGATTTGTTCAAATCATGACCCCAGGGGATAGGGTGGGACCATAAGGAAAGTTCAAACTTGTAGTGAAAAAAGTCACAATTAGTCAAAGAAATATGAAAACATCTTTAGTTAGTGTAGATTCAATTTTGTTCAAATCATATCCCGCCTCTTTTTTAGGGGTAGGTTGGGACCACGTATGAATTAAAGCTTTTTTCCTAGCCACAGTGCTCAGGTGAGCGATGTGGCCCATGGGCCTCTTGTTGTTTATATCATTTTAGTTTTATTTCTCCATTTTCATTCAGAGCTCATTGATCTTTCTAAATTAAAAAAAAAAAGAGAAATATACAAGCACGGGTTTTCAAGTTTTGAAGAAAAAAAATTAATGCACTTTGTTAATTATTATTTCATGAAAGAAATAAATTCATTTTTTTTAATTAATATACAATTATTGCTGCTTTTTGAGGTCAATACGATGATTTAGACACCTGAGGAGTACAATATTCACCGAGCCCGAAGGGCAAGGTGAATATTGTACTTCGAAGGTGTCTAAAGACAGATTCCGCAGGTCGAGAGTTCAACCCCGGGCTGGGGCGGAAATGGGTATCCTTATAAAAGTGAATTTCTTTGTGCTTTCTATATATATATATAAATATATATAAATATATATATATATATATATATATATATATATATATATATATATATATATATATATATATATATATATATATATATATATATATATATATATATTATATATATATGCTGTAATTAGATCCTCATTTGAAGTATTTAATTTTTTTTCCTTTATATTGAATTATTTTCAATTGATGTTAAAGATCTTACTTTTAGCTCACCTGAGCCGAAGGCTCAAGTGAGCTTTTCTGACCAAAATTTGTCCGTTGTCTGTCGTCGGCGTCGTTGTTGTCGTAAACTTTTCACATTTTCATCTTCTCCAGCACTACTGGGCCAATTTCAATCAAACTTGGCACAAAGTATCCTTGGGTGAAGGGGTTTCAAGTTTGTTCAAATAAAGGGCCACGCCCTCCTCCAAGGGGAGATAATTACGAAATAGCAAAAAATTAATGGCATTATTGAAAAATCTTCTTCACAAGAACCAGTGGGCCAGGAAAGATGAAACTCATGTGGAATTATTGTCATGTAGTGTAGATTCAAGTTTGTACAAATCATGACCCCCGGGGATAGGGTGGGGCCACATTGGACGATCAAAGTTTTACATAGAAATATATAGGAAAAATCTTCTTCTCAAGAAACAGCAAAGCTACATAATGATTGGTCATATTTATGTGGAGGCATCCTCAGGTGGTGTAGATTCAAGTTTGTTCAAATTATGATCCCCGGGGATAGGGTGGGGCCACAATGGATGATCAAAGTTTTACATAGGAATATATAGGAAAAATCTTCTAAAATCTTCTTCTCAAGAACAGCAAAGCTATGATTGGTCATATTTATGTGGAAGCATCCTCAGATAGTGTAGATTCAAGTTTGTTCAAATCATGACCCCCTCCCTCCCTTTTTAGGGGTAGGTTGGGACCACTTATGCATTTAAGCTTTTCAATACTAAACTGATTTTTCCTTTTTTCCTAGCCACAGTGCTCAGGTGAGCGATGTGGCCCTTGGGCCTCTTGTTTCAATTATGGACTACAAATTTACTACTCTATACATGTACCTATTAACACTGATTAACCGTTAAGTTTTCATTTCCGTGCACGAAATTTGAAAATAAGTTTAATTCAAATATCTGTAATATTTATTTTAAAGCAATATGAGCTGCATTTTTGAGAATTTTATTTTGCTGTTAAAATGTGCTGTTATGATAAATCCGTATGTAATTTAAATCTTTATGATCAATAAGACTAAAATTAGTATCAGAATTTTTTCATAAACGATTTCTTTACAAGGGAATGTATAGCATTATATAAGAAAACAATATTGTACAGGATGACAATAATGCAATTTTGCTTCAATCAAAGCTTATAAATAGTTCTTTCATAACAAATATGAGCAACAGAAATTTATAAATGTTTTTTTTTCATCATTGAAATAGTTAATTACAATTTTGCAACAAAAATTTCTGACATCAAAGTTGCAGCTCATATTGCTTTAATGAATTATCTCTAAGCAACTTTCCTTTCATGAACAATTCAAAATAGCACTATAAAATCTGGATAAAAATCTATAAGGAATTACTAGTAGTAAGGGAGAAAGGTTTTGCCGTACGACATGTATAATTTAACAAGAAATTGTTAGTTAAAACTTGCTCATAATAGGGTAAAATGTTTCTTTAAAACGGTCCTGCACCATATTCATAGAGCACGTAGAAAGGGGGGCCTCCTCTCCCGGCTTTCCCCTTTTTTCCAAGAGTCTATTGCTGTAAATTTTGATTGAATTTTTTAAATTCAATTTTTTAGTATAATCAAACACTCCTAATGTCCAAATAATATACATGTATTGAAAATTCGTGGAATTGATCACAATTAATCCCCCTTTTTTCTATTTCGGAAAAGATAACATATGTCTGTTAATAATTGTAATGCTCTTTCCTTTAAATGTATTATATATACTTTATATGTTACTTACAAGATAGAATACTAGACAGCCGTTTTATTGTTCGGATCTACAGTTTTTTTCCAAAAGGGGGAGAGGTGGGGATTCCAAGCCCACTCAAGAAAAAAAAAGAGATTTACAATTCAACCTAAGCAATTAGATTGACAAGCGAAAAAGTTGAAGAATTCTCTATCTGAAAAACCTTTCTTTCGTGGCAGAGACAAGGGGGGGGGGGGGGGGCTTGTCTTCTCTTACCTGTATAACTATGAAAATCCAAAAGTTTGGGGGTAATGGGGGGGGGGGTTGTCGGACACCTCTCCATTCAAGGTCCGATGTTTTGAATATTGCCTGTTGGTTGTATTTACTTTAGCTAGAGCGTATGCACTACTGCGCTTTGAGAAAAAAAATATTGTCAAAGGTTATACTTAAGCTTTTCTAGATATTATTTAAGTCTAAGTATACATGTAGCCTACAAAAATCCCCAAAGATTCTTTAAGCTTTGAAAAGGTTTTGAAGTACTGATGGTTAAAGTTCTTTCATTTCAATAAAAAATTATTTTCGTTTCCTTCGTATAGTATACATGTACTAGATGTTGTGTTCCATGTGCTGTTTGAGATGTAAGAAATATAATTTAGGTAGCACAATTTTGATGAATTTCTCTTTTCTTATGGAAAAGATTTTTTTTTCAAATAGCGGCCGGTAAATTATTTTTAGTTTATAACCGGTGAATACATAGCAACTCTAACAGCAACCGTAACTTAAGAAGATCTGATTTTTTCCAGAAATCTCTTTCGAAATACACTTTTTAAAATATTTTTTTTTATTATATTTACGCATATTATAGACTTACACATCTTCACATACCAAAATAAACTCAATCTAACCTGTAAATGCTAAGAAGAATCATGAATACTTGCAATCTGATTAAAATCAGATCTTTGTTAAGGTCAAGATCTAGTAAATGACTTTAGACCGTCTTTTCGGTGCTAGATCCATTATGACGTCATAATCAATTTAAACTTTCCTTTTTCCATACTTTACAGCTCCAATAGAATTATGTAGAAAATAAAGTATTTTCATGGCATTCAATTTAAAATCATGTGAAAAGTAATCCCGATACCTATATTCAATTTTACATTATTTCAAAGAAGAGGCTAAGAACATACAAATTACCGCTTTCTGAGAGACTGTAGGTGTTGTGGAATGAAATGAAAGACGTCTTGATCGTATAGTGGTTTATTTGAGACTTGTTATTATCTATAGAAACAAACGAAAGTATTATGACGTCACAACAAAGTTAACGTTACATGAACTCGCGGATAATCCATGACACTCCGGGCACCAAAATGAATAGTAAAATTTTAAAAAGCTCATATTAAATTAACAGTTCCATTGAAATAAAAAGCAAGTTCATAATCACTAAATTAAGAGGTCCATTCACGGATTCTTTCTTTGGCTTTTGGTTTTGATACTCGATCATCTTCTTTTCAGACACTTTATATTTCAGGTTTTGTATCAGAGTTTCCGAGTGTTTGTGACGTAGTTCTGTGTTAGCTTTCTCCAGCTCCATGTTCCGAGTCTGTAGGTTGTTGTTTTGTTTCTTTATCTCTGCCATGTCCCTGAGATTCTTTTTCTGTGACTTATCTTTTTCCTTCTCCTCGGCCTCTTTAAATTTTTCTATCAGCTGAGTTTTCTCCCTTAGTTCCTCATCACGAGTCTTTACGGCGAACTTATAATCTCTCTCCCTGCTATCTACGGAGCCCTGTAAAGTTTGCAGCTGATTTTCCAATCTCTGTACGTTGATCTTTAGATCACTTATTTCCCTTCGAGTGTGATCACATCGTGACTGAAGACTGTTGTTTTTAGCCGTGAGGTTCTCCGAGTCAGAGGTGGCGGTTTTGAGTATGTCAACTTGGCCCCTTAATTCCTGAATCTCCTTATGCAGACGTCCGTTTTCGTACGCCAGTTTATTTTTCTGTTCCATCATCTCCTTCATCACATTCTCTACACGAGTCTGAAAATCCCTTTGTTGGTCGAATTGTGACACTCTCTCTAGCAGGGTGGCATTCTCATGCTCCAACGCGTTCGTCCTTTGTGTCTGTGTCTTCAGCTCTGATTTTAATTTTTGTATCACGTTAGTCAACTTGTTACGTTCTTCTTGCATGGAGTCCACGGTCCGACTTATCGGAGAGATAGGCCTAGCTGTATTCAGTAAAACACTTGTAGGTCGATGTTCAACGTTCAGTACTGTGGTTTCTGACTTCTTGCTCGTTTCTACAATGTTGACACTTGTTGATTTGGTGGGCTCGTCTATGTCCCTCGTTAGTTTCATGTCGCATATACTTGTGTGGTGTTTTTTCTGACACTTTTTACACCTGTTGCGGGATTTGCAATCTGAGGCGCGGTGGTTTCCCAAACAGTTGAAACATAATTTCTTCCGTTTTAAGATGTCGAATCTTGCACTTATGTCTGTAACTTTCTTACAATCCCCTGGAAAATGATTCTCTGTGCAACAATAAATGCATGGGCGGCTCTTCATCTCTGTTGTTTCAACATGAGGAATTGACTCTCTCGTTTTCTGGTTATGTGAATAATGAACGTTGCGTTGTTTCTTTGAGGCTCCGGTTAGAAACACTGCTGTTGCATGAAATCCATCGCTGTTTTCAATCTGACCTGATTCAAGGATTTTGACTTCTTTGCTGATAGCTTTACGAAGATTTTGTAGTGAAATGTTGTCACCATCGTACTCACGTGCAATGTTTTTCCTAATTTCAATTGGTAGCTTGTTGATTATGACTGGAATAAGTAATGCTCCAAACATCTCTTGTCTTTGTCCTAGACACTCTAAGCTCCTGACATGAGATTCCAAGAAATCTCCATAATTTCTTAAACTAATGGCATCATTTCTGGGGGCAGGAAGTTCGATGAGTGCTCTCATATGAGCGTTAATAATTTTCTGTGGCTGACCAAATCGTTCTTTAAGCAAGTCTATTGCCGTTTCGTAATTAGCATTTGTAAGCGCAAATCCTGCTATTGTTTGTGCTGCTGTGTCGCGTAATTGAGCTTTGAGATAGCTAAACTTTTGAATTGGCGTCAAAGTATGATTGCAATGAATCGTTGATTCGTAAGAATCCCAAAATGTATTCCATTCTAATACATCTCCGTAAAAATGCGGAAGATCTAACTTTGGTAATCGGTGATTATTCGTGGCGTGTTGGGGTGTTGATGACAAAACATTTTCCTGGCTACTTTGTGCATTGAGATCAGAGGCAGGAACATTGTTCAAAATATTCTCACAAGCCGTTTCACTTGAGTTAATTGTAGCTGACGTGTTAACGTTATTATCATAAATTTCTGTGGCGGGTGTAAAACACTCGGCATTGGCGTTCAAAGTTTTACATGGATTTTTTTCTGTAAATTTCTCAGTTTGCCTAATTTTACAATCTAATTCATACATGTACTCATCTGTATTTGCGATTTCTGTTTCGATGTCCTCTTCAGATAGGGTATCCAATATGCGGTCGTTCAATTCTTGTAGGGTCTGCCTTTTCAGCGCGAGAGACTTTCTAATTATGTTGATTTCCTCGGTAATTTCTTCACTGGCTGGATTTTCCTTCAAGTCCAAAAACCGTCTAAATAGCTTTGTAACTGCTGATCTGTTGCCTGCTCGTATAGCTTTTAGTCTTCCTTCCATTGTATGTACACTACGTAGAATTCCGTCGGTCACGGCACCAAAATGTTGTGGAATGAAATGAAAGACGTCTTGATCGTATAGTGGTTTATTTGAGACTTGTTATTATCTATAGAAACAAACGAAAGTATTATGACGTCACAACAAAGTTAACGTTACATGAACTCGCGGATAATCCATGACAGTAGGCAATCTGAATATATTTCCTTCGTCTGATATGGAAAAAAACTCCCATATTCGTGACTGGCTTCCTTAATTTTTCATTGAAAATGACAGTTTACAAGATGGTTTTTCGTCTTGTTTTCTTGCTAATTATGCCCCGATACACCTTATTTGAGCGAGCTATAGTTATAAAGCATCATAAAAGGAATTTATTTCTCAAGTTAGAGAAATCTGTAGGCTCTTTTCATTTACTAGATCTTGACCTTAAGCTCCAAAATTTTGATGGTCGTCCATTAGAATTTCGGAGCGTAACAAAGATCTGATTTTAATTAGATTGGAAAACTTGGAGTAAACTGACTTGACAATGCGTACAGTCTTCGGAAGTTTTTACTAATCTATAATTTATAGAAGATTATTCCGCAAAGTATACATGTAGCATCATTTATAAAAATCAAATTACTTGTTCCGTGCACAAGGATTAATCAGAGACTTAATCGAATTTGACAGTTTTACCACCTGTTTCAAATGTCTCCAATATATTCATTTCAGCTAGCAGCCATTCCTTTTTCGAATAGAAACATTGAACTCATTTTTGTTCCAATAGCAACCGTTTAGGTATCACACCGTGAAAATGAAAGAAAACTGTTTGATAAAGATAATTATCTAAATCATCTTCAAAAATTTTTAGTATTTATTATTTTCTTAATAATTCAAAAAAGGGTGCCGAATTAACTAGATGCCGAGTGCACCAGGTGCCGAATTGACTAGGTACCGAATATACCAGGTGCCGAATTCACTTAACTTGGTGCCGAATTAACCAGGTGCCGAGTTTACCAGGTGCCGAATTGACTAGAATTCCATTGACCCCCTTTTTCTGTTTTGATTTTTAATTAAGCTATGTGTGTAGATTCTAAAAATATACTTGATAAAAAATTCTCAATACTTTTGATAACAGGATACATCCTCTTTAAACTTACACATTAATAGCAGACAAATATGTAGATTCAATATTTTGTAATGAAGAAAATGTTCAATCATTTTTTCAAAATATTCTTTCTTCAATCAGATTAGTTCTCATACCTCAGCCTCCCCATCTCCACCTTTATAAGTGCTATAGCCATTTGCTATGGCCATTGTGTCTTACATATATTTACTTGATTGAAACTGGTTCGGTGATTAGTGAGCCGATCATGATCAAGACGTTAAAGAAATTGGCTTGTGGACGTCAAAATATTTTTTTTTCCACTAAAAATTAGACCAATGGTTCATTTCTTTCTGAGTTAGTTTAACCTTCTTGTCAAATTTTACACATCTTTTCATAGTCATACTTATTTGAACATTCTGATTCTTCACAATAGTGCTCAGGAATCCCACTGTGGGACGTGGAGACCGGTACTTCGGATGAGACCGTATAAACCGAGGTCCCGTGTCGCAGTAGGTGCTGGCACGAAAAAGATCCCTCACTGCTCAATGGCCGTAAGTGGCGAGTATAGGACAAAATTTGCAGCTCTCCACCGGCAAGTGGTGGCGTCTCCATATGAGTGAAAAATTCTCGAGAGGGACGTTAAACAACATACAAACATACGTGCTCAGTTGTTGATATTTAAAAGATGCTTGTGTTTCTGATTGACAATATATGTGTAGTTTTCAGAAATCAGCTCTTCTAACAATTTTTTTTTTCAAAAATCCCCATGGGCACTTATTGTACCACGTTATTAGCAGAGCTGCTTTTGTATTCATATGATGCAGCATTTATTCAAAGGCTTCTTCATAAATCGAGGAAGTTTCTTATTGCGGCCTTCAATTCGACATTTTAATTTATCGACAACGTTTCATCAATGAACAATACACTAGACAAAATTGCTAACGCACCACTTAATATTCTCATCTGTTTATTGAACATTTGCCTAATCGGCTCTAGTATATTTATTGTGCCTTCTTGCCCAATGCAGTCGAACTGGCAAATGTCTTGGTGTCATGACAATATCCTCAAATGACTTCGCCCGAAATTCAATTTCCCAATCAATGCGCACTGTTTTTGTCCTGATGTAAAATAAAACTGGTGGTTACCAATGCTGGTCAGTAATGTTGCAACTGAAAAGATTTTCCAGTAAAAAAATCCTAACGATACAGGGCGATTTGCCTACTACATCACCTATTATTCACCCAGTGCTTTGGTGTCCATACCCTAACCACCACACTTCCGGTTGCCTCAGTTCAATCTGGAACAATTTTTCAATTGTTGTGTGGTAACAGCGAAATGCTCTTGCCATCAACAGAAAAATATTCTAATGTTTATCTATTGGCAACGATTTTACACTAGAAAAAAGACAAACCTTTAAATTGTTATAATGTTTTACAAACTTTTCCAAAGGAACACCCTGCAGACACAATTTAACTACCTTAGCACTTTCTTCTCGGACCAAAGCTGCATATGTTGTTATATGTTTCGGGCTTTTTAATAGGACAAGCATAAAGAACACAGATCCTCCAAAAACCTTGAGTACGATTTTCGTGTTTTCTATGAAATAGTTATATGTACACTCCACTAAACATTGAAGTCATTTATCAGTTTAGACATTTAAATGACTTACTTTTAACGTTAGTGACATTTTCATACATTAAATACATCATACTCAACTTTTATAAAGTTGAGCATGAATTTGTTTTTGTGATGCGTTAGCAATTTTGTCTAGTATATTCTTTTCATTCCTATCGTTGATTCGATATATCCTTAATTCTCATGATATCGTGGGTTGCATTGTATCGCGGTATTTTCCAAAAATTAGGATCCTTTTTCGTTGATGGACTATCTGTCTGTCGTCTGAATGTTAACTTTCGGGATGATTAAAAAGTATGGAACACCCGCTGGAAAAATATTTATTCAAATAAAACGAAATTCTTACAGATTTCCATTCCCGTTTTTATTTTATTTAGACCATTGAATATATAACCAAGTAAAATCCATAATAAAGTTAATATTTTTAAAGCCTTAAGTTTGTATTATTGTTAAGTTTTCATTGTAGATTTACATCATAAATTTAAAAAAATAAAAATTGTACTTTGTGACAGTGCCAAACCTCAATGATTTTCAATACCGCGATTCAATCATATGAGACTCTCCACTTTAGGAGGTAAATAAGACTTCCTGTTTTAAAAATAGACTACAAAGTAAACGAAGAAAGCTTAGAAAATAATTAGCCACTAAAAAGTTAGGCCATTGATGGGTTTATGAATAGTATTTGGTGAAAAGTTAATGTAAGAATTTAGAATAACTTTTTTACGCTAAAGAAATAAGTACCGCAATATTATGAGACACCAGTATACTAGTATTTCTTTAATTTGGACTTGAAATAAAAAAAAACACAGAGTCTGACTGCCTCAAATTCTGTTTTGGTAGAGAGGGACAAGTAGGACAGGGGGTATTCAGCACTATATAGGGAAGTTTGACAATGAAAGGTGGATGGAAGAACATTATGTTTGTGGCAGATCTGGGGGAATGTTAGGGAAAGTTTAGAACATTTCTTGCCTGAGTTTTTCCTGTCTGTCAACTAAAACAATTAAAGGGTTGCGCTGTGGGGAAAATGTTTACCTCTCATTTCGCAGGTAGGTTAAGGCTTCCCTTAGAATATCACAGTGCACTCTGTGCCTTCACATCTCTGAACTACCAAAATATGACGTCATAATGGAAAATGACGTCAAATCACTGCATGAACTTTACACTTTATTTCAAACTGCATGTAAAGAGCTATTCTCTGTAATGACTTGAACTTTTATATAGGAGCTGTGGCACGCATAGTCTCAGAATTTCTCCAAACTCTCTATGATAAAAGTTTTTGATACCGTTAACTCAAATCAGGCAAAAATTGGTTGCTACGTGTCATGGTTACCATAGCAACATGTCCTAAAGTTTGAAAAATGGCATTTTTCAACATCTTCAGAGTCCCACAGTTAACGTTTGCAGCAAAGCAAACAAGTGGCAATGACTGTTTCTGAAAGTTGAAGGTCTGGTTTCTTAAATGCATGATAAACATGTTTGGTAAATCATCTATAACATACGTTACTATGGAAACAAAGTATTCAAAATCAATAATTTTGTTCATTTAATTTTATAAAGTCATACACTTAAGAATAAAAACAATTATAGGTTGAAATGCAAGCAAATAATAGAGAAGAGATCCTTGTAACGTATACCAAGGACAAAATATGATATTTCTTATAGGTTGGCAATGGTTGCCATGGTTTTAATACCACGAAGGGATTTTAAATTTACTCTCTTATTGGTTTAATCTTATCCTATCTTTTTAAAAAACATATTTCTATATAACTGATGATCAATTTTTAAAGGCCTTGGTGTGACCCTTATTTTTACATTTCAAAAAATTCAATTTCAATTCTTTAAATAGTGCGTTGCTATGGAAATAAGGCGAAAAAACCTGCATAAAAATCTGAAAAATACTCAGTTTCCTTGGATACGTACCGTTGTATGTAGATTCCCAAAACTTCAATAATTGATATATGTGAACAACTAACCTGACTTTCAATTTTGACTATCACCCAATCTCTAACTGGATGCAAAAAGCTGGCACATAGGGTCTAATATTGACAAAAAAATTAACAAAATCGAACATTTTCTCTTCTTGGTAACCATAGCAACAGTGTTGTATTTTTCAACAACCTTTATCAGTATATGATATTCAACTTTAGTTCTACGAGATAAGTACTATTCAAGGTGATTCAAATAATATTTTTCTTGATTAAAAGGTTAGTAAATTCCTAAAGCAGCAAAAAATATCACTTTAAACAACTAGTACGTTGTTTCCATGGTTACACTGCAAAGTAACAATTAATCTCAATTTTTCTTATGTTGTCAGTGTTGCAAGGTCCTATGGATGCATATGTGCCAGTCATGAATTTTATTGTTTTTCCTCACGATAGTAGCATTAACCCAATCATAGCAACAGATTTTGCATGGTGGCACTGTGTTACCATGGCAACCATGAAAGTTATTTTTAGAATAATATTGCTAATACCTAATTACATAAGGTCAAATATTTTTCATTGTTTTTCTTAGGTTGTTGATTGAGTTTGATCATGTAACATCTATCATTTGTGACTATAGAGCGTTTTTCAGCATTGTTCAGCATCTAAAATGTATTCCAAATGTACCCATGGTTACCACTTACTTAGAGAAAAATTCTAAATAGTTTCTTTAGAGCATAAGTGGCAACAAGGTGTCATATTTTTGGGAGAATGGTTTGTTTGTTTTTCTTAGTCTTTATTAAGGCTTAATAAAGATTTAAAGTAGCTGAAAATCTCAATTTTTTTCAACTTTTCTGGCTGTTACCATGGCAACCAAGACACATAGCAACGAAATTTTATTTGATATATGTTTCTGGTGTCAAGTTGTAATAATGGGCAATGTTTCATCAAAATCGTTGACCATGCGTGGCAAAGAAGTTTAAGTGGTTACAGAGAATCGCTATTAAATGCTAGATAGCTATTGCAAAATTCACGGGTCGTTAAAGGTTTTTTAAGTCGTATATGTCCGAATATTTTAAAAATACACCGCTTACATACCCTTGATTGAAATTCAGCATGTTCAAAATGCTTATGAAAAATATACTTTTGAAATGTACTCTGTTTTATATGGTTGAGGCTATCTGGTACCGATTGCAGGGTTGCTAGCAGGAGTTATCTCTCCATAAGTGCGTACGAGTTATCTCGCATTACAACAGTGATATACATGAATTTGTACCCTTATTAAAAAGGTCCACATCAATCGTTCTCTAGAAAGGTTACTGTTTATTTAATATGTAAAGCGTAAAAATTAAGAAAAAGAAAGGGAGAGAGACAATTAAAGTCCTCTAATTGCCGATTTGGGAGCAAACAGTGCATTTAAACTTGGGGGGGGGGGGGCGTATCGTCCCAATGATTTTAACATTATATAATATTCACTTGAAAAGAAAGATGTCTTACGGAGCTCCCCCCCCCCCCCCAAGAAAAAAAACCATGTATGATGAAGTTTATTTTTTTAATTAATTAATTATTCTTTTATATATATTATTTTATGTATATATTTTTATTTATTTATTTATTTATTGTTGTAAATACATACCCGAGACTGCGATGTTTTCAGTTACCTTTTGTTGTTATTCTTTTCTTTTGACAAATGTTCACTCGCTTTGTCATTCTCGCAGACGTGGCAAGATAATCGAACGTCTTTCTTCTTGAAATTGAAACTCTTTAAGGTATAAAAAATTAGGGAATTTTGAACCCCCCTCCATGTATCAGCGAATTTCGGTATGCAAAGACTCTACATACATGTAGACCTTTTATTATATACTTATTTACAATTTAATCAAGGGCCGAAAGGAAGTGTTTTTGAATGTCTCCAAATTATTAACAGTTTTCTCTCTCTCCCTCTCTGTCTCTCTCTCTCTCTCTGACGGTAGTGAACTCCTGCCCAAATCCGTGCTTGCTACATTTAATCTAATTTTTAGACACCCTTTGTTAGCTTTCTAGCATCATCTTCTAATTCAACGAAAAATTTTCTGTTTTTTTTTTAAAAATATATTTCATCTTATATTTTCACAGTGAACATAACAATTCCATGATAACCTTGTACAATTTACCAATAATGATAGCGTTTATAACATAGGTCCAATTAGTATTTCATAACTATCCCAAAAATAAAATTCGGCATCTATATGTATTCCACCCCTCCGATGAAAAAACTAAAATTCTGAAACCAGTATTCCATAGTGATATTTATTTTCCTTAATGCATAATATGAATAATGGAATGTTTAACGCCGAGAATCAACATGTAATAGTTCTAAATATGTGTATAAAAGTTAAGACATACTAAAGTCAACTCTACCGATCACCTAAGTTTTGCACGCTTTTAGTTAAGGTCTTAAAGGACTTATCGCATGATTTTTCAGAAATCTTAATTTTAAGAAAAATATTATCTACAACCTTGTTTATTAAAATTCTGAATACAATTAACGTTGTTAAAAGTGTATTTTAAGAGATATTGAGAGTTGAAATTCAAATACGGCAATATGCATATTTCAGTCGGATTTCGGCGAAATACTGCTCTGACGTCATAGGCGACAATTCAGTGATAGAGAGATGAGAAGTTGCACACTATTTACGGAGTTATCAATGACAAATACAGCTTAATTATGAAAAATGCTGAAAAAATTAATTCCTAACGTGATTTTCAATTATCATAGAAACATTAACTAGTTCTAACGTATAAGAATTTTGAGATATTTTCGTTTTTTATTCCAAACATTTAGAATCTGTAGCTCTGATTACGGCAATGTTTCGTGATCGGAAAATTATTTTTCAAGACCGCCATCCTTTACAAAACATATGAAGGCATACTTGCATAAATTAATATTATGTTAAAAACGAAGAATAACAAAGTTAAATAATATTAAATTTGTGAATCAAATAAGTTAATACATGTGATAAATGACAAATGAAATTGTATTGTGATGGCGGGTTTCTTCGTCTTCGCCGTGTCTCCCTTGCTATCGTCACTGCTATTTTTACAATGTTTACGGATTTTTCAGATTATTTCTTGCTGACAATTCTATAATATAAGGTTGGATATAAATTTCATATCGATAAAATCAGAGATTTGACCGTCCATAACGCAGAAAATTCAGGTTGTATTGCGTATATTTTAGTAAGATTTACGTGAAGAACTGATCAGCCATTGTCGCCTTTGACGTCACAGGGTCACGTGATCGCTATCTAATTAACTTCGATTTTTAATTCAGGGGTTCTCATTTGAGTAAATAATTGATTAATTACCGCAGTTTATCCGCAGTAAAAACACAAAATTTATAAACTGTGGTCATAAGGAACGTTTTACGCTTTTAATTTCAAATAATTTAGAAACATGCGATAAGTCCTTTAAGTTTAACACTGTACATTCTTAAGTCCTTCTTAAGCATGGTCTTAGACTTAAGTACCCTTTATGTTACGACCCCCAGAAAATGAAACTGCCCACCACTAATAGGTACTACATTATGTAGCTTGTACCTGTAACACGTACAGATATCAAGTTATGTCCTCTAAGAGGTACCAGATTTCAAAGTAACCTACCTCAACGAGGTACCAGATTTCATAGATACCTACCTCTAACAGGTACCAGATTTCAAAGCTACCTACCTCTAACAGGAACCAGATTTCAGATCTACCTACCTCTAACAGGTACCAGATTTCAAAGCTACCTACCTCTAACAGGTACCAGATTACAGGACTACCTACCTCTAACAGGTGCCAGATTTCAAAGCTACCTACCTCTAACAGGTACCAGATTTCAAAGCTACCTTCCTCTAACAGGTACCAGATTACAGGACTACCTACCTCTTACAGGTACTAGATTGCAAAACTATCTTCTTCTAATGCTTCTGCTAGTAATCTCTATTACCTACCAGATAATGAGTCTACCTACCTCTAACATTAGATTATGAAGTTTCTTACTTGTAAGAGGTACTATATTATAAAGCTACTCACCTCTAACAGGGAACGGGTTATAAAAAACTACCTACCAGCATGAGGTACCAGATTATGAAGTTTCCTACCTGTAAGAGGTACCAGATTACGAATCTAACTACCTCTAACAAATACCACATTCAGAAGCTGCCTGCCAAAATATGAAACTTCCTTACTGTAAGAGGTACAGTATTATAAAATTTCCTATCTGCATGATGTACCAGATTATGAAACTACCTACCTGTAAGAGGTTCCAAAATATGAAGTAGCTTCTGACATGCACCATATTATGAAGCTACATGTACCTAACTGTAACAGACACTAAATTATGAAGCTACCTACCTATAATAGGTACCAGATTATGAAGTTACCTACCTCTAACATGTACCAGATTATAAATCTACCTACCTGTAAGGAGTACCAGATCCACCTTCCTGTAATAGATATCAGATTATGAAGGTGCCAACCTCAACCAAGTTTCAGATTTTGAAGATATCCAACCTGTATTAGGTACCGTGTTTTTAAGGGACCCTTTTTCTATTAGGATCCACATTATAAATAGTCGCCTGCGTGGCGCAGTGGTAAGAGCGTCTGCTGTAGAGTCGCGGAGTAAGGAGTTGATCCTTACGTCGCAGGTTCGAATCCCACTGTTGGACGTAGAGACCAGTTCTTCGGATGAGACCGTATAAACCGAGTTCCGTGTCGGAGTAGGTGCTGGCACGAAAAAGATCCCTCACTGTTCAATGGCCCTCGGTGCCGAGTATAGGTCAAAATTTGTAGTTCTCCACCGGCAAGTGGTGGCGTCTCCATATGAGTGAAAAATTCTCGAGAGGGACGTTAAACAACAAACAAACAAACACATTATAAATAACGTATCTCTATTAGGTATAAGATTATTAAACTACTACCTTGAACAGGAACTAGATTTTGAAACTTTCTGCTTTTGTTTAATAGCTTCATCTCTTTTTTCATGTTATATATATGCCAACAATTACACCTACACAAAACAAAAATGAGCCTTAGTCTTGCTATAATACATAATACATTAAATGTTATGGTTGTAAAGTTTATATTGTCGTTTTGTACATACTGTCGTCGGTTAAAGAAAGAACCTTAACCCCCCCCCCCCCCCCCCCGGAAAAAAGATTTTCGAGTTTTGTCAATTTCCCTTTTGTTTTGTTTGTTTGTCAAGCTTTTTCAGGTAAGTTGATTTTTTTTCTCTGGCTGCCCACCCCCACAACTTTTAAAATCGATGCTACGTCCCTGACCGTTACAGCCCTGTCTAGCAATATAACGCTTAACCCAGTGACCAAGAATTTCACAAATCTTCACAAAACACCGTTACTCATTACAACTTTGTACTTTGCTTGACCATAGATGCACAGGAGCAGAGAAAGAGATTTACTAGCTATAGCTTCACTATACATGTATAATCAATACAGCCACTAAATTATCAACAGAGCCACCAAATAATCAAAAGAGCTATTATAAATACCCAGGAGTAGAGAAGATTTTCAAAGAATTATAGCATTCACTATATCATCAATAGAGTCCCTCTCTAAGAACCAGAAACTCTGATCCTAGGGACGTGATTTTCATAGTATTACTAGAGATCTAAAGGCCATATTTACCATTGAGACAAGTGAGCCAAATGCTTCAATAAGATTTTAGAGTTTTCTGAGAAGTAAATAAGCTTTACTTTGAACTGTAATAATGTTTGTCTTTGTACTAAATTAATACACTGTACTTTCAATTTCTGTTTTAATTCCTGTACATCAGGTGATTCATTATAGTTTAAGAGGAATGTAAAAAAAAAAAAAAAAGAAAGAAAGAATTCAAAGCATTTGAAAAAGTTCGAAGAATAAAGTCTTTAATTTGCTAAAATCCAGGTTTTGGACACCCCCCCCCCCCGGTCAGGACACTACCCTGGACCCGCTTAGGAATCGGGTGTCCCCCAACCCGAACCATTACCTCACTAAAAATTTGAGTCTAGTTACGGCCTTGATCTTATTGCTTGATATAATCATACCAACAGTTTGACTGTTTGATGTTCAGGACTAAGATTTTAAAGATTGCATTACTTTTTATTGTTCTGACCCCACCTCTTAGGCCCCAGGGAGAACAAGCCATGAATTATAAAGTTTTGTTTTCCTTGGCCCTAGATGTTCTATGCCAAAATGGCAATTCATTCAGCCATTCATGAGAAGAAGCAGCATGAGAATGTTTAAATTTTTCACCGATGCACGACAGAAGGTGACGGACATAAAACAAATGATGGCTCAGGGGACCCAGTGAACTAATAAAATCTTTAATTCACAAAGTAATGGATTGTTGGCTCTTAAATAAGATATAAATCTTCCAATTAAGCTTTTTTGTACATATTTTTTGTATATTCCCATGAAAATGTTACTCCCCTCTCCTCCCCCATCCTACACAAAGGGGTGATGATAAATGCGCAATAATGTCGATGATGGTACCCCTGCTGATCTTGAGAATATTGAAGATTTTTTCAATTTTATTCTCGTGTAAAATTTTGGATCTTATTGCAGCCCCATACCTACTCCTGAGGGCCATGCTATGAACGAGTGGAATATGCACTACTTGAGGATGTTTGCATATTATATGTCTAATCATAATTCTCCTGCTCTTTCAAGCAAGATTTTGCAAAAAAAAAAAAAAAAAAAAAAAAAAAAAAATCGTACAAATTCGTAGTATAAATTTGATTCTGTATTGGCTTTCTAACCTATCCCAAATGATCAAAATTTAAACAACTTTGAATCAACACGGTCTAACCTTACATATAAGTTTTAACTTTTTTGGCACAATGGCTTTTGAGAAGACCCAACCATTTTTCCACTATTTCTGAATTATTTCCCCTTGAAAGATAGTGTAGCCTTTCATTTGAACAAAAAAAATAATTCTAATCACCAGAGAATGGTTTATGACAAGTCTATTTGGAGAAGATTGTAAATGGGAATGGATAACGTACAGATGACATACAATATCAGACAGACAGACAGACGCTGGACACTCTAATCAGAAAAGGTTACTTGCGTCTTATGCTGTTTTGAGATAAAACTATGTCATTATGTCAACCCAAACAAAGTCAAGCGACATATTCTTATTCCTAGACCTAAAATTTTGTCCACAGATGGCTTGGAGAATTTTAATGAAATTTCAAAGATAGTCACCAACTCCAAATGTGCAATTTAGGTTTATGCATAGCAAAATCAAATGGCTTAAAAGGTTTTCAGGAACTAAATTGTGATACCAAAAATCATCCAATTAAATTGCTTTGTTATGTTCAGTTTATTATCAAAATCAATTAACATCGTGTTTTACTAGAGGCTTTAAGTTTAAATAACAGCAAAACCTAAAGGAACTGGTTTACAACTGTCAAAACCATATTTTTTCTTGCTGTACTAGATTCAAATGATTTCCTTATCTGTCGCCGATATATATTTTAATTACGCTCTGTAATTTTGATCAATCTTTTCAAAAAATTTAAATTTTTCCTGTGATCTCAATTTTCACTATAATGGCTCTTGGCAGAGTAAAGTGAATCTTTGGAACTTCTTACGGGAAGAGTAATTCATAATTTAATAAATATTAGGGTAGGTGATTCATAATCTGGTACCTGTATGAGATAAATGACTTCAAGTAGCTTCATAATAAAAAGCTCATAGAAGTATGTACATTATAATCTGGTACCTGTTAGAGGTAGGTAGTCCTGTAATCTGGTACCTGTTAGAGGTAGGTAGCTTTGAAATCTGGTACCTGTTAGAGGTAAGTAGCTTTGAAATCTGGCACCTGTTAAAGGTAGGTAACTTAGAAATCTGGTACCTGTTAGAGGTAGGTAACTTAGAAATCTGGTATCTGTTAGAGGTAGGTAGTCCTGAAATCTGGTACCTGTTAGAGATAGGCAGCCTTGAAATCTGGCACTTGTTAGAGGTAGGTAACTTAGAAATCTGGTACCTGTTAGAGGTAGGTAGTCCTGAAATCTGGTACCTGTTGTAGGTAGGTAGTTTTAAAATCTGGTACCTGTTAGAGGTAGGTAGCTTTGAAATCTGGTACCTGTTAGAGGTAGGTAGTCCTGAAATCTGGTACCTGTTGGAGGTAGGTAGTTTTAAAATCTGGTACCTGTTAGAGGTAGGTAGCTTTGAAATCTGGTACCTGTTAGAGGTAGGTAGTCCTGAAATCTGGTACCTGTTAGAGGTAGGTAGTTTTAAAGTCTGGTACCTGTTAGAGGTAGGTAGCTTTGAAATCTGGCACTTGTTAGAGGTAGGTAACTTAGAAATCTGGTATTTGTTAGAGGTAGGTAACTTAGAAATCTGGTACCTGTTAGAGGAAGGTAGCTTTGAAATCTGTTACCTGTTAGAGGTAGGTAGTCCTGAAATCTGGTATCTGTTAGAGGTAGCCAACTTGGAAATCTGGTACCTGTTAGAGGTAGGTAGCTTTGAAATCTGGCACCTGTTAGAGGTAGGTAACTTAGAAATCTGGTACCTGTTAGAGGTAGGTAGCTTTAAAATCTGGTACCTGCTAGAGGTAGGTAGCTTTGAAATCTGGAACCTGTTAGAGGTAGGTAGCTTTGAAATCTGGTACCTGTTAGAAGTAGGTAGCTTAGAAATCTGTACCTGTTAGAGGTAGGTATCTTAGAAAACTGGTACCTGTTAGAGGTAGGTAGCTTTAAAATCCGGTACCTACTAGAGGTAGGTAGCTTTGAAATCTGGTACCTGTTAGAGGTAGGTAACTTTGAAATCTGGCACTTGTTAGAGGTAGGTAACTTAGAAATCTGGTACTTGTTAGAGGTAGGTAGCTTTGAAATCTGGTACCTGTTAGAGGTAGGTAGCTTTGAAATCTGGCACCTGTTAAAGGTAGATAGCTTTGAAATCTGGTACCTGATAGAGATAGGTAGCTTTGAAATCTGGAACCTGTTAGAGGTAGGTAGCTTTGAAATCTGGTACCTGTTAGAAGTAGGTAGCTTAGAAATCTGTACCTGTTAGAGGTAGGTACATGTATCTTAGAAATCTGGTACATGTTAGAGGTAGGTAGCTTTAAAATCCGGTACCTACTAGAGGTAGGTAGCTTTGAAATCTGGTACCTGTTAGAGGTAGGTAACTTTGAAATCTGGCACTTGTTAGAGGTAGGTAACTTAGAAATCTGGTACTTGTTAGAGGTAGGTAGCTTTGAAATCTGGTACCTGTTAGAGGTAGGTAGCTTTGAAATCTGGTACCTGTTAGAGGTAGGTATCTTAGAAATCTGGTACCTGTTAGAGGTTGGTAGTATCATATTCTGGTACCTGTTAAACGTAGAGTGCTTTATTTTTGTATCATATGGCGTAAATGTGTTTGTTTTTTGCATATTTAGAATCAAATAACCCTCAAAATAATTCAGTTTTCGATATTTTTTCTGTTTATTCTTAATGTTTTAATTTCAGTAGAATGCATGAGGGGTTGATTGCTTAGTTATGTCTTAATTTCTTAAAACAATTTTCTCATGTTTGGCCACATTTCTCAGAGTGCCAAATTTAGATAAACTTTGATAATAGTTGAAGCATTTAATTTATTTGGATATAGATCTTTCATCAACCCAGTTAGTGCAAAAGTTTGAATATATTGATGCGGAAATGAAAAAATGAAATCGACAGTTGTTGCTCTCTGATCATTAAATTATTCTCTGCATTCACAAGCACTCTTTACCACCAATATATCGAATGATGTAAAATAAACCGATATTTTTGTCTAAATGTCTCTAGTTTTTTTTTTTTTTTATATGCATTTGATACTGTCTAATGGTACCAAAGCATTAAAAAATGAAATGAAATGAAGAATTATTCACTGAAAAATATCAGTTAGAATGAAAAGTTTTTGTTTGCAGCAGCAAATATCCATAAATTCTAAAATAAGAATATTATACATAGAATTATACCGTTAAACTATGTGCATTCTTTTTTGTAATGCTTTTTATATCGAGACGCATCTTGTTCATAAAATTTCACAGGAGGGTGTCTCTGTGTGTGTTTGTGGGGGGTGGGGGGTGGCGGGTGTTAGATATTTATTGGTCTGGGCTCTTCATTGATCCAGGAATGTGCTCTCTAGGCAATATTAATTAAAAAGTTTGAGGGCACAACCAAAGAAAAATTCCTTTAGAAGCCAAAATATATGAATTAAATACATTGTAAATAAATAAATAAATAAAATAATTAAATATTTAAGTAGATAAACTTCGTCATGCATATGTTTGTGTGTCGGGGTGGGTGGGTGGGGGGGGGCACAACTCTGTTAAACACCTTTGTTTCCTGTTGAACATTTTATAATCATTAATGTTAAAATTATTGTGACGATTTTATAATCATTAATGTTAAAATTATTGTGACGACCAACCCCTTCCCCCTTTCCACCCCCAAGTTCGCATGACCTTAAGATCAGCAATTAGAAAACATAAATTTCTCTTTCCCTTTCTCTCTCTTAATTATTACGTTTTATATATTAAATAAACATTAACCTTTCTAGAGAACGATTGATGTGAAACTTTTGAATAAGGGTACAAATTCATGTATGTCACCGTTGTAATGCGAGATAACTCCTACGCACTTATGGAGAGATAACTCCTACCAGCCACCCTGCAAGCGGTACCAGCCCTAACAAAAAAATACTATAGTAAACTATAGTTAACTATAGTTTACTATAGTTAACTATAGTACCAAAGTAAAAACTTTGGAACTTTGATTTACTATAGTGAAAACTTTGGAACTTTGATTAACTATAGTGAAAACTTTGGAACTTTGATTTACTATAGTGAAAACTTTGGAACTTTGATTTACTATAGTAAAAACTTTGGAACTTTGATTTACTATAGTTAAAACTTTGGAACTTTGATTTACTATAGTGAAAACTTTGGAACTTTGATTTACTATAGTGAAAACTTTGGAACTTTGATTTACTATGGTGAAAACTTTGGAACTTTGATTTACTATAGTAAAAACTTTGGAACTTTGATTTACTATAGTAAAAACTTTGGTTAAGTACGATAAATCCTGTGGAATTATGTTTTTGATTCCCATTCTTTACATTTTATGATATTTCAAGTTTAAGATTCATAAAAGCTTTAGAGAACATTTTTAAACCCGACCCCTCCCCTAAAAATAATGTACAAGATATGAATTTTAATGTAAGTAAATAAGCAATATTTATTTCAATGCATTTAATTTTAATGTTATGCAGATGTAACGTAAGTCTTATTTATGGAGAAAAAATAATATATTTTTGTGTCATTTAGAATCAAAATATCTGCTTCATCAACTTTAGTCAACATGTATTTTTTTTTAAATTTATAAATGTAAATATTGCATTTGAATTAACTACTTTGTATCTTTAAATAAAGATGTACAACAAAAACCAGCCCCAACCAACCCTATATCCACCCCTCCCCTAAAACGGCTAAATAATAAAAAAAAAATTAATAAAACTACATAAGTTGTTAAACTAATGAAAAAACTTTGAAACTTTGATTAAGTATAGGGAAAACTTTGAAACTTTAATTAACTATAGTAAAAACTTTGGAACTTTGATTTACTATAGTGAAAACTTTGGAACTTTGATTTACTATAGTAAAAACTTTGGAACTTTGATTTACTATAGTGAAAACTTTGGAACTTTGATTTACTATAGTAAAAACTTTGGAACTTTGATTTACTATAGTGAAAACTTTGGAACTTTGATTTACTTTAGTGAAAACTTTGGAACTTTGATTTACTATAGTAAAAACTTTGGAACTTTGATTTACTATGGTAAAAACTTTGGAACTTTGATTTACTATAGTTAACTATAGTAAACTATAGTTAACTATAGTATTTTTTTGTTAGGGAGATAGCCTCAACCGTTAAAAATATACCCGTGGTTGGAGGTAGAATTTATTTTGTGTGCATAAAAGAGTCTGGCGCAGGTGATTAATGAGGATTAATCCGAGAATTTTTGTGGAAATCTGTAAAAAGAGGTTGTTCTCTAACTGAATCTTGCTTGGGAAAAATGTGTGTTGGCTTTATTTTAATACAGATTACGATATTGTGTGGAAAAAACCCTCAAATTTGTTCGTTAATTGAATTTCTCAGGAAATATTTTGTATCTAAGTAATACTGTGACTTTTCCCAAGCACATTTCGGATACATAAGGATACGATAAGTTTATTAATATAACAAAATGTTAATAATTATTGTGTTAATCAGCTACGCCGAAGCGATTTATATGAAACACTTCAAAAAATTATAAATGACCGTCACGTGATCTGCAAAGTCATGTGATATCATAACATACATTATGTGCTAATAATTTAATATTATATGTCGATACTTTAACATTATATGCTGATAATTTAACATTATATTATTATTGGACATCATAACATGGTGCATAAAAGAAGGTTTATCATCGGGTTCGTGATACAAAAATCGCCTAGAACGTGTGTGTACCTGAATGAGTGAGAATACGACACAAGTAGAGCTTTTACAAAAAGCTTACCGTCTTTAGAAACAACCTTAAATAGTAACATGTCAGGACGTATAATTCTTGAAAAATTCTTAGCTTTGTATTTTTTCATTAGTTTTTTTCTGAAATAAGCCCTGCCAAGTGAAAGGTTAACAGATGCATGCTCGGCTGTCTCCGTAAACTTCGACTCTGTTGTCGAGATCATTCGGCAAACGTCGGCTGATTCCGTCATTTTTGATATATGTGGTGCGAATCGGCCGAGGTGTGCTGAGTGCTATAGAAATTAGAAAGACAGTGCAAAACAAAGGGAAAAAGAATACATACAAGCTGTAAAGCTTGCATACAGTAAAGATCAATTCTATTAACAATGAATATATAGAAACGTTTTTGGTAATTGCTATAAAAAAAACTAGCATGTTATTTGGAATTAATTACTGCCAATTTCCACTGTTCGTTTTGTCATATTTTTTTACGATTGAAAATTTTGAAAAATTGTTAAGTCGTACGAAAATTAGATCATCAGAAAATTATCTCCCTTGCCTTGAACGGCATTTCAACCAATGAAATAATTGAAAATTTTCTCATCATGCAATTTCTACCAATCAAAAAAGAGAGGAAGTGCACAGTTCGAAGACTGTAAAATACTTCAACTCTGTATACCGTCTTCCAAGGAAGACGGTAATCAGGCACCCCCAGAGTAACTGTGAAAAGATATATTTTTTTTAAACTACGATCATAACAAAGCACGAAACTCGCTTTCTTGATGGATTCTGCTTAGGGACACTTTCTGAATGATAACGAGAATTCTCGCATAGGTCGGGGTTTTCCTAAGACATCGTAATTCGGATGGTGCAATAAAAATCAAATCAGGTTAAAGCTTGCACATTTCATGAGTTTTCTGACATTTCTCAGCAAAACTGGTCTCTCCGACCAAAAAGGTTTATGTGAATGATTGATTGATTTATGTTGTTTTGGTGTTTTACGTCCCATTCGAGAATTCCTTATCGTGCCAACGCTGACCGTGACGCGGGACAAAGGTTTTTTTAAAAGGTCTCATCCGAAAGACCCGTGACTTTCACACTTAGTGCCTGGCGCATTGCGAATGAAGTCTCTAGCTATTTCACATCTTAGGTTTTACGTGGCGTGACGGATTAGAATCGAACCACGGCCTCCCGATTGAAAAGTTTATGTTATGTGGATATAGACAAGTTGACTGTCGTTTGACTAAAAAGTCCGAGAATGTCATTGCAAGGATACATGTAACTACCGTTGTATTTTCAAAATGAAAAATGTTTTGTAATATATATATATCTATACATGTATATATATATATATATATATATATATATATATATATATATATATATATATATATATATATATATATATATATATATATATATATATATATATATAATATGTATATTTATAAGATGTTTCTACGTGCATTTTTATTAATTCTTTTGAAGAAAAAAGTCTAGCAGATCCTTGAACGTATGCTACATGTATGAATAAATGTTTCACATTTTGTCGATTTGTCAGCAGATTTGGCCATTTCTTAAGTTTAATTATCAGTTCAGAATTTTCACTAAATTATAATATTAGTAGATTCTTTCTTAACATATTTTGATCATGTTGCTTCTTAGACGTTTGATTTCAGATAATGGCCTAAGAAAGTTCCAAATATATTAAAACGTTTAAAATGAATTAATACGCTGATACATGTAAGCATTCTTAAAGACAGTGGCATACATTCGTCTATGTGGAAGGGGTGCAACCCCCATCACTTTAAATATTTGAAGAAAAGAAGGAAGAGCAGGAAAGATATAAGAATTTTAGAATACTTTAGTCATTGATTTTCAATAAAGAAAGCCTGTATCTTGATAAAGCATGTGCTCTTACGCTCATTTTAAGAAGTATTTGAGCATTTAATCTTTTTAAATGCCCCATCTTGAAATTATTGGCTTACATCCAACGCATACGTATTGTTCCAACAATAAGAAAATAAACAAATACAAGTATATTTTATTATGAATTCTTTTAGATGGATTAATTAGTGATACATGGCCGTATGAACGGAGGGTGACCCCAATAAATTTGCCGATATATAGAATACTATGTATAGACATATAGAATACTATGTGCTTGTCCCCCATTTTTTGCTTGTCAAGGAATTTCTGCATAGTAGTGCCCCCCCCCCCCCCAAATAAATATTAGGTTGTACCCCTCGAAACTGAAATAGCTTTCAACTGGCCTGTGATATTCATACAAAATTTGCCATTTCTTAAGTTTAATTATAAGTTCAGAATTTTCACTAATTAAAATTATATTATTAGTAGATTCTTTCTTAAAATATTTTGATCATGTTGCTTTTCAGACGTTTGATTTCAGATAATGGCCTAAGAAAGTAAATTTACCAATGTTAAAATCAGATTCTCTAAATAAGATTGGTAACTTGCATGTCAACATTTTGCATGTAGACATAATTAGAGTGTACGTTGCATGTTGACGTACTTTTTTCTGCATGTTAACATAATTTATCATGCATGTAGGGGGCAGAAATATGCTACCATATTATATTCAAAACAAGATGTGTTTATGAAACACTGATGCCCCCGTATGGCAACTTACAGCAAAGGTTAAACTTTCTTAAATGCAAATCAAATATGTTGGTACCCAAAGTAAGGTCTTGTCTCGAGGAATATACCTGTGGAATATGGGAGCCCTAGCAGCAACCATTGAATAGATATGGAAAAGGTTAAAGTTTTTCGAAAATAAGTCAAACATAAAGGTCAAGGTCAAATGGTCAAAATGAATGGTGCCTAAGGAAAGGCCTTCTCACCAGAAATATACTGGTGAAATATAAAAGCTGAAGCACCAATCGTTCAAAAGTTATGACCAAGGTTTTACGTTTTTCAAAAGTAGGTCAAACTTCAAGGTCAAGGTCAATAGATTACAATTGTTAGAATCAAAAGGAAAGTCTTGTCACAAGGGTTACATATGTGAAGTATGAAAGCCCTAGCACTAACGGTTCAAAAGTTATGGCCAAAGTTAAAGTTTTCTAAAAGTAGGTCAAACTCCAAGGTCAAGGTCAAAGTTGTTGGTATTCAAAGGAAGGGCTTGTCACAAGGATAAATAAGGTGAAATATGAAAGCCTTAGCACCAATGGTTCAATAGTTATGGCCAAGGTTAAAGTTTTTCAAAGTAGGTCAAACAACAAGGTCAAAGGGTCAAAGTTGTTGGTATCCAAAGGAAGGTCTTGTCACAAGGATTACAAATGTGAAGTATGAAAGCCCTGGCACTAACCGTTCAATAGTTATGGCCAAGGTTAAAGTTTTCCAAAAGAAGGTCAAACTCCAAGGTCAAGGTTAAAGGGTCAAGGATGTTGGTATCCAAAGGAAGGCCTTGTCACAAGGATTACTAATGTGAAGTATGAAAGCCTTAGCACCAATGGTTCAATAGTTATGGCCAAGGTTAAAGTTTTTCAAAAGTAGGTCAAACTCCAAGGTCAAGGTCAAAGTTGTTGGTATCAAAAGGAAGGTCTTGCCACAAGGATTACATATGTAAAGTATGAAAGCCCTGGCGCCAACCGTTTAATAGTTATGGCCAAGGTTAAAGTTTTCCAAAAGTAGGTCAATTTCCAAGGTTAAGGTCAAAGTTGTTGGTATGCAAAGGAAGGCCTTGTCACAAGGATTACTAATGTGAAGGATGAAAGCCTTAGCAACAATGGTTCAATAGTTATGGCCAAGGTTAAAGTTTTTCAAAAGTAGGTCAAACTCCAAGGTCAAAGGGTCAAAGTTGTTGGTATCCAAAGGAAGGTCTTTCACAAGGATTATTTATGTGAAGTATGAAAGCCCTGGCACTAACCGTTCAATAGTTATGGCCAAGGTTAAAGTTTTCCAAAAGTAGGTCAAACTCCAAGGTCAAGGTCAAAGATGTTGGTATCCAAAGAAAGGCCTTGTCACAAGGATTACTAATGTGAAGTATGAAAGCCTTAGCACCAATGGTTCAAAAGTTATGGCCAAGGTTAAAGCTGGGTAAAATGTTGCAAAACTGGGTCAAAAGGTCAACTATGGTGGTACCCAAAGAAAGGTCTTGTCACAAGGAATACACTTCTGAAATATGAAAGCCATAGCTCCAACCAATCAAAAGTTATTGGCAATGTTAAACAGACAGACAGACAGACGGACGGACGGACAGACAGGGCAAAAACTATATACCCCCGAATCTTCGATACGGGGGCATAACAACATTTGCTACTTTAACCAACTTTTAAATTTATACCATTGTAATTATTATACGGAAATAATAACGATTTGTATTCATATCCAACACACTTCCATGTTGGGGAATATTTACTGCAAATGCTCTCTACATAATCCTAATTTAATCATTACCTGATAAGATGTAAAAATTTTAATTGAAACATAATAATAACCATTAAGACTTAGTTTAAAGCAAGGTTTTGAAATATTTAACTCATAATTTTTATGCATGTTCATATTAACAAATTTTAAATAACTTCTCATTTCCCATGTGCACTTTATAACACAACCACGAATAGATTGGCTGCTTCTGCGGCCGATTAAAACACAGTTTTGGAGTTCATGCTTCTCTTTTATTAACGACCTGACTAATTTAAGGTTTAACTTTGTGCATCCATGTTTTATCACCCATTTAAATAAGTTTAACATACTTATTTTTTGTCGAAGTGTTGAAAATTCATTGGCAATTTTAAATCGTTTTCTTTGGGCATCTGTAAGCAGCTAAGTGACAACAATCTAGCAGCAATTTTCTTCAGATTCATTTCCTTTGCCGGGATTTATGAACTGTTTTGGGTGAAAAGTTTAGTGTCTTAGCAATTCATTTCACTGTAAGTTTGGCATATGTTGATACGTTTCTCACAATATCGAGCTCTTCTTGTGTCGCTGAACATTTCAATCGACTAAGTCGAATGTCATATTTAACCTCTCCTTTTCAATTTGGAATTTTTTTATCCTTTCCTATGCTTTACTATATGATAGAGTAACCTTTTATATATCAAAACCATACCTTCATATGTGTCCGTTGGCTATTTTTGTAATGTAGCACAGTTTTTCACAAACAGCTAATGTTTAATTGCTGTCTGCTTCAGAGACATTTTTTTGTTTATTTTTCAACTCAGTGTACTGATCCCAACTTTTTAAAAAAGTAAATGTCTTACATTTATAGGACACAATAAGATAATCATGCTTTTTTCCAGTGATTTAGACTTCTTAATAGAAGTATTAGACTTCGAAAAAATAAAATCTATATTTAGTATGGTATAATCGTATGTTTAATCATATATTGAACGTCCTTCGTATAACAGACCTTTTGACATTGAAATACATGTAAGCACAACGGCTTCTTATGGATTTAAGGGGAAGAAGGACCTTGAGCTGAAAAAATACTTGTCATTCAATTTTTTTCATATTTTGTATATTTCCTATCTAGTATGTCCCACATATCTTAAAGCAGTCATAACATTAGGTTTCTTGCCTTATTTTAGAGATATTGATTAACAAATACTACGCCCTACAGTGTCTGAGTGGAGTTTTGATTCTCCATATTTGCGGGCTAATTACTCTGTCCATATTTGGATTTTTTATGCATAAATAAAAAATATCTCAGTGGACATGTATCTTTTAAAATATTTCAGAGTATGAATAGGGTTTAAAATTCGAAAACGCAAGTTTCTTCTATTACACTGCATCTGGGTAGGGAAAATTACGTACTTTTTAGGACAACTTAAACAACAAAAAAATTAATTAGCAAAAAATTCTATCATTTAATTTTTGAAAATTTACGTTGAAATGCAAGTCCTTCATTTTATTGTTTAACTGTAAAAACATCGAATGGTGAAGCTGACCTTAATACTTCTCAGGACATCGTTAAACAAGACATAAGCATGACAAAAACGAACATGTTTACATTTCTCGAGTACGGGAAAAACCAACTATGACGTCACACGTAAGTTAAATAAACGAAATAAGATAGACCTACATAAGATTTCCGTCATCAGCCATACAAAAATAATTTTTATGTTCCCCGTTTCTCAAAATATCTCATAATATATTGATTATGACCTGTTTTACACAATAATACTGCCAGTGTATTTACCGAGTATGTTCTTGCTGTACTAACAGATCGTGTATGACGTCACCGACTTGTTGGACACGCAGTGTAGGGAATCAGAGGAGTGGAACAACATATTCCGTAATTTGTTAATGTTTACAAGAATGTTAAATTTTTGTATTATTTTCATATTAGATAGCAATTAAAGTAAAATAAATTGTCAAAAATCTGTACAAGAACCGATGGTTCACACGTTTTGCACTATATATAAATGGAAACTATGACGTAGATAAACAGTCATGTGACCATGTGTCCTTCGTCCCCTTAATCGACTAATTCATAAGTTTCATGACTATGACTCATGATTACTTTCTTTGATTGTTATTACAGGAATTAACGGAATCAGATGTTACAGAAAAAATACATAGCCCAGTTATAAGAATCTGGCTTTCAGCATGCTCTGCTCATTTAAACCAAACATTCATTTTTACTTGTTTTATATATATATATATATATATATATATATATATATATATATATATATATATATATATATATATATATATATATATATATAAAACATTCTTTCTTGTATTCTCATTCTGCAATTAAATTATATACAAGGATTTCTCGATTAATACAATTTGCCAAAGGGGAGTAACTCATCTGCTTCACTTACTAAAATTTTGAACTCTGTTTGCCTCCTAGATACCCAGAAGCAAGGACAGGCACATATATTTGTATTTATACATTTACATTTATATTATTGCATTTAGTTGCTTAATACTCAGGGGTAGAGGAAAAGATTTTAAAAGTAAGTGCATTTTTTCTTATATAATCAACAGAGACCCACCCAAAACACCAGAACCCCTGACCCAGGACCCATGAAATTTACAATTTTGGAAGAGACACCCTTGCTTAATGATATAAAGGAGCAGAGGAGAAGATTTTCAAAGAATTAATGCATTTTCACCATATAATCACAAGAGCCTACCCCCTTGGAACCCCTGACACTGAGGCCACATCTTTCACAATTTTGAAAAGGGCACCCTTCCTTGTTATAAATATGAACTTAATATTTCACTGGCTTCATACCCAGGAGCAGAGGAGAAGATTTTCAAAGAATTAATACATTTCACTACATAATCAATACAGCCCCACCCTAACACCAGAACCCTGGCCCAGGGGCCATAAAATTCACAATCTTCAGTTGGAAGAGCTACCTTTGCTCATCATAATTATGTACCTATTTAGTTTATTTAATACTCAGGAGCAGAGAAGAAGACTTTCAAAGAATTAATGCATTTTCACCATATATCCAATAGAGCCCCACCCTAACACCGGAACCCCTGAACCAGGGGTAATAAAATTCATTTTTAGAAGAGGCACTTTTTTCATCATAACTATGTACTTAGTTATTTTGTTTAATACCCAGGAGCAGAGGAGAAGGTTTTCAAAGAATTAATGCATTTTCACTATATAATCAATAGGACCCCACCCTAACACCAGAAACCTTGACCCAAAGGCCATGAAAATCAAAATTTTGGAAGAAGTATCATTGTTCATCATAACTAAGATGCATTTAGTTTTTTTGCTTAATACCCTGGAACAGAGGAGACGACTTTTAAATAAATAATGCCCTTTCACTATATATTCAACAGAGTCCCGCCCTAGCACCAGATCTTCTGATTTTAGGGCCACGAATTTCACAATTTTGGTAGAGGGCTCAATGCTTATTACAATCATGCCAATAGTATAACTTCTTGATGTTCATTTGTAGTACATACATGTAGCTAAATGTCTTACAGATATCCATGAATATAGACATTCAGAAATGCATTTAAGTGCATGCTTAATATAATAATTTTACAGTATGTTAGAAGTCTCATTACAGGATTTGCAAAAATCAATATGCTAGACTATGACTATGTACATCATTCTACATCCTAAAATGTTGCATGAACAATATTGAAGTTGAATCAAAATGATTAATACGTTATAAATATACAGTGCACTATGAAATTTCTTTCAAAAGAGGAGCTTGCACAATTGACCAATGCAGAACAAAGTTGAAATATCTTTGTCGATAATGGCCTGTTGGTTGCTGGTATGTGGCGAATTATTTCAAAGTTTTTTATTCTCTCAATAGTTCTCTCCACGTGAATTCTTGCTCTGGCTATTTTATAACACAGTTCTGCTTCCTTCTTCGTAAACTGCCCTCTTGAAGATAAAAATGCTGGAATGTTTAAGCACACACCTTGTGGTAGTTGATCATGGATTGTAAACCCCTTGTCAGCTAAAATCAGGTCTCCAGGCTTAAATTTCTCAAGAATTTTGTTGTGACGCACAATTGCAACATCAGATGTTGATCCTGGATATAAAGGAGAATAGTAAGTGAGTGCACCAAGTCTCACTGCTTTGACAGTGTGACGGCTCTCATATGAATTGTGCCATAGCCTGTGTATCAAGGTGTCCAGGAATATCTCGAGTTTTTTTCAATGACATCCATAGAAGTCAATTTCATGCAATAATATACAGCTCAACTGACTACTATCATTCTCTTCATTTAAGTGGAGTTGTTTTAGCCTAGAATATAGCAATATTCTTTTATTATATTGTAATATATTGCAATATATCTTTTTATTTTATACGTAATATTGTGCAGTCGTCCAGTTCTCATACTTGTTAAATCTATGTTCATCATGTACCTGCAAGAAAAGTTGTTCGTTTACGATTTAATTGAAAATAATATGCCAGCTTATCTTGATACGATTCTAGTAATAGCTATTATCATCATATTTTACCTGTTGTTGCTTCATTTAAAGTCGTAAGATTTATAATATCAGGGATAAGAGGGTGAATTTTACATTTCATGTTTTGGAAGCCATCATACTTTACTCGGATCGTCACTTCCGGTTTAGTGACATATTTACTATAGTAATCTATGATTCAAGTTATGAATATTGGATCAGATTCTACATTTTAATTTGAGTTCTTGTGCATTTTGAGGCTATAAGTACCGGTAGTTCTTTATTGTCAGCATTAACTTTACGAGGAGTCAGCTTAATCGGGACTACATTTGTTTACGCTATCGTTGGTAGTTACTGTATTCATACGCTACATTGTTCAGTACCTATTGTACAGCCTAGGGATGTTTTATAAACATTAAAGGTATTAATTTATTCGTCTAGTCAAGTTAATTTTATGTATTCTATTTCTAGTTGTTACTTTTATATTGTTATATTTGTTACGATATTGTACGGCAGCTTGTGTGGCAAAAGTAGTTCTATGTGGGAACTTGTGTGGGAACTCAGCTTCCCGTACAAGCTGTTGATTGGTTGATAGTTCGTACGGCATATTTTCATTGGATAATATGTGTCATGTGACAGGGGATAGTAGGTTATATAAGCAAGCGCGTACTACGTTACGAAAGATTTCAGCTAGTTGTACGGCGGCAACATTTAAAAAGATAAAGAAGAAAACAAAGACGGTGAGATACTTATAATGTAAATTACACGTAATTAGCCTAGTCAGAAATCTCCTACCACACTGGAGGACCTAGACTTGTGTTTCTGAAGAATCAGCTATGTTTTTTTTATGTTGTTATCTGTGTACTGCCTATATTGTTAGGCTAATGAGATGCTTTACGTACAATAAATGATAAGTATGACTGATCATTCATCTGAAGTATTATTCCACCAAGTACATGTATCTACAAAGAGAGGAGCCTGGTCTATTTTACATGAGAGCAAATTAATTGGTGCATCCTGGTAAATAGATGATTTATTTAGATGATGAAGCAATTACCTGTATACATGCTGAGGATTCAGAAATACTAGCCACCCCTTGGGTAGCATACAATATTTAAGTTACAGCAGTATGCTCAATTCATTGAATATTATTCTCTTTATAAAATAAAGTTTGCACAAGTAAATTGAGTTAGAGAATAGGGGAGAGATAAATTGAGTATAGTATATACATCAAGCATTTGCATACTATAACTCAACATATAAACCTTTACATTTTAGTTGATTTGGAAAATATGTGTCAACAAATGTGACGGTACATATTGTCGTTTTGTACATATTGTCGTCGGCGACAATATGTACCTACCCTAACTGCACATATTGTCGTCCATCAGTACATATTGTCGCCTTCAGAAAAGTAACACATGTACATATTGTCGCTGGCGACATTATGTGCCTCACCCTCACTGTACATACTGTCGCCCCACAGATATTGTTCCTTAAAGATTTCTTTTGTAGTTTTTTGATTGTTTTGTGAATGTAATTGGGGTATGAATCAAACTGACGTATCTGGTATGCTATTCAATGTAGCGTAATTGTGACGGTACATTTTGTCGTTCTGTTCATTTTGTCGCCGGCGACAATGTGTACCTACCCTCACTGTGCATATTGTCGTTCATCAGAACATGTCGCATGGCGCTGCACGGCAATGTTCCATATTAATAGCCATTCTCTGTAAGCATTTAAACTCATATATAGGGAGTGTGGCACGCTAAATCTTAGATTTTTATGAAACTTGGCACACATTCCTATATTGATGTATGAAACTAAAATTCACAATAAATGGTTGCTATGGTCAATGGTTACCATGGCAACCAACATACATTTTTCATGGCCTTAAAATGCTAAATTTTGATGAAAATGACCCTTTTTTGACTAATTAAAAGTCTTTAATACAACAAGATATTTACATGACATCCTTTTTGCCAAAAAACATCATTTTTATAGTTCTTTAGATAATTTCTAGTATTTGAGTAACTTTACCTAATAGAAAAAATATTGCCCGTTTTTAGGTAGGATTTTTCTGGGGGAAAATTGTAGATTTTAGGTTCTTTTGAAAAGCCTGGTATAAAATTTTGCGGACATTTGGGAAAAAAAAAATACATTGGTTTGAAAGTCCATACATAGTTCTAATATAAACTGCAAAGAAACACTTGGTTTTCATATTTTGTTTTCATGTTACCATGGTTACAAACTTATGCTTTTTTTAAAAAATTCCAGACAAGGGCAATAGGTATCTACAATCAGTTTCCATATAAAACTTTTGTTTTAAACAGTATGAATAAACAAAATTACAGTTCTGGTGGACAATAACTACATGTAGCATCACATGAATTGGTAAATACAGACAGAAGGTCAAAGTTCAAGGTCACAATGGTATATAAAATTTGCCTCTTTGTCCCCCGCTTTCACTGAAAGTGGTGGATATTGATTTGTGTCTGTCTGACCGTCCATCCGTCCGTCAGTCTGTCTTTCTGTAACACTTTCGTTTCGGCCTGATGTCTCAAGAAGCCTTGGGCCTTTGCAATGAAATTTTGCATAAAAAATCCCTGTGGCCTAGGAAAGACTCCCATTGATTTTAAAATCAAAGGTCACGAATTCATAAATTCTGTCTGTATAAACACTATTTCTAAGCGATATCTCGAGAAGCCTTCGAGCTTTTGCATTGAAGTTTTAAACTACAACTACCTATGAACTGAAGAAGGTCCCTATTGATTTTGAGGTCAAAAAGTCAAAGGTCAATGTCAAAAATTTATACATTCTGTTTGTGTGTAAAACTTTCATTTCCGAGCGATATCTCAAGAAGATTTTAAGCTTTTGAAGTATAATTTTGACTGATCGACAGGAATCAAACAAAACATTTTTATTATTGGCCTTAACAATTTTTTTAATTCTTTTTTAATTGGGTAAAGACCTTTCCCTTAAAGAAAATTCCTGCTTCAGCAACATGATCAATTTCTTTGTAAATGTTTTCAAAATCATTGAATAAAAAATCAAAATCTGAAATATACACACATAATTTTTCTCTCTTTTTTGTGATACAGATAAAGGTAGACAGTAGGAGGAATCAAAAAGATTTGAGTTTTCTGTTACATTCCTCACTAAAAATTGGTTTTTACATAATGTAGGTGTGGATTCTTTTTCTACATGTAGCCTATCAATAGAGATAAAATATACTTTTTCGTTCTTTAATTTTAGGATGGGGGTGTAAAGAGTGTTTTTTTCCTAGTCAGATTATTTATTTTCGTGGTAGTGAAGGACTGATTATTTATTTCCAAGATGATCCAGGAGAGATTATTTATTTTCTGTTTCACCTTTAAAAAAAGTCTGAAGAGCCAAAAAGAAAAGGAATACGCCCAAACTTTATTTCGTGGGAAGGAGAGGGGGGGGGAGGGGCAGGCACTTGATTTGGTAATAATTTTTTTACCCATAGTATAATAATAATACTTATTATACTATGGGTTACTATGGGTTAAAAAATTATTACTGAAACAAGTGCCTGTGGGTGGGGGTGGGGGTTGTACATATAGCACTTATCAAGGATAGATTATTTATTTTCCTGTCAGTCGAGGACAGATTATTTATTTTCAACATTTTCAAGAACAGATTATTAGTTTCTAAAATCTGTCACCCCCCCCCCCAAAAAAAAATCAAATGGTCCTCCCTTTGATGAGAGGCATCAACTTAATATATCATATCATTCAATATAAACTTGATACACCTGTACTTTGTTGTTGTTGCCGAGCCTATTCTTTATCCAACTTTCAACTTCCAATTTTGAAGGATCATGTAGCTTGACTTTAATTATTTAAGTAAAATCAAAAGCCTACTTCTCTCACATTAAAATTCAGTTTATTTTATTCGTTTTTAAATATTGTAATATATCACTTTGACTGAGAAACTGTACTTCTTCCTATAACCTATTCAATATAGTTCTGATATCTTAAGTTTATCTTTTTATCCCCATTTTGAAACTCCTAAGATCTTGAGGCATAGGCTTCAATATCATGAATGTTAACAGAGCTAATTTCTTGTACCATGTGGTCTTGCACATTAAACTATATTTTGCCATTGTTCACACATCAAAATTACTCTTTTGCATCCAGGAAATAAACAAACAGGTTAAAATTTGTATGCACAATAAACAAACAGAAAAAAACACTTGATTTTACTTGAAATCCAGGATATATGCTGACAATGTAAACAACTTCCATTCAGTTTTGTCCAATGATTTTTTTTATCTCTCACACTAAAGAGTTCACAATTATCAAAGGGAGATAATTCAATTTTTAAGTGAATGTCTGCTATTTTGATAATAGATTTCTCATATTTATAGACTGAATACCAACAATATTTTTAAATGCCTTTTAAAATCAGATGTCATACTTTTTATTTCTGTGAGTAACATGAGTTGAGGTAGCCTCATTTCATTGAATAACATTCCCAAAAATTGCATTTTTTCAGGAAAAATCAACTTTAGACACCGTTTCCATGGTAACTACTTAACATTCATATGATCTAATAATATTTTTTGGAGTAGTTTATGAGGTGGTAAATTCTAGCCAAATTTGAATAAAAGCTGTGACTATGCGTGCCACAAAAGTTTAAGTGGTTACAGAGAATGGCTATTAATATGGCCAGAGAAAGCACAAACTTTAAAAATGGTCTTATACACTTAAATTGATCTCCGAAATATGGCTAAAATATTGCCGACTCGGCGTTAAACAATAATAATCAATCAATCCATATATATATATATATATATATATATATATATATATATATATATATATATATATATATATATATATATATATATATATATGACTAATCATCGCTTTGCTGTTTTTGAAAAGATAATTTTTAAAGAATTTTCCTATATATTCCTCTGTGAAACTTTGATCGCCCATTGTGGCCCCACCCAAGGACCGGTTTGATTTGAAGGAATCTGCACTACCTGATGATGCTTCCATATAAACAACATTAATCACGGGCCTACTGCTGTTCTCAATGGTGCATCCAGAAATTTCAGAACGGGGAGAGGGGGGGGGGGGGGCTGTTCAGAATTTTTTTTTTCAAGCAAAAAAAAAATTTAAAAAGTGTATTAATGTATATGTATATCTTAAGTAAATTATTTCATTATGGAATTTTACATCTTGACTTAATTGAGAATAATATATACAAATTAAAACTATAGAATTTACCAAAGCAGAAAAAAACAAACCACGGGGGGGGGGGGGGGGGGGGAGGCGGGAAGGGTGCGCCGGTGCTACATCTGTTTGTTTTTTAAGAAGATTTTTAAAGCTTTTCTCTATATATTCCTATATAAAACTTTGATCACCCATTGTTGCCCTACCCTTTTGAATTTTTCATTTGCATTAACATGCCGGTGGAGAGATGCAAATCTAAACCTATACTTGGCACTCAGGGTCATTGAGCAGTGATGGATCTTTTTCCCGCCAGCACCTCAAAATTGAACTTACGCTATGTAAAGAAGCTTTCACAAAAGTATCATCTCTTCTGACTCAGTACTTCTTGAAAAGAAAGAAAAATTTTTTTTTTCTAAATATTCTATGAAAAACTTTAATCACCTATTGTAGCCACACCCTTCCCCCGAGGGACATGATCTGAATAAAACTGGATCTACACTTTATAAAGAAGCATTCACATAAGTTTCAACTTTTCTGACACAGTGGTTCTTGAGAAGATTTTTTTTATTTCCCTTGAAAGAAGGCATGGCCTTTCATTGGAACAAACTGGAATCCCCTTTATCCATCGATGCTTTGTGGCAAGTTTGCTTGAAATTGACCGAGTAGTTCTTGAGAAGCTGAAATTGTGAGTTTACAGACAGAGGGACGGCCAGACAAAATGTGATCAGAAAAGCTCACTTGAACTTCCAGTTCAGGTGATCTAAAATGTCAACCCCAACACCAATTATACGGGAATTGATTGTATAAGAATAGTGCAAAAATATATTTTCAAAATAATCATTACTACTGAACAAAAAAACTAATACATGTATTCAATCTCCAAGTACATGTATATATCACAAGAAAAAAGAAGAGGCTGATTTATCAGATATCTCAAGAATTTTGGTATCTTGACATATCATAGTGATGTACATCAATCCTGGACACAATTTTCTGACCAACAAAGTTTTCTCCCTATGGTATTGCGAAGAACACTGTCCGTCCCCCTCTGTGCGTGTGTGTGTTTGTCTATCTCTCTTTCTTTCTCAAGTAAATATTCATCAAAACAATATATTGACGACAATATATGCCGGCCTTGACTGTACATATTGTCGCCGACAACAATATATACTGGTGCTTGACTGCACATTTTGTCGTCCGTTATGCAGGAGAAAAATAAGGCTCGTCTCGGTACATATTGTCGCCGGCGACAACATGTACCGATGGACGACAATATGTGCAGTGAGGGTAGGTACATATTGTCGCCGACGACAATATGTACAAAACGACAATATGTACCGTCACAAACCCCCTTGTACAATATTTCATGGAGGGCATGATCTAGTGAGTGGAAAATGTTGGAAATTGTTGGTCTGCTTACACAAAACCGGTTCATTGATGCAAATCAAAATGTATCATGTTATCAAAATATGTGTCCTACTTTAAAAAATCTATATAAACCAGAAGTCTCTGATGAGACTGTAGCTATACTGGTCTGTAATATAAAAGTAGCACTTGGATTTGAAACTTTGCAATATGTAGAAATAGACAGAATTATGTATCTTAGTGTAGTCTACTTGTGCGCCAAGTTATATTGAATTCAGACCAAAACGTAGGAGGAGTAGCGTTTAAAAGGAATTTCACAGATATTTCTATTTTTAGTAACCATGGCAACACCGTTCATCGAAATCAAAAACCAATGCACTAAATTATGTATCTTAGTGTAGTCTACGTATGTGCCAAGTTATATTGAAATCAGACCAAAACTGTAGGAGGAATAGCGTTTTGAAAAATTGTTTACAGACAGACGGACAGACAGACAACTAGACAGACGGACGGACGGACGACGGACACCTTACTATCGCATGAGCTCTTCTGGTCTCTGACCAGTAGAGCTAAAAAAACTAAAACAACTACTGAATGTCATTAATCGCATGATCAGAAAACTATTTATTTCATTTATTCAGAGTAAAGAGTAACTACCAGTATATACATGTACCTGTGAGCCAAATCAGTGTCTCAAAGGTTTAGCTTTAGCTTCATGAAAACAATCAGAAGTTGATGTTCAAGTTTAAGGGATGGTGTCTAACAAAGGAAGTAATTTAATTTGAAGCGACCAAGCAGTTGCACAAGCACTTCAAAGACATAATATTGTATTGAAGTATAAAGCAGCATCTGTAAAAAAAAAAAAAAAAAAGAATTGTCATTGATAAATTTCACATATAAAGGTCCCTACAAAATAATTTTTTATAGTTTGAAAATTTCATCTTACCTCATCAACAATGTTACCTTTTCTTCACTGTCCTTAATTTCTGCTACACTCATGGGCTTTCTTTTATCACTGTTGACCTTCATAGCATGTAACACTTCTTCCTCTGATGAGAGTCGTTGCATTTCTTTGGAACAGTTTCGAGATCAAGACACTGTATAACTGTGTTCTACTTCAACCTTAAAATATATACATGTGTACACATTTATAATCTCATTTCTTTACAAGTATTTTAATTATGTATTTATGTTTTTAAAATCAATCAATCCCAAAAAATTATTAATAGAATTACATGTTCTACGTCATCACAATCAACATCATCTTGTGTCTGCTCTCTTTCACAGGATAGGGGGTGACTTATTTTATCGACTTCACAGGATGGAGACCAACATGTTTTTCTCCTTTTCCTGTAAATAAAAAATATCATAAATGCATTATATTTATCATGTTTTTTGCCCAAAATGTTTATGTTGTAATTTAAACTACATGTAAAACAATATTTATAATGAGTTAATATTTACATACAATTCTCTTTCACTTCTCTAACTTTTCAGGGTCCGGATAGTCCATGTACTTTTTATCATTCCCAGGAAAGTAGACAGGGTCTCCTTCCTTTCTTCCCTCCTTGAAATGGCAAGAACATATTCTGTCGTTTTGATTCTCTGGCTGTCGATCAGCTCTTCTAAATAAAAATAAAGGATTGTTTGTATAATTTTAAAGTAGCAACATTTATATTGTCAGTGCTGATTGACATCATTTACATGTACACATCAGTATCATCATGATGTGCTTCTATAGTTTGACAACTGTTGATATTAATCGTGATCTTGGTAATGGCAAACAGGTACTTGCCCTGTATAGTTTACAACACATATATTTTTTATATTGACACTGCTCAACATAACACTGAAGCAGTATTACACAGTTCCAATTAACCATTTTCAATTTCTTATATAATTTTATGATGCATGTAAACGGGATATGTATATTCATGCTGGTATGTACAGCTTATAGTTCTTTGATATACAGATATATGTAGATCAATACAGATATAGGGCTATACTTTAATATGAAAGGATTAAAAATCATTAACTTATCATTAAGTTCCACTAATCAACTCTAGGAATCGTCTCATTTTTTATTGAGCTCGGTAACAGTGGCGCGTACACGCATGCAATGTGTTGATCTCTTGTAACTCATGCTGTATATCAGACCGATATTTCATTTAATACATGCTTATTATATTTAAAAAATGCATTAAACTGACCTGCACAATCTTCCCCTTTATGTCCTTTTCTTTGCGTCCGTGGGAAAACAATAGAAACTACAAGTATTTACACCACTTCGGTGCACGTGACTGTAACCGAAGGCAAAGCATATCACCATGTTGTTTGTCACCGGAAGTATTCAAATCTCGCGCCATCTCGCTTGCGTGCTTATAGCTGCAATAATGTAGCCCTCTCCGATTTTTTTAATCTGATATTTTCAGGAGAGGGCTACAATTCCACTGCATCTCCGTAATGGTGCAAATATATTTTTTAGATACGGGCGACTGCAGGCAAAATAAATTGTTTTTGCATTCAACTTACTTCCAAGAAGACGGAATTTTTATTCACTATCAACATCATAGCCCATTATACGCGAAAACCAAGTAAAATAAATATGCGTGTTTTCCAGTCGTTCACCTCAGCAGCCATGACAGTTCTCGCGTGATGTACCGAGACTTGCGCTTGAAATTTAGAATCACTTGATAATGTAAATGTCGGTGTTGATAAATGTTTGTGTTGTATGATATAACTAAACATCGATAAATAAAAGCATTCCATGTGATATTTTTATCATAAACAGTGATATATATGCTTATAATAAGGGAAATCCATACAGATCCGCTCCCCTAGATCCCAAATTCTCATTGGTTGTCCCAAAATAAAATCGATCAAGGTCAGTAAACATGGCGGATAAATTCAAGTTGTGATGTTGACATACACGAAAAATAACCGATATACGGATTGTTCTGTATATTTTTGGATCAGTTCATGTCTTGCATAACTACATTTTATGAGTTCAGGTAAGATATGTTAATAAAATACCCACTTTCTGATAATTTGAGCCGAAATCTGTGCGGTAGTGAATCACTCCCGCACTTGCACCATTACGGAGATCCTAAGGAGTTGTAGCCCTCTCCAAAAAAAAAAAAAAAAAAAAAAAAAAAATCGGGAGAGGGCTACATTATTGCAGCTAGCGTGCTTACAGCCCCTCTCAAAACTGACATCACTGACCCCAACTCCCTCTCTTTCATAATTTTAAACTACACGATACTTCCAACCGTTCTGCACTTTAGTCATAAAAAAACTTGATACAAGAAAGTATTTTATTGCCTTTTCAGATTTTAAATACCTCAAACATGATACTTCTTAGTGCAAAATGGTCATACAGTAATTTTTGCGCACTGATTTGCATGATTCTTTTAATAATAAATGTTATTCTAACTATTTTACATAAAATAAGATCATGTTTATTGCCATAATTACATCTGGAAAAATTTGACAAAGGTTACAGTAATTAACTTGAGTGTTACAATTTAAGAGCAAACAAGCAATGTCAAAATATTGTGGTCCCCCACTTTCGGTGTCTTAGTGGATGAGATGTCATTATTTCTGGCATATTGTAACTGTCTTGTTTGTGTGTCCTGTCTTGTCTGTGCGTCATGCAAAAATGACATAAATTATTGAACTTATAACAATTATGGCAAAGTTTATAGCTTCTCAAAACTATATCAAACTTCAAGATCAAGATCATAAGGTCAATGAGGTCAAATATCATATTAGATCCCAAAGGTCTTGACACAGGTAATGCACATGTGAAAAAAAAATTTCAAAATCCAGAGTATACAATCAAAAAGGTCTTAAAACAGGTAATGCACATGTCAAACCTAAATTCCATATCTTCTCTCAATCAAGTTACATGTATCAGCAATGTTAAAATTTTGAAAATTAGGTCAAAGTTCAAGGTCAGGTCATGGGGTTTAAATTCATAGTACATGTACATTTGGAAATGCTTGTCACAGGTGATGCACGTGTCATATATGAATGCCCTATCTTCGCTCCTTCAAAAGTTACCAGCACTGATAAAATGTTTGAAAATTAGGTCAAACTTGAAGGTCAAGGTCACGGGGTCAAATATCATAGCGCATTTGGAAACATTTTGACACAGGTAATGCATTTGTTAAATATTAACGCCCTGTCACATGTCTTTCAAAAGCAATCACAAAAGTTAAAAGTTTTGAAAATTAGGTCAAACATGAAGGTCAAGGTAAAGGGATAAAAATTATAGCATGCTCGAAAACATCTTGTCACAGATAATGCACATGTCAAATAAGAAAGCCCTATCTTCTTCCATCAAAAGTTATAAGCAAAGATAACGTTTTTGAGAAGTAGGTCAAACTTCAAGGTCAATGTCACGAGGGTAAAAAACCCATAGTATATTTGGAATTTCTTGTCACAGATAAGGTACATAATTATACAATATGAAAGCCCTATCTTTTCTCATTCATATTTTATGAAAAATTTAAAGTTATGTTGTAATTTCTGAAAAGTAGGTCAAACATCAAGGTCACGGGGCCAAAAACCATAGTTTATTTGGAAAGGGGTTGTCACTGGTAATGTACATGTGAAATATGAAAGCCCTTCCTCTTCTCATTCAAACGTTATGACCAGGGTTAAAGTTTTTGAAACAGACAGACGGACAGACAGCTAGACAGACAAATGAGATTTAATGTCCCTCCGCTTTCGCGAAAGCGGGGGACAAAAAGTCAAGTTAATTGTACTTTTATTCAATAAGATGCACACTGACCCCCCAGTTTTCTTTGCGGTTTTGAGTCAGACTTAATGAGTAGTTAAATATAACATATACTTTTCAAAAAAAAAAAAAACGAAAACAACCTGACATAACTTAGTTGATGTAAATATGTTATTTAATAATATGAGAGAGGTCATGAACTTGGAATTAAAAAAAAAAATATTTGCATGTCTGTATTAATTCGTTTTGGAAAAAAATTATATTGGAAGTTCATTCGTGCAGGACTGTCACCAGGTTTCTAAAATGGGGGTGCTAGGAGGGTCTGTGAGGGGTATCTCTTTCTGAGAGCAAGATTTTTTTTTTTTTGGGGGGGGGGGGGGTATTTTTACAAGACCACCAAGCTTCAAGATTTTTTGTAAAATCCCATGAGTAAATTAAGGTAATGCAAAAATAAGAGAATTTAAATAAAACGTGACATAAAACATCTTGCAATTGTTAGGAGGTCAGTTCAAAGGTCTCACGCACTTATCTAAATAAATGCTAAACAATTTATAATCGAAAATTCAGTTCAAATATGAAAGCGCTAAAACATCATACATGTATTTTTGAGGAACTACGAAAAGGAGGAATAACTGAAATAAAGTGTCTTCTCAATTTAAAGAAAAGAAAATTTACAGTTTTTGTTTTAGTCAATAAGGGCTCGAAATCCCGGTGTAAAGATGAATAATGACTCCCATAGAATAATGACCGGGGTCATTTTTCAACGACAAAAAATGACTCCAAGCAGTGGAAAAAATTAACTTTTTGTAGAAAATGAACCATATTGGAATTTTTTTTATATGTGCGACCTAAATGCGACCTATAAGAAATTGACCCCCCCCCCCTTGAAAAATGACCCCTTTTCCAATGTACAGATTGATACAATATTTATAACAGGTGATTGATGCCAAGATTTGAACGTTACCTCAATGTTTAATTCTTTTAAAGTTATGACCTTTTTGATCAACACTGGACGAACACGCAATTAAAATGCAATAAAACAACATTACATTTACATGCATATTTCTATCTAAACATGTCTCTTAAAGTATTTAGCATGCTTTGAGTACGATAAACTTTTTTAAAAAAAATTAAGTAAAGGAAAAAATGAATGAGATAAGTTTTTGAAATAAATACGGAAAGTTATGCAATGTAATATTTATTTTTGAAATTATATTTATTGAATGACATAAAAAGTCATGCAAATGAGGTAGAATGTATCGCAAATGACATTATATCTCGTGCGAACAACATACTGTAGATATATTTCCTAATGAAAAAAGGTAAAGATAACAAACAGTGATGATTTTAAAATATCCACAAACAATACAATTCTGTTAACAGGGCATAAAAAAGGACCCCCGAAAATTGCAGAGGTGGGATCAGGTGCCTAGAAAGAGTAAGCATCCCCTGTTGGTCCGTCACACCCGCCGTGAGCCCTATGAATAAATCAGGTAAACGGGAGATTCCGTTGTCGAATTTAGTATAAAAACAAAGGCTAAACAATTGACCCAATTATAGGTTATGTCTTTTGACAGGGTCATTGATACGACCATTGAATTTACGAAATGCTGACTTTAAACGAGGTTGTTGAAACCCCTGTAACATCAACTTACATGTATCTGTCGGTAGCCTGCCTCGATTTAAAAATTAATCGTGTTTTGGGGTATCGAATAAGTTGGTAGACGTAAACAACCTGTTTTTCAGAAAATTTTGTTGTTAGTTGGTCTTCATCGTCTACAGTTAGACGTGGCAAACATAAGAAGGACATAAAATTTCTGCATGTTTGAAATATATACAATCGTATAATGTGCATTCAATTCTATTCATAAACAGTGGTCTATGGGAATTTCTTTTCAAATATATAGAGGTAATAAAGAAGAATCCCAGCATAATGTACATCCAAGTCTGTTAACATGGTCGTCTAAGTCGTGATCAAAAAGTTCGCGAACTAATTGAATTACTACCATAAAAGAAATGAAATTAGGTTTTAGTGTTCATTATTTTTTAACGTAGTCCTCTCCAATTTAAATGCACATTTGCCACCGTTCTGCGCATGCGCGAATGGCGTGATATAGGCGGTCACGTGACATGCTCCGTAGCGTTCTGTTTACAGAAGCTTAAAGATTTTTCCGAGTCTTATATTTCTTACCATGCAAGTTATATTTTATAACAAGAACTGTGCATTTGTCAGAAATGGCCAAATCTCGGCAATAGGATGGGTGGATAAGGATAATATCCTTTCCCAGAATGAGCATGACGACCATCACAACCCGAGTCTTCTGTCTCGGAAGCGTCGTTTATCCATTGTGGATAAAGTGTGGGCGCCTTCTTTTTATCATATCTGATATGTTGAAAGTCTAAAGTAAATGATATTTCAGGGATTTAATAATTATATTATTGTTAAGATATTCAACTATTTTTCTAACTGTAACTTGGCATTCTTTTATAACAATTTGCTCAGCTAAGGACACATCTCTTCCCCAGCTTGCTTTCATTGGGCAACAGAACAAACATCATTTTTAACGGCTATCTTCATTAAAACAATCAATCCAATTAATGATTAAATTTCTTGCAAGTCTTTTGTCTTCATAAACCTTGTACAAGTTATTATATGCTACTGCAAAGGAATTTCCAAGATACACGTTAAACTTTACAGCAACTTCGTTGCTCGAGTACTACTGAGTCAATCATTTTTTGTAACAAGTCACCTACATATTGACGTCATTTTCACATTGTGACGTCACAAACATGGAGCAAAACATTACATAACATCTGCTATTCATAGAACATGTGTATGACTACATCTGGGCCAAATTTCATTTTGATCTGAATTGTGGTTTTGTAAATATAGATATAGTTCGCGAACTTTTTGATCACCCCTCGTATATTGAAATAGATTAATGTTTTCAATTTATCATTAAAGACAAACCATTTTATTGACCTTCCGGGTGAACATAAGGATTTATTTTTCTTACGTTGAACTGAAAATAGATTGAAAACAAATCTGAAAAGTTATTTAATTCACCTGCATCCGAATTCCACTCGTGAACATAATATTCAGGCATAAAGAATCGGAGAAGGGGGGGGGGTCCCACTTTTTCTGAATGTAAATTTTAGAAATTTCTAGTTTGAAAATGTTCATTGAAAGTCTTGTAACCACCCCCTCTTTTTAATACAGTATAGTTTCCTTCTTGAGTGGACAAGGTGAACATAGCATTCAGAATCAGGGTTGGGGTGGGGTAGAACACCCAATTTTCATGAACTAAATTTTCTATTTTTTCGCTTGAAAATGTTCATTGCAAGTCTGGTTTCCTACGCCAACTTTTTGATACAGTAGCTTAAAAGAAAATCCCCCTTACATCAATAAACTTTTTGAGGGATTCATCAAAGATATTTCTAAGGTATCTTGTCATTTTTGCTTCTTGTAATGCCCTATTTCCCTTTCGATGCTATGCCTTACATTTATTTTTTCTACATTGCACGAAAAATAGATTTCAAATGCAAATTAATACAAGTTATGCTTATGTTAACCCCGATTCTCTCACTGTGTTTGGCTAGGACTTGAGCAAATGTAAACAAGAAACTTGACATGTCTGCTTAATCATGATCAGTTTGTATCAATTTAATTCCTGAATCATATAATAAAACAGTTATTGTTGTTTTTTCTGTCAGTAGAATGATTTTCCACCATTACGAAACAATGTTCACCTCGCCCTTTGCGCTCGATAAATCTTTTTACTTTTCTAGATTCCGAATTATCGCATTGACCTTAAACACAGCAATAATTGTATAATGTAATGAGATCAACATATCATCGATTTACCTGGTATTCCCAATTTAGCTCAGGTGACCATTTTGGCCAACAAGTCTCTTGATTGATTTTTTTTTTGGCTCCCTAAAATCCACAAGGGGTCATCATTCTACGGGGGTCATTTTTCTTCACGTAGGGCATGCAGATTTTTAGGGTGATGAAACTTTTTCTACGTGCAAAAGGGTCATTTTTCGACGTCGAATAATATGACCGGGGCTCATTATTCGACGGCGAAAATTGACCCCCGGTCATTATTTTATTGGGGTCATTATTCGTCTTATTTTACCATGTTTACACTGGCATCACTCTTCTAAGATATTTGAGTATTAACTGCATTTATTACAAAATCCTAGTCTTTTCTTCTTGTTGTCGTTATATATTCAACCCATATATCATTCAACCCAACAAAGATGCTTATTTAAACCTAATTTTATACATTTGTTACGAATTATGAAGTATTTCTGTGGATACTTTAATATATACGTTTCAAGTCATCCAGGTGGACATTTGCGTCATGAAGAAAAAACGTCGCAAACAGGCACGCAAATCATAAAAAAAATTACACCTGTAGTACATGGTATATGTTAAATACAATTTAATGTATCATTTAATACTCACCATTCATTTTGTCTTTAACTAACCTTCTTCGTTGATTAACAAATACATTATGACCTATATGAAAACACCAAAAAGGCACTCTCTATAGATAACCTTAAGATAACCTTGAGATAAGATTCGAAAATTATGGAAATATGGAGGTGCCTGATTGCCACTTCTTCCTGCTTTATTTGCGCTGATGTTCAGTATTTTTTTTAACATTGATATTCATACAGCAAAGTTTTTTTTTTACAGATACATTGTATATCATGTTTTCGTTTTCTCACATCAGGACCATAACCAGTTATTCTACGATAAAAGGACCAATTCAGGGTATAAAACACGAAAAAATAATTGTTTCAAATAGCAAAACGAACATCATAATTCTTAGAGGAAATATCAAAAAACTGGTATAGTTATATATCTTTTTACAACAATTTCAATATACTATATACATGTATCATTGATTTTAAGGTAATGTTACGGAGGTAAATGCTTTATCAAGATTTATTATTTTTTAAATCAAGCGAAATTTGACCAATTTTTTGTTTCTAATGTTCAGTATAGAACGCTAAATTGTGATTCATGAAGTCTCGCATGAATCCGATATTAAGTTAAAATGGGAAAAATACCGCTTCGGAAGTTAATCGTTACGGAAGTTAATTTCCAGCAATAAAAGTTAAAATTCTCAGCAGTAGATGAAATTAATGTTTGTTTTAAGATGTGAAACAAAAGTATGAAGCATTTCGCACCCAAACAAATAACTTTTTTTTATACCTTTCATGCAAAATATTTCCTGAATTACCGTTACGAAGTTAAATTTTTAAGAAAGACAACTGTTTTATCTAATTCATTTTGTTATGTCGAAAATGTAATTGTCTAAAATAGCTGACTTTCAACTACAATCGATGATATTAGGTTCCGTGGTCAATTTCAGATAAGTTTCGGTTCTGTTTGAAATCTACAATCTGTGCGTGACAGGCCCGTAGCAACGGCTTCAAAAGTGTGTGGGGGGGGGGGGACTCCCTAAAAAATCTGAGAAAAAAAAACCTAAACTGACAAAAAATGCGGGGGGGGGGGGGAGCAACTTCCAAATATTATCTCACAAGCAAAAATAAATATAATTTACTGTCCAAATACTGCAATTTGACAGTGCTCGACCTTACAACAGCAAAAAGTGAAGGGGGGAGCAGCATCTAAACGAAAATTTACTATAGCAAAACAAAATACTCAAAAAAGTGCCTCTAGATTCCGAATTATCGCATTGAGGAGTAAAAGTATTTTTGTAGAATGGCTGTACAAATTTGATATGTTGCTTACCCTTCGACTATTTATCCAGAGGTGAAAATTAAGAACTTCTGACCCGAATACTTAAATAAGCCTCCCATTCATCCATTGTCGGTTAGTATATTGACTACACATTTGGAGATTCCAAATTACTTTGCATTTAATGACTTTTTAAGAGAATGCTACAAAATTGTCAAAATTTATTTTTAAAAAACATTAACTGGCGAATTTTATTCATTTTCATCCGATCCGTTACAGGCAAAATATTTGATATATGTAGATTAGAATTTTATTTTTCTATCTAAAGTTATTAAATGAATGATAATGTAAATGACCATTTGATTTTTGAAAAGAGGACGATCAATCCGATTTCCGTAAATTGTCTTCATATTTCAGCATACAATAAAAATATGTCACAGTGGCTTCTACTTAAAACCGTTATCTTAATCTTTCTTTATCATCCGTTTCATATTTGGCATTTTACTGATTACAGACGGTTATGACCCACTAACACATTTACTCTAATGAGAGGACTTTCGAATCGACTTTTCAGTCGCCAACTTAATTCTTACATGTATTTATGTAGTAATGTTCCACTATCGCCTGCATATGGTGTTTAAGTCTCCCAAATTATTCGGTATGCTACAGCATGCTCTGAGTACAATCAACTACTAAACAGAGACAAGATACTAACAAATAAGATACAATGTAGTGTTTTAGTACTTTCACTCAGTCTCAGTCAAAGTCAGCATTTCGAAAATTCCCGGATCATTTTAGCAACCTTGTATGCAAATACATTTATTTTTCCTTTTTCCTTTTTTTTTTTTTTTTTTTTTTTTACATTTTGTAATTCTATCATGTTAACAAATGTTATGATTTTAATTTTCGGGGTTCTTGTCAAAAAAGACCATGTTTTTATAAGCATCTATGCATGCGTTGTTCACTGAACCACCCGTCCATTAAATGTTCATTAAATTTGCCTGCAAATCGTTTCAGCTTTAAGCCCAGTGTTCAACAGTCAGCCGGACGGGCCTAGTCGGCAACAGCCACAAACAATGCAAAACCAGTGCAGCCATTTAGACATTAGTAACAGAGCTACTACCCCTATTCAGATTTCACAATTAGGCAACTATTTAAGATTTTATCCATACCAACACACGGCAGCAGAATTATTACAAGGGTTTTCACAAGGTTTTAAACTCTGTTACCAAGGTCCGAGACATGCAACAGATTGTCGCAACCTGAAATCATTAGAGGGCCTAGAGCATGAAGCAATTCAACTAATTGATAAAGAAATTTGTTTAGGTAGAGTGGCGGGGCCATTTCCTTTTACGCCTTTAGCTAATCTTAGGCTATCATCAGTGGGTCTAGTGCCCAAGAAAGACGGATCCTTTAAACTTATTCATCATTTGTCATATCCAGCAGGGTCTAGCGTTATAAATTACACATTCTTTGATGTTGCCCTTGATATGCTAGCTAAGTTGGGGAGGGGGGCCTTGATTGCAAATTTGGACATTGAAAGTGCATTTAGACTCTTACCCATTCATCCTGATAAATTCGAATTGTTAGGTTTTAAAGTCCAAGGCAAAGTTTACATAGATATGTGTTTACCTTTTGGTTGTCAATAAGCTGCGCAAAGTTTGAAAAATTAACAACATTTCTAGAGAGGGCCCTAAGGGAAAAGGCAGGAAGTAGCAACATTGTACACTACTTGGACGATTTTTTGTTAGCAGGGCGAGCAGGCACTCAGGACTGTGCAAATCTTATGTCGTGTATTAGTTCAATTTGCACAGACCTTGGTATTCCACTGGCTCAGGAAAAAACAATAGGTCCTACTCCAGTTTTGATTTTTCTTGGATTAAAAATTGATACTATTAACATGACAATCAAAATCCCACATGAAAAATTGTGTCAACCTAAGACTGAATTGAAGGCTATGTTGGCTAAAAAGAAGGCTACCCTCATGGAATTGCAAAGGCTAACAGGGTTGTTAAATTTTTGTGTTAGGTCTATACCATCAGGCAGGGCATTTGTTCGTAGACTGTACGATGCTACTCGTGGCTTGACGAGGCCTTATCACCGACGTAGGGTTTCAGCCGACATGAAACAAGACATCCACACTTGGTTGTTATTTCTAAATTTATTTAACGGGGTGACTTCTTATCAGACAGTCGACTGGACTACAGACTTTGACCACCAGTTGTTCACAGACGGTGCTGGTCATGCAGACTTGGGGTGTGGGGCCATCTTTGAGTTCCAAGACATCAAAATCGAAGCAAATCATGCAATGACTTAGACCCTAAGTCTTGCAAAGATTATTACATAACATTTTATTTAGGGGGGAACACATAGATGGTGTAAAAAATGTTAAAGCGGACTCTCTTTCCCGACAGCAATGGTCAAGGTTCAAAGAGTCATTTTCGGATGCAGACAAGCAGCAAACGGAGGTACCCCTCGCATTTCAGCAGCAGATCTACAGCATAAATCTCAAGTCCTGTTAAACCAGTCTTTAGCTGATAATACGAAAAAAATTGTACAGCTCGGGCATACACATGTTTAATGCATTTAGAACGACTTACAACCATCAGATATCCTGGCCCCCGACCACACAATAACTCTCACAATTTATTGCATTTTTGTCACTTCGCCAATATAGCTCTAGCACAGTTAGATCGTATTTAGCAGCAATTTCCTATTACTGTAAAATATCAGGCATACCTGATACCAGTAGTGCAGAAAACACTGTCAGGCCTTTGCCGCTCTAAGAAACAGTCGGACAATCGCAAGCCCATCACTAAGGATATACTTCACAAAATGCTTGACAGGCTTCCGGTAGTTTGTCCTTTACAATATGAGGCTACTCTTTTCTCTGCTATCCTCATCACTGCTTTTTTGGGTACTTTAGAATGGGGGAGCTTGTCCAAAACAGCTGTAGGGAAGTAGGACATGCTATTCAAATTCAGGATGTTAAGTATTCAAAATCTAGCAATAGCATTCAAATTTATCTTAGCCATTCAAAGACTGACCAAGAAGGCAAGGGTGCAATCATAAATTTAATACCAATATCTAAGATCATATGTCCAGTGCAGTCATTAAAAGCGTTTATGAGAGTTAGACCACAGCAACTTGGCCCTTTCTTTTGCCATGCCGATGGGACCCGGTTACAAGATATCAGGTCATGGCAGTATTCTCTATGCTTAATGCCAATTTAGGGTTAGATACCCAAGCATACAAGACACATTCCTTTCGTATAGGGGCAGCTACAGAAGCTTGGGTTCAAGGCAAAGGGGAGGATCAAATTGCAAAGGGGGGCAGGTGGAAATCTAAATGTCTGTATAAATATATAAGGTGTTAATTAGGGTAGCCTGTTTTGTTGGGGTGTTAGTATTTATAACAGGGCACACTTACATGTAATCATTTTCTAGTCTTTAATAACAAATCATGCATGTCATTGTAGATCACGAGAGAATTTGGATTTTAGGATCCTCACTTATTAAGCATGCGTTTTTGCATGCCCGTTCTTCCTCATTTAAGGCAAATCTCCAGTTAATTAGACACAATGCTTCAGTATTTTAGCAAGGGAATGGGGGTATGAAATGGAACCAAGTCTACACCAAAGTACAGACCTTATTGAAAATTGAAGACCCACCCCACTATCTCGTAATACTGTAAACCAACTATTATTCGCGTCAACTTTAATTCGTGATTCGTCAGTTTGAAATCAATCCGCGACGATTAATTTTCGCGACTGAGGAAACATTCTCTACAAATACAAAGCAAAATTAATGGTTCGCGGCGATTAATATTCGCGAGTTCAAGTAGGTCGCGAAACTCGCGAATATTTCTCGCACGCGAATAAAAGTTGGTTTACAGTACACTGTGGGGGGAATGACATTGGGCAAGACGGTAAGTGCGTAATGCTTCGCAATGGTATTAAAAGAGGTCTAATAAAAATACAGAAGCTGTTACCCGAAACTACATTAGTCTGGTCACAAGTTCTACCCAGGCTACATTGGCGCGGGGAGGTGGACCATTTAGCATTAGAGAGAGCTAGAGTACGTCGAAATAGCTTTGTAGCAACCAACATCCTTAAACTTGGGGGAAAGTATATTAGATATCCAGAGCTCAGAGATGCAAATCCTAATCTTTTCAAAGACCAAGTTCACCTAAACTTCTTGGCCAATAGCTTGTTTCTTCATAGAATACAGCAATCGTTGCAATATTTCTTAACGAATCATGAAATATCAGTAACCCCAAAGGTCGGCGATCATGGACCATGGCTGCATTATTCTTGAAGTCCAAGTGTTTATGACTTATATGTTAGGGTATTGGTTAATATCACAATTTGAAATAGGAAGTATTGACAGTTACGCTTTACTATATTGTTGATTATGCTTATGTTTTAATTTCTAGCTCAGTCGGGGCATGGTTTTGGTAACCATCTTTCTTAGTTGGCTTAGGATATTATTGTTGCTAATGTATGCTGCATTTCCCCCTTTTTTTGCATTGCCTTGTATCAATGTATGTTATCAATTTTTGCTGGGGTGCTTTAATATTAGAAAGTTGATGCTGGCTCCCAGTTTCTGTTGAAAAGTATTCATCGATTTACGATTTGTTCAATGAATTGTGTGGGAGTCCACACAAAGTAAAATTGTTGCTGGCATCCAGTTGAATTTGTGGCTTGGTATTGTTGATGATGTCACACTGTCTGTGTGGGATGCCCATATGAAGTAAAAATTGTTGTGGGTTCCCACTTGCATGTTGTGTTGTTTTGGTGTTCACTGATTGATGATGCGACACGATTTTTTGTTTTGGGAGAATGTTTGGCTCCCATTTGCATGTTGTGGTTTGGTGTTCACTGATTGATGATGTGACACTGTCTTTGTTGGGACGCCCTATTAAAGCAAAATTGTTGCTGGCTCCCATTTGTGTTGCCGCAAAGTGTTCACTGAGTGATGATGTGTTCACAGCGTTTTTCATTATCAGGCCCTATAGGTAGCAAATTAATTAGGTGTTTTGATTATTCAAAGGTTCATTATACTAGTTTCACTTACAGTTTCACTATGTCAGATGTTTTGGTGTTTAAGGCTTAAGGGGGGTTAGCTCTACTGGTGGCGCAGACTATGCAGCTGCTGCATAGTCTAGTGGCGGATATTCAGCTTACCAGTAGTGCTCACCTGGACTTTTCAATTAATTTTATTCAGAAAGTATTAAAGAACATGATCATTATTTTAATTTCCGGGTGTTCATTTGTTCCCAGGGTTCACCTTAGAACTGTTTCCATTTTTTGTACTTGCAGTTACGAGTGCTGCCATGGCCATAACCGCCAATAAACCATTATAAAAACCTGACATATATGTGTCAGTTTTTCTTCCTAAGTTTAATTTGAGATGGTACCCTAGTAAGCAAATTTTGTCTTTGATAAACAATAAATTGTGAAATAATTGACGGACTTACCTTTAATAATACTTGGTGAGATGGCCCTTAGACTTGATTACAGTTATCGACGGGGAATGGATTCGCACAGGGATTTAATATAGTTTTCATCGAAGGAAATCCATATGTGTAAAATCGTATCGAACAATTCTTAATGAGTCTTAATATTTGGAGCTCGATTTTGCAGATTTCTTTTGATTTTTAGTCCAAACATCTCTAAAATATTGATGTCCGGCGATTGAGCTGACCATACAATTGTAGGAATATTATTTTCAAATTGTTGTTTGTAATCTTGAGTAATACGAGCTCTATGGGCGGGGGCGTTGTCGTCTTGAAAACGATACGTTTTGTTGAGGAAATGTCGGACAATGAAAAAACAATGTTGATCTTCTAAAATGGATATGTATCTGACTGCATTAATATTTCCATTAATCATGCAAAGTGTACCTACCCCGTGGTAGGTGATGCATCCCCACACCATAACCGAAAGCCTTCTCTGTCGATGGGGGCACATGCATTGCGGACTCTTTAGATGTTCTCCACACACATACACTCTATGATTTCTCCTAAAACTATATGACTTTCATCGGAAAATATAAAAAAGTGTTCCAATAATTATTCACTGTGAGTTTACTTTTCTCTAAACATCAGGCAACACGCTTTTTTCTGTTGATCTCGGAAACGACCATTTTTTCCTAACAACTCGTCGCTTAAAATCTTTGGACTGTCCGTGGGTGAACAGAGTCATTAGCATCTCTGCTTTCATTAAATTCATTAAATGTAGTAATGTCCTTTAAACCCGTCCTCTGTCAGTTTTAGTATGTCTAATTATTCAGTTCAGATCCCTTTTTGACAGCTTCCGAGGGCGCCCTTTTCTTTTCAAAGTTCTGACTTCACCAGTTGACGAATATTTTTTCCAAATGGATCGGATGGTCGATTCAGATATTTGTAATAAATTCACTATTACTGATGTTTTTTTGCCCCTCCATTTCCATGTGCAGAATTATTTTTTTGACATCATTTGATATTTCTGTCGATTTCCTACCCTTCGTAGTCCCCGTTTGTTTACATAAAATTCCAGACAGCAGACAAAAAAAAAAAAAAAAAAAAAAAAAATGATATAACGTCACTTCCGATGTGAAGACATCTCTGGAAAAATTTGGAATGTTAATTAACACGGCATTTATTTAGAGTTATTGCCCATTCTCCCAGCGAAGCGCACAGCGAGAACTACGCCATTGCGTAAAAATCGCGAATACTTTTGTCATAGCGCTGTATATCCCTACCAAAATCAACAAGGAGTCTATATTCTACAGGTGTCATTTCTCTCCATGTAGGAAATGCAGATTTTAAGGGTGATGCCAATTTTTCTACAGGCAAAGGGTTTATTTCTAGACATCAAATAATGACCGGGGTGTTTTGTTGTTTTTTTTTTTTTGACGCCGAAAAAATGATCATGATTAATTTTTGACGTTGAAAAATGATTCCAGATCATTAATTTACGGCTTCGACCCTTTTTGTTGCCTGTGAGCAGCCATTTTTATTGTCTGAGTACCAAGTTGAGAAAGGTAAAGATCTATTTCAAATAATTTGAGGAAGTATTCAGATTTGTTATGTACGCAAACATTTGGTGGCGGTGGCTTGAGTCTGAGTTTATTGATTTGAGAATTTTCTCAGAGTTGATGACAAATTTTGAAATTACCTGATATTTCTAATAAAGACCTGATTATATAAATGACCTGATATATTCTTATGAAATGATTTTGAAAAAATGAAACAAATCTGAATTTTTATAGAAGTAAGACAACATTAATTAAGTATTAATCTTAGATAACTGTTCGTTATCTTCATATTTCTTTCTGAAATGACCTGATATTTTTACCGATGAACTATTATTTCAAATTATGTTTTCAAAACCCGATATTTTAAAATGAAGTGTCAATAAACGTAATGATTTCACAAATAAAATTAACTACTTGAGACGTACATGTAGTTCACAGCAGTATATCGTTCTGTGTTTTAGTAGATCCACCACATGTAGATATATTCTGGTTATTAGTCCTCTACCGATGAACCCGGAGGGGACTATAGGTTTCCTCTGCTCTGTCCGTCCGTCTGTCTGTCTGGCTGTGCCTCTGTCTGCCTGTCAAAGATCAGTCTGTCCCATTTGGTTTTCCGCACTTCTTTCTTTATGCTTTTGAGAATTGATTTGGAACTTTCTGGTTACCTTTATAGTGAGAAAGATCATCCTGGAATTTTGTAACGTTTGAACAACAGAGCTAGATTAGCTTTAAACATTCCTCTTTTTTTATAATCGTATTCACAATCGGTGTTTCGATGTTTCAAAATCTGTTTTCAAAACATGATTGTGACGTAAACCTTTTGTTTGTGTTGTCCATTCTATAGCTTAATGTTGAGCTAACTCCTCAAACAATCTATTAAGTTACCTGTAAGTGTCCATTGTTTTCAAAAAACTTTCCATTCTTTTAAAATGGACAGTTTTTTCCCAAAAGAATGGACAGTTAAAACAAACATAATGGAGAGTTACAGGTAAACTTTGAAATGTGTTCAAGAGAAAACAATAACAAATACACTAAATACTCTTTAATTTACATGTAAATAACAAAAAAAGAACGCGGAGATCTAAGTTAATCCAGAACACAATTCTGCACAGCATCCACTCGAGTTTACTCTTTTAAATCCATATGAATAATGCACACTATTTCAATCCTCAAAGCTTAATTTCCACAAAACTTGAATTCAAATGACACAACTTTACATTTGATTAAAATTTCGGAAAAATCATTCCCTCGTGGAGAATTCATTTTCAGATAGAAGTACATCTAATATTAAATCTTCCACCTAGAAAACAGTTTGCACCATGAACACTACACTGCTGCAGGTAATAATATGGGCGATCAAACTTTTACATAGGAATGTATAGGAAAATTCTTTAAAATCTTCTCTAGAAAAGCAAAGCAATGATTAGTAATATTTATATGGAAGCATTGTCAGGTATTGTCATGTGTCATGTACCGATGGACGACAATATGTACAGTGAGGTTAGGTACACATTAATGTTGCCGGCGACAATATGAACAGGACGGCAATATGTGCCGTCACACTCGTGTTGCATTAACTAGCATACGAGACACATTAAGGTGATTTACACACCAACTGCATTTAAAAGACTATAAAAAAATTATTTAGCCAAAAAATCTTTAAGCAACATTATCTGTGGGGCGACAATATGTACAATAAGGGTAGGTTACATAATGTCGCCGACAACAATATGTACAATACGACAATATGTACCATCACAAGGTTTCTAAATAAATAACAGACGCGTAGAACGCGGTGGAGGGGAGGGGGCTTGCTATCCCCTTTTTTCTGGGTGTAGTATTTTGCTATAGTAATTTTCCCTTTAGATGCTGGATGGTCCCCCCCCCCCCCCACACTTTTTGACGTTGTAAGGTCAAGCACTGACAAATTCTAGGATTTGTACAGTAAATTACCTTTGTTTTTTTGTTTTTTTTTTGTTTTTTTTGTTTTTTGTTTTTTTTTTGCTTGTCAGATATATATTTGGGAAGTTGCCCCCCCCCCCCCCGACTTCTGAAACTTTTGCTGAGGCCTGAATAATTAAAAGACGAAGAGGCACTGTGATAAGATTACTCATGAAATCTCCATATATCAAGGGAGAAACTTACATTATCTAGAATAAATATGTGCATCAGGAAAAGTAGTGAAAATTGAATAACAAATTCAGCTCAGTTGATCAGATATATAACTTTGTTTAATTTTTTTTTCAAAATAATTTAATTATAATTCAGATATGGTCATATCCATGCAACAACATTTCGACAGTTTTCCTTATTATCGGCCGCAGCAGCGGCCGATTTATTTGTGGTTGTGTTAGAATGTGCAAATAGGGAAATGAGACGTTATTTTTCATTGCTTTGTTGGAATAATTCCTTTAAGTGATAACGTGCATAAAAATTTCGAATAAAACGTTAAAAAATTTGCTTAATACTACGTCTAAATAATTGCAATACTTTTCAATTTGTTTTTCATTTCTTATCAGATATTTATTAATTTTATGATTTTATAAAAGTTTTTACATGAACTGCTCCCCAACATGAGCGCGCGTAAGGTATAAAACAAAAACGTATTGGGTTTCCGGATATGAATAACAGAGCCTAAAGTAATTAATAAGTTGTAAAAACTTTAATTAGAAGAACTGAATTTTGTTTTGAATACACTACCGTTGAATGACTTTTTTTGCACTTCACATCTGATCGGCTTGATCACGTGACAGCGATCCTCTATCAGCACGTGAAATTTGTACATCCTTTTTTGTCAACATTTAGAAATTTGTTGCATTTGTCTTTGAATCAAATAATTTGACGATAATCTATTCCTATCCTTTATCTCAGTCGGATTTTCATATCCATGAATTTATTTATTTTGATATTTAACAATTGATCACTGAAAATTAAATTACATGTATTAAAAAAAATACACATAAAAGTTAAGCAATTATAAAAATGTATCGTATAGGCCTATTTTTTTTTCTATTTTGGAATGTTTCTTTCTTGTGGATATACTTCAAAATGCTAAATATAATTTGCGACCGATTTGGTGCTTTGCATCAATTTAACTTGTTAAATATTTGTTGCTCTAAAAATGTTCTTCACTTTTTTTATCTACGTTTTATATCAATAAAAATGGAATCCGTAAATTTGCATACCTTATTGATCATCTGCAATTAACTTATTTCATTTAAAACATTCTGATTCTACACTCAAGAACTCCGGATCCGATCTGAAAAAAAAGATACTTGAGCTTCTCATCGACAATATCTTTGTAGCTTTCGGATACCAGCAGGTTTGCCAACAATCTGTTGGAATTCTGCTGGTCCTTAATGCGTTTCATTAATACCAGACCTGTTGAAGCAGAATTTATTTAAAAAACATTTACCGAAGGTCGTGGCCTACAATTAGACATTTAGAAATATCGACGACGCTTTATACAGTAATTAACAATATCAGTTTGATTTAGATGTATCCCACTGAACTTTAAAATTAAAGACACCATGGAGTTTGACACTTCTGTTTCATACTTGGATAATTTGCTAGAGAAATATAAAAATGGCAAATTGACAATTAAGCTTTATGATATATTTGATGACTTCAAATTTTCTATTGTCAACTTCCCTTATCAATGTAGCAATTTTAAAATAATATGTAGTGAAATGGTTGGAGGAGTTACCACCCGTTATTTGTTTATATGATAATAGATAATCAATGTATATATTGTAATTAATTGGTCAATTGACAAAAGAATTATACAAGTAAAATTGATTAATGATGTCAAGTCAGACAATAAGAATTGTATTGTCAAAAGAAAGGCAGTTTGTTGTATTTTGCTAATACAGTATTGGAAAACTGAATGATATTCATTAAGCCGTAGCACTAAGGGCCGTACAGCCCTGCTAGCTTCTGTGCGAAAATTGCCGTGTGTTAGTTGCTGATTGCCATGTGGTGCGTGCAATTGGATTTAATCTCTGACTAGTTATTTGCAACGCATTGTTGAGTATAAGACAGTGTACCCTGTTACAAGAATAGTGAAGTTGCACTGTGTAAGTATATAAAAAAGCCACTTGGCTAGGGTAGGCAACTGGTAATCGGTAAGACACCAGGCAGTTGTCAACCTATAAGGATTTTGTCAAAAGACGCCAGGCAGGTGTCGATTGACTTGTATAGTCAGTTGTAGAGTCAGGTAATTGTCATAAGGCATCAGGCAGGTGCCAGTATTAACTGAAGATATATATTGTACAAAGCACGTAGGCCACTTGAATTAAAGACACCAGGTAGGTGTCATACTATCTGCATATTTTGCATTCATCATACCCCCAGTAAAATTCGGTAATCCGAGCACGGACGTACTGACCGCTCAGGTCCGACACGTTACAAAAGTTGGTGGCAGCGGTGGGATTTTACTGGAGGTATGGGTGAACGTAATAAGCAGATTGAGGATAGCCTTAGAGAAACCTTCGATAAGATGGAAGAGAAGCTGAAGAGGTATCGCCCTGACCAGTCTACACCTACAAGAAGGGGACATTATCAAGTGTCAAGCCGCGACAGTGGGCTTGCAACTCGTCAGTCGGATGACTCATTTGAATATGACAGAACATTGAGAGGCGTCTCAGAAAACAGATTGCAAGGAAGGAAAAGTACAATGAGCCATTGGGATGAAAGAACAGAAATGATAAAGGACACACCATCCAGACGCCCATACGACGGAGCAAGACCAAAAGTCCGATTTGCCGATGACCAGCATGTTGCAGAGAAACAGTATGACAACTGGTTAACAGACAACTTGTCTAAAGGGACACACATGCGACAGCCATCCCCTGAACCATACGTCCCTGAAACATATCGTCAGACAGACAGAGACGATAGAAAGAGAAAGCTCACAGTCAAACAAGCTACATATGATGGTTCAAGCTCCTGGCTGGACTACAAGTGTCACTTTGAGGCTTGTGCCAATGTGAATGGTTGGAATGAAGAGAAGAAAGAATTGTTTCTAGCACTATCACTACGTGGTCAAGCTCAAGCTGTCCTTGGCGATTTACCAACTGACAGAGGACAACATTATGAGACACTTGTAAGGTCTCTGCGAGAAAGGTTTTCTCCCCCTTACCAAACTGACCTGTACCGGGTACAACTAAAATAGAGGAGACAAAAAACCCAACAGAAACACTTTCTGAATTAGGCAAATCTATCAGGCAATTGACCAATTTGGTTATCCAACTGCACCAGGAGAAGTTCGGGAGACCCTAGCAAAGGATCAATTCATCGATGTATTGATTGATTCTGATATCCGTATAAGAATCAAGCAGTCGCGACCTGCCAGTTGGAATGAGGCCATTAGCCTTGCTGTAGAACTGGAGGCATACAACAGAGTAGAGAAGAGGGACAGAGAACTCAAAGGTCATTTGAGAGCAACTCTTGTTGAAGAACAACCTGACACCTCTGACAAATGTAATAATGGCCATGCATCTTGCGAATTGGATGAAATTTGTTGAAGAGAAAATGAAAAGCATTACTGAAGAACTCAGGGAACTTAAGGTCTCTAAGCAGAGAAGACCTTACGACAACCGGTACAGAGGTAGAGATACAAGGGCAAGTGGCACAAAGCAGGATATAAGATGCTATGAATGCAAAAAGCCAGGACACATAAGGCGTAACTGCCCTCAGTTGAACAAAAGGCAAAAGCAGTCGGATGACAGATCCAGTAAAGCATCTATGAAACAGATAGAACAAGATGGAAAAAGAGCATCAGGGTCACAGGTATCAGTAGGCCTTGGATCATCTATAGAGGAGTGTGTGTGGGTTGTACATAGATGTAAATGTGCAAGGAGTAAAAGCTAAATTGCTTCTGAGACATTGTACAAGAAGTTGCCTGAATCAGTGAGACCGAAGCTACATGAGGTAAATCAGACCATCATGTCGGCCAATGGCACTGCCTTGTCTGTTTATGGGAAGGCAGAATTCAATATTTGCATTGAATAGTTCACATACCACAATGAGGCAGTGGTGGCTAATTTAAAGGCAGATGGTATATTGGGCCTTGACTTTATGAAAACAAATCATTGCAAAGTCGATGTTATTAATGAAGTTCTTGATCTTAATGGTCATGATAAGAGAATGACAATTAAATGTTCACTTGGATGCTATAGAATTACAGCAACTTAGACAGTGAGCATTCCGCTAAGGAGAGATAATCGTACCTGGTAAAGTGTGTGTTCCAGAGGGTTCAAGTCTGCCATACTGCGAGAGTATTATTGAATTAGTTGATAAGCACATCAAACAGCAGAGCACACTAAATGCAAGAACAGTGGTAAACCCCCAAGAAACTGTGCCAGTTAGACTAATGAACGTTGAACTAGAGTCGAAGGTGGTACACTCTGGGACAGTAATTGGACAACTTGCTGAGATAGACGCAGAAAAAAACTCACTAGTAAATGAGAAATCATCAACTACCAGAGTGCTACGCAAGGATTTAGCTGATCTATTTAATAAGAGTAAAGACAACATGACTTTTACACAGTTAAAGCAGGCAGAAGACTTTCTGTTAAAATATACATGCTTGCAAAAGGTGTCATACATCCCCCCCAACAGTCCATGGTCCTCGCCAATAGTGTTGGTCAGGAAGAAAGATGGAACATATCGGTTCTGTATTGACTATCGTCGCCTTAACAGTTGCACTATACAAGATGCATACCCTCTCCCGAGGATTGACGAGTCACTTGACCAGTTGTCTGGGTCTACTTGGTTTTTGACACTCGACCTTTGCTCAGGCTATTGGCAAGTTGAAATGGCATCTGCAGACAAGCCAAAAACCGCCTTTACCTCAAGACGAGGGTTGTTCGAATTCAACGTTATGCCGTTTGGCTTGAGTTGTGCCCTGCAACTTTCGAACGCCTCATGGAGAGCATGCTTGCTGGATTGCAATGGGACGTTTGTATGATATACCTAGATGACATAATTGTCACAGGCAAAACATTCGAACAAATGGTTGACAATTTGGAAAAAGTCTTTGAAAGGCTGAGAACTGCCAATCTGAAGCTTAAGGCCAAGAAATGCTGTCTCTTTGCAAGAAAAGTAACATATCTCGGACATGTTGTTACTGAACAAGGAGTATCCACAGATCCGAAGAAGAGAGCAGTTGTCAAAGAATGGCCAGTACCTGCTAATGTCACTGCGCTTAGGTCATTTTTTGGGTTTGTGTGGATACTATCGAAGATTTATTCAAAACTTCTCTGCCATTGCTAAGTGTCTGCATACACTAACAGAGAAGGGGAAACCGTTTGCATGGACGTCTGATTGCCAGGAAGCATTAAGTTTTGATTGTCTTAAAAATCATTTGATTCAATACCCAGTGCTAGTCCATCCAGATTTTACTGTTCCATTCATATTAGACACTGATGCAAGTGACCAAGCTACTGGGGCAGTATTGTCACAGAATGTAGATAGTAAAGAGCATGTCATAGCCTATGCCAGTAGAACGTTAACTAAATGTGAACGTTGATATTGCGTTACGAAAAAAGAACTTTTGGCAGTCGTGCATTTCGTTAAGCATTTTAAACATTATCTTTATGGCAAAGTGTTTTTGATTCGCAGTGATCATGGTTCATTAAGGTAGCTTTTCAAATTAAAAAAATCCTGAGGGTCAACTGGCCAGATGGTTAGAAACCCTGAGTACTTACAAGTTTCAGATCCAACATCGATCTGGCATACAACATAGAAATGCTGATGCTTTGAGCAGAGTGCCTTGTCGACAATGTGGTTATGACCCTGAATGGGAAACATCAGCATAAGATGAAATGAGTTTCCAAGATGCAAATACAGTGACACATGTCAGTGCAGCTCTTCCAGTCAATCCAGGTAGAGAGCTTTGTCACAAGATGAGAGAACTGCAAGACAAAGACAGCGTCCTGAAAGGATGGCTGCATACAAAAAGTCGACCATTGTATCATGAAATAAGTGGACTTGGGTATGTTATTAGATCCCTGTGGTCTCAATGGGAAAGCCTTCTTATTGGGGATGACATTTTGTATATGAAATACCAAGAGGACAGTCGGAAGTCATTTTGCCTACAGGCAATAGTACCGAGCAGTGAGCGTAGGACAGTGTTACAATACTGTCATGATATTGAAACAGCTGCTCGCTTAGGTGTGACTAAGACACTAGCACGCATTCGACAAAAATTCTATTGGCCAGGTCTTCAGGCAGACACAAGAGCTTACATTGCGGGTTGCGAAAAATGCTCAAAAAGAAAGAGTCCTCAGAAGAAAAAGAGAGCACCAATGACAATTGTCGAGAGTGGAATGCCTTAGGACAGAATCGCAACCAATATCCTTGGTGAACTGCCCATGACTGACAATGGCAACAAGTACATCCTTGTTATATCCGACATATTTACCAAATGGACGGAAAGCTTCCCAATGCCAAACAGGGAAGCTTCAACAGTTACCAAAATCTTAGTCGAGGAGGTAGTATCACGATTTGGCGTTCCTTCTAGTATACATTCAGACCAAGAGCGCCAGTACAAGAGCGAGCTCTTTTCGGAGGTTTGCCACGTCCTGCACATAAAGGAGACTCGCACCTCGCCCAATCATCCTCAGAGCGTTGGCATGGTCGAGCGCTTCAATAAGACCCTTGTCACGATGCTGAGCGCTTTTGTCAATGAACACCACTCAGACTGGGATCGATATTTGCCTTACGTCATGATGGGGTACCGAGCATCTGTACATGAGACGACTGGATTCACTCCAAACTACATGATGCTTGGTCGGGAGGTATCAAGTCCACATGACATTATATACGATATGCTTGGCATCTGAAAGAGACTGTGGAAGATGCCCATAGACGTGTTAGGGAAAATATCAAAGCAGCCATGATGAGATAAAAGAGATATCATGACCAGAAGTTGGCAACAGTTTAAAAAGGGGGACAAAGTGTATGTCTTTTTCCTTTTGCGAAAGGCGGGGTTATCTCCGAAGTTTACAAGCTACTGGCGTGGTCCATATGAGGTAATAGACAGAATGACAGACATTGCCTATAAGATAAAGTGTGGACCACGGGGTAAGCCACAGATTGTGCATGTGGACAGATTGCGCCTGAAACGTAGCCAGACGTTAAGAGATGAGGTTGTGGAGGACAGTAGTTCTCAGGAAGGCATTAGTCAAGACACAGAAAAAGGTGTCATTAACAATGAAAGAAGTGAAATAGGAGCACCTCCAAGTGATGACAATTTTGATGTTGATGGGGGTGGGGCTAGAATCAGAAGACCGCCTACCTGGTTGCAAGACTATGTGTTAAATTAATTGTATTGTCAAACAAAATAAGCTTAGTAACTCAAGATTATTTTATTTTATTTTTTGTCATTATAGGCAGATGGTAAAGACAAAGATGACTAGTGGGGAACAATCCAAAAAGTGTAAATTTTTCTCTTTCAAGACAACATCCCATACTGCCTGGAAAGACCACATGACAGAGTGCTATGAAACAAGACATTTTTGCAAGAAATGCGACTAATCTATCCTCAAGAAGGTTAACTACCTGAGACATCGAAAGAAGTGCCTGAGCAAGACTCTTCGGGTGACGAAGATTGGCTCGGACAGGAGCCGGACATATTTTTAGGAGAAGAAGTACCAGATGAGAATATTGAAGGTCCGTCTACCAGTGCACAGTCTAAGATTGATCTACTAGAGGGTTCAACTGTAGCAGACCCTACTGTCAGGAAAAGAACGCACCCACTTCCAGTGTTCACCCCGAGTAAGAGTAAAGCGCCACGGCTTGATGAACTTTCTTACGATGTCCCACGAAAAATGATGGATGCTGCCTTTCAGACTGAACCGGTACTTTACACTAAATCCATTAAGAACACAACGATTATGAGGGAAATGGTTGTAAAGTAATCACCATCAAGAGAGAAAAGATGTTATAAACTTTAACATGACAACTTGACTATGCAACAGGATTGAGTGAACTGCTAGTTGACAATTGTTAACATTTTGCTATTTTCTTACTTATTTTGTCATTTTGTTAAAGATCATGCGGGACGCCTGTTCTTAAGGTGAGCGAAGAGAAATGGTTGGAGGAGTAACCTCCCGTTACTTGTTTATATGATAATAGATAATCAATGTAAATATTGTAATTAATTGGTCCATTGACAAAAGAATTATACAAGTAAAATTGATTAATGATGTAAAGTCAGACAATAAGAATTGTATTGTCAAAAGAAAGGCAGTTTGTTGTATTTTGCTAATACAAAATTGGAAAACTTATTGATATTCATTAAGCCGTAGTACAAAGGGCCGTACAGCTCAGCTGGCTTGTGTGCGAAAATTGCCATTCGGTGCGCGCAACTGGATTTAGTCTCTGACTAGTTATTTGCAACGCATTGTTGAATATAAGATAGTGTACCCTGTTACATGAATAGTGAAGTTGCACTGTGTACGTTTATTAAAAAGCCACTTGTCTAGGGTAGGCAACTAGTAAGCGATAAGACACCAGGCATGTGTCAACCTATAAGGCTTTTGTCAGAAGACGCCAGGCAGATGTCGATTGACTTGTATAGTCAGTTGTAGAGTCAGATAATTGTCATAAGGCACCAGGCAGGTGCCAGTTTTAACTGAAGATATATATTGTATAGAGCACGTAGGCCACTTGATTTAAAGACACCAGGCAGGTGTCATACTATCTGTATATTTTGCATTAATCATACCCCCAGTAAAACTCGGTAATCCGAGCACGGACCTACTGACCTCTGAGGTCCGACACGTTACAGTAGAAATTTAATAATAGATGACTTTCAAATATGTTGCGGAATCCATCAACAAAGAACTATAGTGGGTGATGACGAAAAAAAAATACATTATGTACATGTAGTGTCACAGTAAAAAATATATTCACTTTTGTCCGACAGCCTTTTGTTTGAAATTCTATAAGACAATGGGCTTTCAATTATGAATGAAATGATATTTCAATTGTTGTCATGCATTTCTACTCTTATGTTAAAAATAAATCTAATCCGTCATCCTTTTTACACCTTGTAAACTAGTTGCCGGTAAATATTCAGTTTGAGACCTAACATAAAACTGTCCAATCGACTCATCGATTAAAGGTTCATTATAAGAAAGTTAGAATAATTATATGGAATATATTTCTATTATTCCTTTATCAATTTGTCAAGTTAAAATGTATTTCTGGTTTAATTTTGACCTGCAAGCTTTCCTAGAATCATTTACATTTTATTTATAAAATATATTTCTCTAGCATAAGCGTTAAAACAACATTTTATAAGGGTGACTATGAAGGACTATGAACCTTGAACAGCATAAACAGAGGTTTCTATACATTTAAATAACAGACTTTTACCGTATTACTGTCTTTATGGTGAGCTGATGCAAATTTATTTTCTTGGTACATGTATAAATATATTTATGGTAGATATTTTTATATTGAAACTTTAGTTTAAAATTAATTCATTGGAATACTGAAAAAGGTTTGAGAACAGTGAAAGCACAGATTATTTTTTCAAGTTTCAAATATATCAGATCAGAATCTTTGGGAGAGAGAGAGAAAAAAAAAACCCTTTTTAAGTCAAAAAATGCATAATTTTCAAAATTACAACAGCGAGTAACTTTTTCAGGGTAACCGTTCATGAATTTACAATATTGTGACCTTGAATTTCTGGTTTCACAGAAGTATGCGAAAAGGATTTTAATCCTTCATAGCTATAGGTTTTAATCATATAAGCATACATGCTATGAATGGGTCTGTTATTTAAGTTGAGTGACATTATTTCACGTCCTGTTGTTTGTTTTATGCCCTTGAATGGCAAAAGGTTATCTGTATTCATATCGAGAGCAAATACACACAGAAAGAACGATAACAGTGTCCTGATTTAAAGGGAGAGAAGTGACGCTTATCAGAACACGTGTGGTTTTAATCAACAGAAATTGACCTTTTAACAAAATTAAGGATTGAATAGCTTTTTAGACATAAGAATGAACGGAAAAAGCAAATATTTTATATGTTCTATTCATCTCACATGATTTTTGTTGTTTTTAACAACATTTTGAGATAGCCCACTACCCAATGGTGAATATTTTATATAGATTTATGCCCTTATCGATAACGCAAGATTATATAACCTAGCCCTGTAGACGCTGACATGAAAAAAAAATTGTACATATATCTTTTAAAAGCACTACGCTTCCTATGCAGACGACTTCGGGGGTTGGGGTAGGGGCAGCTCCATACTTCGATAATATTTATCAAATAATGAGGCATGTTGTATATTCTACTCTTTTCAACTTCCATTTTTGCTCCTTATAATTCATTTTATAACACAAGAACTTACAAGTAGATGTCTCTCAAAAATGTACATGAACATCTTGAAGCGAGAAGTGTTTAAAAAATCGTAACTGATATTACTGTTTGCTGCAAATCTGAAGCTCGCTGGTCTGAAATAATTTGCATGGAACACTGCGACATTTAAGTCCGGACACGACATAGTCCAGACTTTTAGGTACCCTTTCGAAAAGAAATAATTTAAAAATGTTCCTGGATTTTGGTGGGATTTTTTATTCTCATTTCATCATGTCAATCATAACTTCCACAATGTTGTAGTTTTCTTATAAACTTCTCCCAAAACTTAAAATCCCATGGAAGAATGGGGGGATTTTTCATCCCACCTGAAATCCCACCAAAATCCCATGGGAGAAATAATACTATGGGATAATTTGTCCCATATGGGAAAAAAAATCCCTTGGTTGTTGCAAAATGGGTTTATTTCTCCCACAGGACAAAAAATCCCACTAAATGAAGAAGCTAGGATTAAAAATCCCATGTCTTGGCACAATATAGGAAAAATAATCCTATAGTAACCTTTTTAATGAGTCATTTGTTCAATTACATCAAACTAATACAATGAGATTTCAATTTCCTCCTAAACTTAATTCACAATACAAGTGAATCAATGCATGTTATAAAAAATATATCCACCTTATGACAATATAAAAGAGGGAACAACTTCAAAGTCACTATGCTTTTTATGATATTGACATTTTATTCCTAACGTATTCAATTTGAACCTTGTACTCCTGATCTTGTGACCCCGAACAGGAGGCCTAAGGGCCTTGAATCGCTCTTCTGATAAACTGTACAACCTATCACTTCTAATTGAAGCCTCTAAGTATCCTGTATATTTAGATAAAGCCTTGGAATTCCAAAGGTAGGTCATCATGACCTACATTTTAGATGAAACGCTGAGAACCCAAGATGATTCTAAGCCAATTAGTGCCTGAGAGTAGGTCATGGTGACCTACTTATCACGTGTCATTCTCTGAGGACCCAAGATACAATCAACAAGGTTTGATGATTCTAAGCCAATTAATACCTTAAACATTTTTAAAATTATTACCATAAAATTTCAAAAGTAGGTCACAGTGACCTACTTTTCAGATGACCATAGAGCTTCAGTGCCACTTATTGAAAAACTGTATGTGTCGTTATCGCCATGAATGCCCCTGCAAGCAGGCAAACATTTCAAATGCAAAATTTTGTTTTAAATTTGTATTCGAACTTGACCCGTATTTTCTGGTAAAATACCTGCATATGCAATTTCAACCTTATACATACATCCCTACAAAAGTTAGAAACTGAAAATTTATTTTTCTATAAGTTCAAGAGGGATAACTCTGTCAAAAATCATCGGATCACGACCAAATTCAAATTTGAGCTCTATTTTCTGGTAAAATAAATGCACGTTCAATTTCAACCTTATGGTGGCATATTTCTCCCCCATGTGTGCAAGTTATTTTTCTGTTAAATATGTCGAGATGCAAGATAAATATGTTGACATGCAAGATAGTTATGTCAACATGCAACATAACCATGTTGACATGCAAGAAAATTACAATCAAATAAGAAGTTAAAAATCTTTTAAAAATCTCAAATATTTCCCACATGTGACTTCCAACATGCTAGATGCTACTTATTTATGTCGACATGCAAGTTATTTATGTTGACATGCGAAATAAATATGTTGGCATGCAAGTTATTTATGTCAACATGCAACTTAGGTATGTTAACATGCTTCTTATAAATATCAACATGCAACATATTTATGTCAACATGCGACTTAGTTTTGTTGACATGCGAGATAAATATGTTGACGTGCAACTTAGTTATGTTGAGAAGCGTATATATATATATATATATATATATATATATATATATATATATATATATATATATATATATATATATATATATATATATATATATATATATATATATATATATGGTCTTGAACTTTCCCAAGTGCGGTCAAGTCAGTGGCGTTTTCAGACCCATTTCCATGATTTTTCTGTCTAAGTTGTAATTACTGGAAATTTGGATTATCTCCCTTTTTACAAAATTGGTTGTATATCTCATATTTAGGGCTTTCCACCTTTCTGTGGAAAGTCCTATTGATTTTCTTCTGTTTATTATTAGGTCTTTCCACCTTTCTGTGGAAAGACCTATTGGTTTTCTTCTGTTTCTTCTTATTATTAGGTTTTTCCACCTTTCTGTGGAAAGACTTATTGATATTCTTCTGTTTCTTATTAGGTCTTTCCACCTTTCTGTGGAAAGACCTCTTGAAATGCTTATGTTTATTATTATTATTATTTTTCCGTTACGGACTTTTGAATCGAAAGACTTATCGAAGAACTTTAATTTTCATGATAGTCGACAACAAAAGTTATTTCTAAAAAGTACCCAACGAGTATGACCTATGACCCCTTTCGGAGTTCTTGCCCCTTGTATCAAAAACCTTGTTATCTCTACTCCTTTGAAACCGTAAACCGTAAAGGTACGGAACCTTCACAAATGTCTTCGACTAATTTAGAATTCTCTTTAATCTTTCATTGCGAAAGTTTTTGTTGACCCCTTTTGTGAGTTATTGCCCCTGAAAGTTTTTGATGTTTACGAATAATTAAAAATTTTCAAAACGGTAAGTCGTAGAGACATGGGACCAACTGCATAAGATTTACTGACCTTTGACCTTAAAATATATGCAAAGGTCAAAGGTCAAGGTCATTCCAAAAATGAGAAATTAAGCTCTTTTCATTTCTCATTTGTCTTTCAACATATACTAAATATCTTTCCATCATTAACATGTACTCTTAAAACTATTTCAAATATTTCATACTTGTCCCCTAAGATTTACCCCTTTAAAAGTTATTGCCCCTTGTGCGAAAAACCTTGTTATCGCTACTCCTCCGAAACTGTAAATTGCAGAGACATGAAACCTTCACTAATGTATTCAGGGTCTTTAGACACAACTTCAATCTCTTCAGTGCGAAAGTATCCGATGACCCCTTATATGAGTTATCACCCTTTAACATCTTTGCGCTTACTAATAAACCTTATAACTTTAAAACTAAAAGTCTCAGAAGCATGGGGTTAATTGCAATGTGACCCTTGACCTTGAATATTTGTTAAAGATCAAACGTCAAGGTCATTTCAAATTTTTTAAAATTTTCATTTTCTCAATCCATTTCTGGTTTCTTTTGTATAAAAATAAACATTAGAGAGTTAAATATGAAGAAAATATGAAATTTAAAGAAGGTGGAAAGACCTCTAATTGTTCGAGAACAATTAGTCTACTAGTAAGTCTTTCCACCTTTCCGTGGAAAGACCTTTTGATATTTAGATCTTTCCACCTTTCTGTGGAAAGACCTATTGAAATTGTTCTGTTTATTATTATTATTATTAGGTCTTTCCACCTTTCTGTGGAAAGACCTATTGATATTCTTCTGTTTATTATTATTATTATTATTATTATTATTTTTCCACCCCCTGATGTGATTCTATGTTTCAAGATATATCGAAAAGATTTATAATCTATAAGAATGTACTCTTTAAAAGATTTTTATAGTTGACCCTGCGTGTATGAACTTTGACCCCTTAAGGAGTTAAAACCCCTTTCGCAATAAAACCTTGTTATCGCTACTCCTTCGAAACCGTAAACCGTAGAGGTACGAAACCTTCACCAATGTCTTCGACTAATTGAGGGGACTCTTCAATCTTTCATTGCGAAAGTATTCGTGCACTCCTTTTATGAGTTATTGCCCCTGAAAGTCTTTGATATTTACGAATAATGAAAAATTTTCAAAACGATAAGTCGTAGAGACATGGGACAAACTGCATTAGATTCATTGACCTTTGACCTAAAAATATATGTAAAGGTCAAAGGTCAAGGTCATTCCAAAAATGAGAAATTAAGCTCTTTTTACAGCTCTTTTGTCTTTCAATATATACAATTATTCTTTGCATCATTAATATGTACTCTTAAATCTATCTCAAAGATTTTATTCTTGTCCCTTAAGCTTAACCCCTTTGAAAGTTATTGCCCCTTGTGTGAAAAACCTTGTTATTGCTTCTTGTCCTAAACCGTAAATCACAGAGACACGAAACCTTCACTAATGTCTTCAGGGTCATTAGACACAACTTCAGTCTACCAGTACAAAAGGATCTGCTGACCCCTTGTATGAGTTATTGCCCTTTAACATCTTTGCGCTTACTATTAAACTGTATAACTTTAAAACTAAAAGTCGTAGAAGGATGGGGTCAAGTGCAATGTGACCCTTGACCTTTGACCTTGAATATTTGTTCAAGGTCAAAGGTCAAGGTCGTTTCCAAATTTTTAAAATTTTAATTTTTTCCATCTCTCAAGCCATTTCTGGTTTCTCCTGTATAAAAATAAACAATAGAGAGTTAAATTTGAAGAATATATGAAATTTAAAGAAGGTGGAAAGACCTCTAATTGTTCGAGAACAATTAGTCTACTAGTTATTATTATTATTTTTATTATTTTTCCGCCGAATGGTTTTTTGTTTTAACAGTTATCGAAAAGATTTATGGTCCATAAGAATGCACTTCGCAAAAGATTTTTACAGTTGACCCTGCGTATATGAACTTTGACCCCTCAAGGAGTTACAACCCCTTTCGCAATAAAAGCTTGTTATCGCTACTCCTTCGAAACCCTAAACCGTAGAGATACGAAACCTTCACTAATGTCTTTGACTAATTTAGTAGACTCTTCAATCTATTCAGTGCGAAAGGTTGCATAAACCCCTTTAATTAGTTATTGCCCCTGAAAGTTTTTGATGGTTACGAATAATTAATTTTTTTCTAAACGATTAATCGTAGAGACATGGGACCAATAGCATTGGCGTGTGTGACCTTTGACCTTGAAATTTATATAGAGGTCAAAGGTCAAGGTCATTCAAAATATGAGAAATTAAGCTCTTTTTATATCTCTTTTGTCTTTCAACATATATTAAATATCTTTGCATCATTAATATGTCCTCTTAAAACTATTTCAAAGATTTCATACTTGTCCCCTGAAATTTATCCCTTTGAAAGTTATTGCCCCTTTTACTGAAAACCTTGTTATTGCTACTCCTCCGAAACGGTAAACCACAGAGACACAAAATCTTCACTAATGTCTTCAGGGTCTTTAGACACAACTTCAATCTATTCAGTGCGAAAGTATCCGATGACCCCTTATATGAGTTATTGCCCTTGAACGTCTTTGCCCTTACTATTAAACCTTATAACTTTAAAACTAAAAGTCGTAGAAATATGGGGTGAAGTGCAATGTGACCCTTGACCTTTGATCTTGAATATTTGTTCAAGGTCAAAGGTCAAGGTTATTTCAAAATTTTTAAAATTTTCATTTTTTCTATCTTTCAAGCCATTTATGGATTCTTTTTGTATAAAAATTAACTTTAGAGAGTAAAATATGAAAAATATATGAAATTTAAAGAAGGTGGAAAGACCTCTAATTGTTCGAGAACAATTAGTCTACTAGTCTTCTGTTTCTTATTTTTTATTATTTTTCCGCCGTGTGATTTTGAGTTTCAAGATATATCGAAAAGATTTATAGTCCATAAGAATGTACTCCGTAAAAGATTTTTGCAGTTGACCCTGCGTATATCAACTTTGACCCCTCAAAGAGTTATTACCCCTTTCGCAATATAAGCTTGTTATCGCTACTCCTTCGAAACCATAAACCGTAGAGGTACAAAACCTTCACCAATGTATTCGACTAATTGAGGGGACTCTTCAATCTTTTCATTGCGAAAGTATTCGTCAACCCATTTCATGAGTTATTGCCCCTGAAAATTTTTGATGTTTACAAATAATTAAAAATTTTCAAAATGATAAATCGTAGAGAAATGGGACCAACTACATAAGATTCATTGACCTTTGACCTTAAAATATATGCAAAGGTCAAAGGTCAAAGTCATTCAAAATATGAGAAATTAAGCTCTTTTTATATCTCTTTTGTCTTTCAACATATACTAAATATCTTTGCATCATTAATATGTCCTCTTAAAACTATTTCAAAGATTTCATACTTGTCCCCTAAGATTTACCCCTTTAAAAGTTATTGCCCCTTTTACTGAAAACCTTGTTATCGCTACTCCTCCGAAACCGTAAACCGTAGAGACACAAAACCTTCACCAATGTCTTCAGGGTCATTAGACACAACTTCAATCTATTCAGTGCGAAAGTATCCGATGACCCCTTATATGAGTTATTGCCCTTTAACGTCTTTGCGCTTACTATTAAACCTTATAACTGTAAAAATAAAAGTCGTAGAAGCATGGGGTCAAGTGCAATGTGACCCTTGACCTTTGACCTTGAATATTTGTTCAAGGTCAAAGGTCAAGGTCATTTCAATTTTTTTTTAAAATTTTCATTTTTTTTTCACTTTTAAGCCATTTATGGATTCTTTTTGTATAAAAATTAACTTTAGAGAGTAAAATATGAAAAATATATGAAATTTAAAGAAGGTGGAAAGACCTCTAATTGTTCGAGAACAATTAGTCTACTAGTTATTATTATTTTTTATTATTTTTCCGCCGTGTGATTTTGAGCTTCAAGACTTATCAAAAAGATTTGTAGTCCATGAGAATGTACTCCGTAAAAGATTTTTGCAGTTGACCCTGCGTATATCAACTTTGACCCCTTAAAGAGTTATTACCCCTTTCGCAATCAAAGCTTGTTATCGCTACTCCTTTGAAACCGTAAACCATAGAGGTACGTAACCTTCACCAATGTCTTCGACTAATTGAGGTGACTCTTCAATCTTTTCATTGTGAAAGTATTCGTTGACCCCTTTTATGAGTTATTGCCCCTGAAAGTTTATGATGTTTACAATTAATTAAAAATTTTCAAAATGATAAGTTGTAGAGACATGGGACCAACTGCATAATATTCATTGACCTTTGACCTTAAAATATATGCAAAGGTCAAAGGTCAAGGTCATTCCAAAAATAAGAAATTTAGGTCTTTTTACAGCTCTTTTGTCTTTCAACAGATACTTTCTTTCTTTGCATCATTAATATGTACTCCTAAATCTATTTCAAAGATTTCATTCTTGTCCCCTAAGATTTACCCCTTTAAAAGTTATTGCCCCTTTTACTGAAAACCTTGTTATCGCTACTCCTCCGAAACTGTAAACTGCAGAGACACAAAACCTTCACTAATGTCTTCAGGGTCTTTAGACACAACTTCAATCTATTCAGTGTGAAAGTATCCGATGACCCCTTATATGAGTTATCGCCCTTTAACATCTTTGCACTTACTATTAAACCTTATAACTTGAAAACTAAAAGTCGTAGAAGCATGGTGTCAAGTGCAATGTGACCCTTGACCTTTGACCTTGAATATTTGTTCAAGGTCAAAGGTCAAGGTCATTTCAATTTTTTAAAATTTTTCATTTTTTCCATCTCTGAAGCCATTTCTGGTTTCTTTTGTATAAAAATAAACAGTAGAGAGTTAAATGTGAAGAATATATGAAATTTAAAGAAGGTGGAAAGACCTCTTATTGTTCGAGAACAATTAGTCTACTAGTTCTTCTTCTTATTTTTCCGCCACGTGATTTTGAGTTTCAAGATTTATCGAAAAGACTTATAGTCCAAAAGAATGTACTCTGTAAAAGATTTTTGCAGCTGACCCTGCGTATATAAACTTTGACCCCTCAAGGAGTTACATCTCCTTTCGCAATAAAAGCTTTTTATCGCTTTGAAACCGTAAACCATAGAGATACGAAACCTTCACCAATGTCTTCGACTAATTTAGGTGACTCTTCAATCTATTCATTACAAAAGTATTAATTGACACCTTTTATGAGTTATTGCCCCTGAAAGTTTTAGATGTTTAAATAATAATTAAAAATTTTCAAAACGATAAGTCGTAGAGACATGGAACCAACTGCATAAGATTCATTGACCTTTGACCTTAAAACATATGCAAAGGTCAAAGGTCAAGGTCATTCAAAATATGAGAAATTAAGCTCTTTTTATATCTCTTTTGTCTTTCAACGTATACTAAATATCTTTGCATCATTAATATGTCCTCTTAAAACTATTTCAAAGATTTCATACTTGTCCCCTAAGATTTACCCCTTTAAAAGTTATTGCCCCTTTTACTGAAAACCTTGTTATCACTACTCCTCCAAAACCGTAAACCGTAGAGACACAAAACTTTCACTAATGTTTTCAGGGTCTTAAGCACAACTTCAATCTATTCAGTGCGAAAGTATCCGATGACCCCTTATATGAGTTATCGACCTTTAACGTCTTTGCGCTTACTATTAAACCTTATAACTTTAAAACTAAAAGTCGTAGAAGCATGGGGTCAAGTGCAATGTGACCCATAACCTTTGACCTTGAATATTTGTTCAAGGTCAAAGGTCAAGGTCATTTCAAAATTTTGATATTTTTATTTTTTCTATCTCTCAAGCCATTTATGGATTTTTTTTGTATAGAAATTAACTTTAGAGAGTAAAATAAGAAAAATATATGAAATTTTAAGAAGGTGGAAAGACCTCTAATTGTTCAAGAACAATTAGTCTACTAGTTATTATTATTCTTATTATTATTTTTCTTCCGCTAATTTTTTGTTTCGCAACTTATCGAAGAGACGCATCTTTCATATTAGAGAAATACCGACATCTTACGAACGAACGTAACTCGCCCTAACTTCCCGTATCTCGGTAGTTTTCCAGGGACCAGTTATTGCACCTAGTTTAATATTAATAAATCTGAAAAATTAAGTATATGTGTATAATAGAACGGAAAATATTTTAATCACTTTGTAAATGATAATTTCACCTGTGTAATTTTCTGTAATCACTTACAATGTAATTAAAAGCGGACAAATAGAAGAAAATACGCCAAAATACCTATGACGGGTTAGGAAACACATTTGTCATGCGTCAGTGGTTATACGTATACATGTATATACTAGTGTGCGCTGTGTTCATTTGGGGAAAGTTACGTTTTATAGCATGGATGAAATTTAAACTCATTCCCTGTATAAATCCATGCAAAGGCAACAAGTTACTAGGTGATGCGCTTATATAGTGTCTTGTTTAAAAGTGTACATTTATTCGTTTGTAAGAGAGAGAGAGTGCGCACAATAGACAATAATTGTTGTAATGAATTATACAATGTAGTATTGTTCTCTAACGTTTCAGAAATCAACCATTAAAAATCAGAAAATAGTTGGCACTTCTCCGGAAAACGTAATATTTTTAAAGTGGTGGCGCTTAGATGTTTGTGTACTTGGGGAGGGAGAGGGGTCGAAGCTCAGCTAATCGAATTAAATGTCCATTTCCATTACATTTAAGTAAATACATGGAATACTACGATCCATATACTACAATCCTTATAAAAAGTAGAATGGGGCAATGCATGCATATGCAATATTTTTTTTTCTATATCGTATCTAGTAAAAGAAAACGTAACTTCATAAAGAAAGATGGGTAGGTTTTTCTTTATGTGAAATATCACTTCAAAGAAATAAACGAGCATTCATATGATAGTATCTTCTTGGATGATGTAATCTTCACTTAATTTATCTTTCAGCTGCCTTTCATGGTATATGTTATATCTGTATAGATATGAGGATTATAAAAGCTGCAAATTATGCATTTTGGTAAGGTTACAGACGCAACTTCGTTTTTTAAAAGAGGGGGGGGGGCAGCCAGAGAAAAAAAATCAACTCACCTGAAAAAACCTGACAACCAAAAAAAAACCTTTTTCATACATCACTACATTAACCTAATTTGACTATACTGCAACAAAGGGGGGGGGGGACAACAAGCCTTTCAATGAACATTTCCAACAGTAAAAAGTAATGTGTGGAAAAGGTGGGGGCAGGCCACTCTGATGCTACATGTCTGAGGGTGGTGTATATTTATTAAATTTTCTTTATACTCAATGTTCTATTATGTCATTGTTTGTTAAGCATGCATTATTCGTCAGAATATAAAATTACGATACATTGTATACGTGAAGGGTAGCTTATGACTCCGCACTCAGAGTAATTTCGACCGAAGCTCTAATGTACAGAAAAAAACTATAGTCGAAATTATAACTTGCGTCACCTCTAAGAAAAAAAATCATAGATTGATTCAAGTATACTGACAAAAAGATACTGTAGTTCTCAAAATGTGAATAATTTAAATAACATCAAGTGCATGACGCTGATTCACTGAGTTTCACTGAGTTGTCAACGCATGCTTCAAATGTACCTGCTCACACGGGCAAATAAACAAAACAGAAGAGTTTTCACTGATGTGTAGAAGTAGTTTTTACTGATATTTTTTTTTTTCATTTTTTAATACAGTCATGAATTCTTTCTAGTAAAAGTAATATTGCTGCAGATTTATTTATCATTCATTAGTCGAATTATAAACATATAATTTTCGTTTTTAAAAGTGGGAGGGGTTTGGAAAAAAAAATCAACTTACAAGAAAAAATCTGACGAGCAGAAAAACAAAACAAAACAACAAAACAAAAACAAAAAAAGGGGGTGGAGTGGGGTTTAAACTCGAAAATCCTTTTTCATGGGGGGGGGGGGGGGTTCCAACTTTTTTCGGAACAAAATATTCTTCATACATTATCATAAAAAAATTGGGTTGGTAGATATGTAAAAAAAAAATTTTCAAGAAAATTTCAACATTCTTATTGATGAAGAAAGAAAAATCAGGAGGAAAAAATTATCGTTTCCTCAGGTTAAACAAGTTTTGAGTCGGGTCATTTTTAGCCAGTCGTTGAGGGCAAAGAAACATTTTTTTAAAGATGGTTTAACCTAATTTGGCTGATACCACGTGTCTGAAATTACTCGCCGAAGCAGCATTCATGTTTACAGGGGTTACTAAGGCCAATTTCTGTTAAGCTGATTTGCATTGCATTTTAATTTGTAAAAAAAACAACTGAATATTTTGAATGAAATGTGCATGAGTTTCAGTTGCAAAAACGTTCTCATATATGTCACATCAGGAATGGCTATTTATAAATTTTCTACACAAATATTGTCAGAGGTGATAATTCCTTGTAATGGCTAAGAAAACTATCAAAATAAAATTAAACTCGGCTTCAGTATACATGTACATGTATTATAGCCATATGAATCCATGGGAAAAAAGCCCGCTCGTAATTTTTCGGTTGATAAGGCTTCTTCTTAGATACATACGATCCTTCGACGTAATTTTGATCCAGTCTTTGCCCCCCCCCCCACCCCCTTTCAGCTTCTTGATTTTTTTAAAATTAAATATTTCGGATTTCCAACGTTTTGGCATGAGCATTACTTAAGAGACATAAATTGTTTAAATGCGCATCTAGTGCATCAAAATTGACACCGTATATGATTTACATGTACAAAGTTTAGCCAGTAGCATGAACAAAAGGGCCATTGTTTTATGTTTATTTTTTAACTCTAACTTTTTCGTAAGACATAATCTTTGACTTCATGCTTCAAAATGAGACATTTTCCATTTTCCGTTTACATGTGTATTTCCCTTTTCGGAATCTCTTCGCTCGTTTAAATGTCCATTGAAATGTATTGTAGCGTTACGGTAGCGACTACGACAAGAAGTAATTTTGAGGTATCCTGCGGGGATTTTATCTTTTGAAATCGCAATAGCATTGAAGAATTCAATGATGCAAATGTGAATACAATGAACGATCCCCTTTTTTTGGTTACGTTCGTTCGTAAGATGTCGGTATTTCTCTATTAGTCGACTACTTAAATGATTTTCAGATTTGACCCAACGACTTCGAGCGATGACATTTAATGAAGTTATTGCCCCTTTCGCAAGAAAAGCTTGTTATCGCTACTCCTCTGAAACCACAAACCGTAGAGATACAGAACCATCACCAATGCTTTTCACTAATTGAGAGGGCTTTTCAGTCTATCATTGCGAAAGGATTCATCGAAGCCTTATACAAGTTATTTCCCCTGAAGTTTTTTTGCTGTTTACGTAAACTTGAAAAAAATGTTAACGCTTAGACGTAGAGACATGGGACCATGGATTCTTGCATTTTTGTTCTTGATATTAAGGTCAAGGTCAAAGGTCAAGGTCATCCAAAATATGAGAAATATAGAATATATGAAGGGGGGGGGTTAAACCAATACAAATGTATGAAATAAACTATTCCACGCTTTCATTATCTTGTTTTCTTCTTAAAATGCGTGTAGAACATTTTATTAATCATAGCTGCATTTAATATAACCCACATGGAAGCTTGTTTCATTCAGGAATCTTCTTACTGAACCTGCAACAATCTTAGGATCCGCAGGTCAGGCCGCTTTGAGTCCAATCCATGTTTTCCCATATGACGACCTACATAGTACATACTATTAGCCTTGAGTCCAATTTATTTCATCGGCAACTTTTCTAAGTAGTTTAAGTAAATCAGAACATTTACCACCTCAAATTAAACCTTCGAATGCATAATGCACAAAAATAGAACTACGATATGCACACTAAAACACATGTCATGTATTGTACTTCCATAGTAACTATGTAAACATTGGCTATAGTCAGCGCTACACAAACACAGAAACAAAAAAGAGAAAAGGAGAGAGAAAAAAAGAGAGAAGCAGAGAAGGGAAGAGAGAAGGGGAAGGAGAGAGAAATTGGCCCCTAAATCGCAAAAAAAAAAACAAACAAACAAACAAAAAAAAAAAAAAAAACCACCATGTTTTTTGGGAGATGCGCAAGGACCTTTTGAACTCTACAGAGAAACGAGCCCGACAATAAATCTATAGCAAAAGACGAATTTTTTGAGTTTTATTTATTTTCTTGTATTTTTCTTCTTTTTCTTCTTTCTTTCTTTTTTTTTTCTTTTGAAAGCCAAATGATATGGAAACATGTTTCTCAAAACTATTTAATACTGATTACTTTCTTGTCTAGCCAATGCAAGTATTCCTAAATCATTATTTTACTATGTCCATCTTCATCGGAATCCGTGGCGTAGTGGTTAGCGCGCCTGCCTTTCAAGCTAAAGGTTTTGAGTTCGAGCCCTGCTGGAAACACAATTTTTTTTTTTTTTTTTTTGCATTTTTCTTCTTTTTTTACAACCCAAATTACATGGAAACACTTAGAAAGGTGGAAAGACCTCTAATTGTTCTGTGAACAATTAGTCAACTAGTTATATTTTGTGTCTGCTAAAATTATATGCCATTGTTGATAATACTTTTGAGAATTTCAAGCAAATTATTAAACGTCACAAAGGTGGCAACACACGACAAACTGTTTTACAGACTTTTTATTCATTGAAGAATAAGACATGGTGTTCTAGTGATGAGAGGATTATGGAAAGAAATAAGCAATTTAATGGGTTACTGGGCTATCAAACTACTTATTGCATTAAATGTTTTGGAGGGTCAACAGTATTAAATATAGAAATAACTAGAAAGTTGTAGGCAACAAAAAAAGTCTTCCGTCCTTATATAAAATACATGTATGCATTGATTTTCATCTGTAGAGATCCGTGTACAATATATACTAGCTTAAAGCAAATATATATTGCCGGGTTAAGCAACTGCTCTACCAAGCCCCTATGTTAGGGTTAATGTACGAGTAGCTCTCCATTCCTTAAAAGTAATGGAGCCGAGGCCCCGAAGGTGCTTTTAAAGAATGTAGTGCTTCAAGCATATTAACCCGCTTAAAATCCACTGTTCCACTGTTTTAAATGCTTATAATTGTTGTTTGTTAATATATAATAAAAATATATATAAAGGATACGCAGTAAATATATATTTAAGATATTAATAGCATTTAATATATATAGACAGAGTAAGGCGAGTTAAGTGTTAAAAAGTAATTTAAACCCAACAACTGTCTACAGCTTCGATAGCGAAGTGAAATGAATATCTGACTATCATAGTGAGGAAACCGGGATCGATTCTCAGCGGTACCAGAATAATTTTTTTTAATATGAAAATAAACTTATGATAATGAAATTTTCTAAGATCTTTCTTCTGTAGCGGCACGAAGCAGAATCTGAACATAGCAAATACCATAAATTTCAATGTAATTTGCAACTCTTCATTCCTGAAAAATAGTGGAGCGCTAAAACAAAAGTGACGTCACAAGTGGATTTTAACTTTACATAACAGATTAACAAATATCTAAGACATGCCACTGTTTGGTCATTTATTAGTTAGCACACGGGCTGATTAGTAGCGTTGGGATGGAACTGCAATTGCACCTGCGTAGATCGGAATTCTGGGAAATATAGTTAGACGAGTCGTTCTAGAAGAAATTCATATTTCCTAATGTAGATTTCCCAAAGGGTTTGGAAAGAATTTACTTCCGTGAAGTACATATTTAAAAATATATATGTTTTTCATATGTAATATACAAAGTTGCATATCATTTACTATCATTAAATTTACATTAAATTTTACTTATCGCATAAAAACGTACAATACACAGTTTGTGTTTTATATTCATTAAGTCAAATATATTTTTGATGATAGGTGATGCATGTGTCTGATTCTAATTTATATTTTATGCAGCCAACAGTTACTTGAGAAAATGAAAAAAAGTTTAAAACGTTAACATTTTTGTTCGATTTTAATCCGACTCTAAATCAGCGGAAGTTGTGATTTGTTGACATTTACTTGCTCGTGAGTAGACTAGACTGAAGCTAGCAGCCAATAACAGCAGCCATTAAGCCCGTAGAAGCTAGCAGCCAATAAGGAAATTCATCACAGGACTGAGAGTACTCTGACGCAATACTGTTTAATGTCTCATTTTCGACAATTGATAATTAATAATTAGATAATTAATGCAACACTTAATTATTTAATAATTCAAACACTTGGAGGCAGTTAAGCTCACCTGCATAAGGAAAATTATGCGGTTTCAAAACAAACAAACAAAAAAGAAAAGAAAATGTCACCATCTTTGACCGCTTAAGAACAAACCAACATTGGAAATAGATTAAGGACTTCCGGGAGAATCCCTTTTAAGCTCTTTTACGGGTCTCAGGAATATGATGGTGCCAAAAGGCTAACCTGAAATTTGCTTACTCCTAATATTTACATTGATAAGGGTTTGAAGATAATTTAATCTATTTTAAGTTATGATCCTTGAAATGTGCTTCGAACAATTACTGGCACAAGGTAAAGGATCCACAGGGCTATTATATACGGCCATGAAAATTAGGCTGAAGTGGTACCACCAAGTGGTGCCAAGGGCGGGTTACATATTTCAAGCAGCTATTATACCTCTTATCTTATAAGTGTGTTTTAAATCATTACTGTGGCAAGATAGAAGATTTCTAGGACTATCATTTCCCGCAATCGGTATGAGGCTGTAGTGGCACCACCAAGTGGTGCCAACGGTGGGGAACATATTTCAAGCTTTCATTTTTCAACTATCATTGACCACTAGAAGAAACTAACACTAAACTGGAAAAAAGTTAAGGGCCATAATTAGGGAGTATCCCTTGTCAACTTTTTGACAGGTTTCAATGACTAGAAAAGGCCAGTTAGGCAACCTGAACTTTGTTGTATTTCACTTTGTCTATTGATATATGGATTAAAAGTCAGATGTTATACCCCTTATCTTTGAAGTGTGCTTCAAATCATTACTGGGGCAAGGTAGAGGGCCCCTAGGACTATCATTTCCCGCTATCAGAATGGGGCTGTAGTGGTACCACCAAGTGGGGCCATGGGTGGGGGACATATTTCAAGCATTCATTTTGAAAGCATCTTTGGCTACTAGAACAAAGTAACACTAGTGAAAGGTTAAGGACCTAAGAGAGAACCACTTGCCTGGTTTTTGAAGGGTCCCTGAGAAAGGAAGGGGCCAGTTAGGTAACCTGAACTTTGTTGTTTTTCACTTTATGTTTTAATATACGGTAAAAGGTCCGCTATTATACCCCTTATCTTTGAAGTGTGCTTCAAATCATTACTGGGGCAAGGTAGAGGGCCCCTAGGACTATCATTTCCCGCTATCAGAATGGGGCTGTAGTGGTACCACCAAGTGGTGCCATGGGTGGGGGACATATTTCAAGCATTCATTTTGAAAGCATCTTTGGCTACTAGAACAAAGTAACACTAGTGAAAGGTTAAGGACCTTAGGGAGAACCACTTGCCAGGTTTTTGAAGGGTCCCGGGGAAGAAAAAGGGTCAGTAAGCTAACCTGAACTTTGTTGTTTTTCACTTTGTGTTTTAATATACAGGTTAAAGGTCAGCTATTATACCCCTTATCTTTGAAGTGTGCTTCAAATCATTACTGGGGCAAGGTAGAGGGCCCTTAGGACTATCATTTCCCGCTATCAGAATGGGGCTGTAGTGGTACCACCAAGTGGTGCCATGGGTGGGGGACATATTTCAAGCATTCATTTTGAAAGCATCTTTGGCTACTAGAACAAAGTAACACTAGTGAAAGGTTAAGGACCTAAGAGAGAACCATTTGCCTGTTTTTGAAGGGTCCCTGAGAAAGGAAGGGGCCAGTTAGCTAACCTGAACTTTGTTGTTTTTCACTGTATGTTTAAATATACGGTAAAAAGTCAGCTATTATACCCCTTATCTTTGAAGTGTGCTTCAAATCATTACTGGGGCAAGGTAGAGGGCCCTAAGGACTATCATTTCCCGCTATCAGAATGGGGCTGTAGTGGTACCACCAAGTGGTGCCATGGGTGGGGACATATTTCAAGCATTCATTTTGAAAGCATCTTTGGCTACTAGAACAAAGTAACACTAGTGAAAAGTTAAGGACCTTAGGGAAAACCACTTGCCAAATTTTTGAAAGGTCCCGGGGAAGAAAAAGGGTCAGTAAGCTAACCTGAACTTTGTTGTTTTTCACTTTGTGTTTTAATATACAGGTTAGAGGTCAGCTATTATACCCCTTATCTTTGAAGTGTGCTTCAAATCATTACTGGGGCAAGGTGGAGAGCCCCTAAGACTATTATTTTCCGCTATCAGAATGGGGCTGTAGTGGTACCACCAAGTGGTGCCATGGGTGGGGGACATATTTCAAGCATTCATTTTGAAAGCATCTTTGGCTACTAGAACAAAGTAACACTAGTGAAAGGTTAAGGACCTTAAGGAGAACCACTTGCCTGGTTTTTAAAGGGTCCCTGGGAAGAAAAAGGGTCAGTAAGCTAACCTGAACTTTGTTGTTTTTACACTTCAAAGGTAAGGGAGATAGTAGTGTTTTTTTAACTTCATCTCACAATGCAATGTGAGAAAAAGTTTGGTTTAGTCTACTGGTCCCTTCCAGGGCCAGAGAGCCGGAGATCCCTCAAAAAGTTGACAAGATATACTAAATAAGAATACCTACCCATAGCAGTGCTATTTTAAATTTTATCCAAAGATGACAAAGAAAAAAAATGCTAACAATTTGGTCCCAAACCTTAACGTTAACACTACTTAATGGTACCCCTTCAACCCAAATGTGACAGTGGGAAACGAAAGCCCTATTTTGCCTCAGTCATGGTTGAATGCACTATTCAAAGGCAAGGTTGATAATAGCTGATATTTAGCTCTTTCAAACAATAGAGTGTCCTTGGGTAGAGTTTATGCAGTGACCTTGAATCAATTTTCTAGATGAAAGATCAACGTCAGAAAATAGCTTTGCATAAGAAAAATTTGTTCAGAATATGTCTTCTCTCCCCTTGGCCTTACCTGGCTCAAACTTTACTCATAGAGTACCCATGGACGGAGGGTGTTCAATGCCATTTTTTTCAAACTAAGGTCAAGGTAAAGAAAACCTCATTGTGTACAATCCTTGTTCAGAGCATATTTTCTCCCCGCTTGGCTCCTTTGAGCTCATACTTTATACACAGAGTCCTCTTGGTTAGAGGGTTTGCGGTGACATTGAATCAATTTTTTAGATGAAAGGTGAAGGTCAGAAAATCTCTTTGCATCAACATATACTTGTCTTGAGCAAACGTTCTTTCTAATTTTAATAGATGAAAAGTCAAAGTAAACTCTTTTTGTACAATCCTTGTCCAGGGTTTATTTTTTCTCCCGTTTGCCCTACCTGGATCAAACATTTATTTTCTAGGATGGTGGTCAAGTTTATAGAAAACCTCTGCAAATAAATTTCTTGACCATTTTTTCTTCCATCCAGGTCACAAAGAAAACTACAACTGAGTTCAAGGCTTAAATCCATTACAAAATACATGACTGTTTTCATATTTTGAATATGCAAAAATGAACCAAATTATGTTCGAAAATTATTCACTTAGACCCTCACCAGACTTGTGCAGACGGGTAAACGGGTAAACAGGGTATAATTACCATATGGGCCTGTACAAAATTGGACTAGGCAGCAATTAATCATCATTATTCTAATCAAAATAAGAAGAAACACACTAGAGGTGTGATAAAATATATAGAGAAACAAAGAGTTAATTTCTATGTAAAACGTTATTTTTTGTATGTTGTTAAACCATTTCCTTGCGTCGAACCAAATCTCATGGCACTTTGAAAAAGTTTGCTAACATATACATATCCTATGAATGCAAAATTTTGGGAACAGCTTTATATTGAGTATTTTGTTAAGCAAGTGTTGCACCCCCCCCCCCCCCCCACCACCACAACCACCAGCCTTTATTTTTAGTTCATTTGATCTGACGGATCAAATAAGCTTTCAATTCTGGTTAAAATCTCTGTTGTTGTTGTTGTCTTTGGCGTAAAATTTTTACAATATTATCTTCTCAAGAACTGCTGGACCAGTTAAAACAAAATCGCCTAAAAGTTTCCTTGGGTAAAGGGGATTTAAGTTTGTTCAAATAAGGGTAAAGCTCATTTTAAGGAAATATAAGATGACTGAAAATTTCAAAAGTCATTCTCAAGAACCACTGAGTCAGAAGAGTTTAATTTATTTGAAAGCTTCATAACACAGTGTAGATTTAATTTGTCCACACATGACCCCCAGGGATAGAGTGGGGCCATAAGAGGCAATTAAAGTTTTACATTGCAACGTATAAGAAATAAAAACTTTTCAAGACCCACTTGGCAAGAGCAATGGAAACTTATTGTGATAGCTTCATTACATAGAGTAGAATCAAAATTGTTCTTACAAAGCACTACTCCTTCTATCGTTTTATCTAATTTGAATGAGACTGTACAAGTAGATTATAATAAGATACATAATTCTGTTTATCTTCTTTAAAGAGATTTAGTTGAACAGTGTTGTCATGGTTAGTAAGGTAGATACAGTCAAACCTCATTATCTCAAACTATATGGGACCACTATTAAAGTTTGAGATATCCGATGAATCGAGATAACCTTGAATTTATACATGTTCTAGGTGGATTCATAAATCCCTATTTGACCCCCAGGGTGAAAATGAAAATTCCGAAACATTATTGCACATCTACAGGACACAACCAACCATCTTCCATAAGATGATTAGGCTACTGTGTACAGGAGGCCCAGGGGCCACATCGCTCACCCGAGCACTGTGGCTAGGAAAAAAGCAAAAATCAGTATAGTATTGAAAAGCTTAAATGCATAAGTGGTCCCAACCTACCCCTAAAAGGGAGTGGGGGTATGATTTGAACAAAATAAGATCTACACTAACTCAGGATGCTTACATAATTTTTTGACTAACTGTGACTTTTTTCTCTACAAGTTTGAACTTCTATTGTGGCCCCACCCTACCCCTGGAGGTTATGATTTGAACAAACTTGAATCTACACCACCTGAGGATGCTTCCATATAAATATGACCAATCATAGCTTTCCTGTTCTTGAGAAGAAGACTTTTGAAGATTTTTCCTATATACACCTATGTAAAACTTTGATCGTCCATTGTGGCCCCATCCTACCCCTGGGGATCATGATTTCGACAAACTTGAATCTACACCGCCGGAGGATGCTTCCATATAAATATGACCAATCATAGCTTTCCTGTTCTTGAGAAGAAGACTTTTGAAGATTTTTCCTATATATTCCTATCTAAAACTTTGATTGTCCATTGTGGCCCCACCCTACCCCGGGGGGTCATGATTTGGACAAACTTGAATCTACACTATCTGACAATAATTCCACATGGGTTTCATCTTTCCTGGCCCATTGGTTCTTGAGAAGAAGATTTTTCAATAATGCCATTAATTTTTTGCTATTTTGTAATTATCTCTCTAATTATCCCTTCATTTGAACAAACTTAAATCCCCTTCACCCAAGGATACTTTGTGCCAAGTTTGATTGAAATTGGCCAAGTACTTCTGGAGAAGATGAAAATGTGAAAAGTTTACGACAACGCCAACGACAACGACGAAAGACAACGGACAAATTTCGATCAGAAGAGCTAAAAATGTAAGAGGGGTTCTGGGAACCAGGGGCTTTTTGCATAAAAACGTCATTTTTCGACCGCATATGACCCTAATGGTGAAAATGAAAATTCCAAAACCTTATTGCACAGCTACGGGACACCATCAACCATCTTCCATAAGATGATGCGGCTACTGTGTAAAATGTAGAAGGAGTTCTAGGAACCAGGAATTTTTCGCAATTTTGACCTCCATTTGACCTCAGGGTCATTAGTAACATTAATGCTCACACAGGACACCACCAACCATGTTCCAAAAGATGATTAGGATACTATTTTAAATGTAAGAGGAGTTCTGGGAACGGTATTCTATCTCAAAAGTCCAATGAAACGATACAAATTTGAAGCAGAGCAAACTCGGACCGGAAAAATTAGAGGAGGGATCAGGTGCCATGGAGGAGTAAGCATCCCCTGCCGACCGGTCACATCCGTCGTGTGCTCCTTGTCATGATCGAGAAACAAAACCCAGATAAATCCGTAGAAAGTTCAGTGTATATATAATGGCATAACAATTAGTATGAGAAACGTCAGTCAGCATTTGACTCAATGATAGGTTGTATCTGCTGACAAGGTCATTATATCGACCGAAAAACTTGCGAAAAGATGACTTCAAATGACACTGTTGATACCCTTGTTTCGTCAACTTGTTTGTTAATAGCTTGCCTCGTTTTAGAAATGGTTCATACGTAGAGCATGCTCTTGCGTATCGGATCAACTGAGAGACATAAACAACATATGCAGGTGATAAGGATAAAATTGAAAATTTCAAAGCCTTATTGCAAACCTACAGGACACCGGCTATCATATTCCAAAAGACTGATTGGTTACTGCTTAAAATATAAGAGGAGTTTGAGGAAGAAGAAAATGTGACAGACGGACGGAATAGGGTAACAACATTACAAGAAAACTTTACAGGGCCTGGATATCGAATATCTGAAACACAATCCTCCATTGTGTTTAGGTTCTTCTTCACCCTATAACTATAGTCCTGCAGGACACGTTATTACTAGTGACGTAAATATAGTTAATAATGAGGACCTTATATAAGATCATTAATTTTAAAAGGTCCTAAATATAGGGAACCCCGATCTTTCAACTGGCGTCGAAATTTCTTAAATATCATGGATTCTGTAGAGGATTACGCCAGGCGATGGGCCAGATATGAAAAAGAAGACCTTGACACTTTGTCAGAATGGATTAAATGTATCAGATGTATGTTAAAATCGCGCATTAAAAGATTGAGAACCAAGTGAGAACCATCTATCCTTCTGTATTCAATAATCCAGAAGTGAAAAAAGAAATAGATTATATGATCAGTACGTACTGGTCCCTGGTGACAACTCAGGTAACAACATTGTCTTTGTTTGTAAGGCTCATTATATTAAATGTATTTTAGAGGAACTTGGATTTAATTCTACAAGTGGTAATCCAACTTATACTCATAGTTCCCTTTCTAAAGAAGAAATTCTTCAAAATCATATATGTCAGTTTTGAATATTTTTAATATTGCAAACAACCATAATGAATTTGAATTACCATATCTATATTGGATTCCGAAACTTCATAAAAATCCTTACAAACAAAGATACATAACGGGTTCCAGTAAATGTTCTACCAAGCCTCTTTCTTTACTCCTCACAAAGATATTAACAGTAGTGAAGGAGAAACTTCAAGAGTACTGTGCAACAATATATTCGAGAAATGATGTAAATCAGATGTGGATACTTAAAAATTCTAAGGAACTTTATGAAAATTTGAAAACACAAGAATTTACCAAAATCATCAGCTTAAAAACTTAAGACTTTTGAACTTTATACACAATCATTCCCCACGTTAAATTAAGCTGTATGCTTTCGAATATAAGTCAATGATTGAGACAATGTATTTTGTCAAAGAGAATCAATATTCTCTATGTTGCGAGCTTAAAGCTATTAGCTCGTCTTATTTTGTTGTACAAGATGGAATTCCCATGGGTACCAATTGCGCCCCGTTATAAGCAGACCTTTTTTATATTCATATGAAGCAGAATTTGTCCAAAATCGTGTACATGAAAAGAAGCGAACACTTATGGAGGGTAATCGTGTTAAAAGATCCAGACTTGTAAGTTTGTAAATCCAAACTTGTAAGTTTGTAAATCCAAACTTTTAATTGTATCAGTTTCATAGTCTATATATGTAAGTAGGTAATTCCGACATCCTAGCATGTAGTTCCGAACATACAACTGTTGAGTTTGAGTTTATACTATGAATGTGTGTATTTTTGATGTTGTAAACTTTGTTTTCCGGAATTTATATTTCCGGGCCCTGAATAAAACACGAAGACAATTGACAAGTCTACAGATGTAAAGTCTACATGATTGTCGGTTGTCGTACAATTTATCATTGAGTCAAATACTGACTGACGTTTTTCATACTTATTGTTAGGCCATTATTTACACACTGAATTGTCGACGGATTTTTCCGTTATTTCCCGGTCATGACAAGGAGCACACGGCGGGTGTGACCGGTCGGCAGGGAATGCTCATTCCTCCATGGCACCTGATCCCACCTCTGATGTTTTGGAGGTCCGTGTTTGCTCTGCCTCTATTTTGTAATGTTTAATGGACTTTTGAGTTTGAATACTGTTCGTTATCTCCATATATTTCATTTAGAAAGTGCGGGTATAAAAAATGAATTTTATTTAGTATTCGATTGTTTCCTAGTGTACAGTCTCATAAATCCAATATGGAAGTGCAAATTATAGAGATTTTAAATGTCATAAGATTTGATCAAATTCGCTGTGCAAATGCTTCAATATTTTGTGTGACTACCAAGCGCTGATACAACAGCATGACAATGCCTCAGAGAACTCCGAATAAGAGTTCTAATCATTTGCAATGGGATCTTGCTCAGTTCTTCACAGAGAGCATTTTCCAATTCCTGTACATTTGTTGGAGGCACATCAGTCGTACACATCGCTGAAGGACATTCCAAGTTTGTTCTACTGGGTTTAAGTGTGGCAAACATGAAGGTCATTGCATTTGTTCAATTGTTTCATTAGAAATATATTGTTCAACAACTCGAGCCGTGTTTGGTATTGCGTTATTATCCATGAGATCAAAATCTTGACCAATACTAGTAGCAGCTGTATAAGGACAAACAATGTTGTGAAAAATCTCATCCTGTATATAAGACCAGTTAACGGACCATTCCGAATGAAATACTGTTCCGTAATCTATCGGAACATAACCCACTCCAAACCATGACAGAAAGCGGTTATGCTTAGCAACACAATAGTTATGGTATTGTTAATTCTTTTGGCGCCGCACACAGAGACGACCATCATGGAAGCCCACACAAAACTTGGATTCATCTGTGAACAGAATCGGTCTCGTTATTGCCAATGTTCATGGTTATTGCTAACTCAAGACAAGCATTGCGAGGTATTACAGTCAAACATGGACGGATATGCTGTCTTGTAAACATGCAAATTTGCTGCAGGTATCCTATTTCTTAACGTCTGAGTGGGTTTTTGCAACCCATGAACATTCTTCCTATTCAAGATTTCGGCAGACATGAACCGATGCGTTTTGGCAAGAGCAAATTTCACACTGCTGACGGGCTGTCGTACTTTTTGGCCTGTCACTAAAGTCTTTGTTGCAACCCCTCCCCCCTCCTGTGTTCTGGGACCTTTCCTTTTACCTCCTTGATACGCTTTGACTGACGTTTAACTGTCGAACCAGTTGTCGTTGAGCATACCCAATTGCAACATGCCTTTGGCACAACCGTTGTGTACATCCATATGTCGCCTCTGCGGTATGTTGTCAATAATTAAGGTCAACAATTGTCAAATTTCAAAGTCTAAAGTAATTTTTAGCTCACCTGAACTGAATGTTCAAGTGAACTTTTCGGATCACCAGTTGTCCGTCGTCCGTCCGTCTGTAAACTTTTCACATTTCCAACTTCTTCTCAAGAACCACTGGGCCAGTTTTAGCCAAACTTGGTACAAAGCATCCTTTGGTGAGGGGGAGTTTAAATTGTAAATATGAAGGACCAAGTCCCCTTCAAAGGGGAGATAATCAAGTAAAGACAAAACTTGGGTGGGGTGATTAAAGAATCTTCTTCTCAAGAACCACTGGGCTAGAAAAGCTGAAAGTTATATGGAAGCATTCTGGGGTAGTGTAAATTCTAAATTGTTCAAATCATGACCCCCGGGGATAGGGCTGGGCCACAATAGGGAATCCAAGTTTTACATTGAAATATGTAGTAAAAATCTTTAAAAATCTTCTCAAAAACCACTGGGCCAGAAAAGCTGAAACTTATGTGGAAGCATCCTGGGGTAGTGTAGATTCTAATTGTTCAAATCATGACCCCTGGGGGTAGGGCGGGGCCACAATAAGTACTACAGGGGTGGGGGGATCAGGTAAAAAACAGCAAGGCCAAAGTTACTCAGGTGAGCGTTGTGGCCCATGGGCCTCTTATTGAAAATTATAGTGTTACACAAAATTTCTTAACCTTGACCTTTGACAGCTGTTTCTCATTTTGGGAGGGGGATATTGTAAATGTAAACTCGGTAATCGAACTTGTGCTAATAAAAAGCAGAATGTACGACAGCCACATAAATATTATTCTTAAAACAAAACTCTTGTATAAAAAAAAAAATAAGACTTAATTCCATGACCCTTTGCTTTTTTGTTGAGCATAAATTATTTTTTTTATTTTTATTGATCAACTACAGTATTTACAGTTATTAATTATCATAACTGAATAAACAAAAGAAACTAACTTCTCTCTGTTTACTCATAAGATCAATGGTACCCTGCTCAGAACCAGAACACTTGATCCATTGGACCAGTTTCAGAATTTTGGAAAGGTCACCCTTCCTTGTTTCTTTTCTTAACCATGCACTTAGTTTGTCAGCTTAATACACAGGAACAGAGAAGAAGATTTTCAAAGAATTGAAGCAATTTAACTATACATGTATGACCGATATAGCCCCACCCTAACAAAATGACCATGACCAAGAGGCCTTAATTCAAAATTTTGGAAGAGGCACACTTGCTTATCATTTCTGTGTATTTAGTTTGTCTCCTTAATATACAGCTGAGAGAAGAAGACTTTAAAGAATATTACTTTACCTATATGATCAACATGTATAAAGCCCAACTCTTACATCAATACTCCAAATCTAAGGACCATGAATTTCACAGTTTGCTTTTGAGGTATCATTGCTTATTGGAATTCATAAAATAAGCAAGCATGTAACGAATAAGTTGATTATACAAGGATATAAAGAATCTCGTTTATACACAATATTTTGCAAATTCTATGGTTGAAACAATGGCTATGATTGCAACTACAATCTCTCGTTAAGTCCATTACTTTTACACTGAATTGTCTACTGAATTCTCCAGTTTCCCAATAATGACAAAGAGCAAACAACGGATTTGAACGGACGACAGGGGATGCTCACTCATTTAAGGTACCTGTTCCCTCCTCTGTTTTCAGAGGTCCTTGTGGCTCTGCTAACAATTTTGTATTGTTTGCTTTGACTGTTCGTAATTCTCATATCTTATAAATGCTAAAAGTCTGACAGCTTGATGTCTAGGAGTAAATATGACTTTTAAAAGTTACATTAAATTTGATAGTTTGAACCCCACCCCTCAGGTTCCAACAAATTTGATGTCGATATCGACAATATAACATCGATATTGTAATGCTATCGATCCTGATCATTACTATGGAATTGGAAATACTGGATAAATATTAAACTTAGTTTTATTTCGACACCGTTGATATCGACAATATCATCGATATCGATACAGATCTGTACAGTTTATTTCCAAATTGAGGAAGAAACATTTATAGAACGTCGCAAGTATGATGTCGATGTGCATTCATTATTTGGCATAACTATCTAAATAAATAAGGATGACAAATAAAGGGCAAGGGGTTGTTTTTTCAGGAGGTTGGGGTTAAGGTAAGGTTTTGGGTAAGGGTGAACGTTGGTAAAAATATTATGGTTTGCGGAATCATAATTCAATATCGGTACGATTTCGACATTAGGGCAAACTTAATAATCAGAAAGAACGTACTCATAACTGTAGCATAAAGAAATGCATCCACAAGAATGATGTCGAAAATGATTTGATATCCATACGATATCGTCGATATCGACAATATCGATAACAAGTACAATCTTCCTAACTTTAAAGTATTTAAACATACATACACAATGGCAAGGACAGGAGTTTGAAATGCTTGAGCAAACATGAATCGACATCGAAATGATATCGACGATATCGACACTACAGGAGGAACTTCAGAAAATGATAGCATTCAGGTAACATAACATTGAGGGAGGTAACCAACATCCATTGAATAATCATGATTGAATATCAATGCGATATCGTGGATACGTACAGTAAGAAAAGCTTTGTAAATATTGAATATTGTAACAGACGAACAAGAAAAAAGAAATATTGTAGCAAACTATGAAAAAATAATCTGTCGATATCGTAACTACATCTTGTCTTGGACATAACTGGGCTCCAAAGAGCCAGGAACATGAAATTCACAACTTTCCAATCCTTTTATCACACATGCTATATACCAAAATTGATTAAAATATATATAAAGGTCACATAGAAAAAGCTGAATATGTTTAAATATAACATACGACGGACGAAAAATGACAACAAACGAAACATACAGCAATAAGTCACCTGAGTAAATGAACAACCTCATCTCCAAATGTAATGTTAAAATGTGACATGGTTCGGATGAGATAATTGCCTCAAAGACTCTCTTAAAACATAACAAGGCGCACTTCCTATGATCCCTTTCCTTTGCCTAGTGTTGGTTTGTTACATTATTCAAAAATGGCGGAGAAAAAAAAAACGCTTGAAACAACCCACTTGGTGGAACCCCTACAGTTCCAACTTAAAAGCGAAAATGATAAGTCCCCCCCCCCATTCTGCCACGAAAGTACTTTCATGCACACTTCAAAGATAAGGGGGTAATAGACGAATCTTAAACTTCCTTGAAAAATGAACAAGAAAAAAAAAATAAAGTTTCTCTCAGAATATTGGCAATGTCCAGTCTTAAAGACCCTCAAAAACTGAAAAGGAATACTTCCTATGATCCCTTATCCTTCCCTTGTGTTGGTTTGTTATGGTGTTCAAATATTGCGAAAAATAAATACTTCAGAAATGGATTTCAACCAAAGCACAACTAGGTGGTTCCCATAAAGTCTTAATCTGAGATCGGCAAATGATAGCTCGATACGCCACCTACCATGCCCTACTAACGGTATGATGCATATCCACTTCCAAAAAAGGCTCATAACAACTGATCTGTATCCGTGTTTCAATATTCAATGTAAATAAACGACAAAGTTGAACTGGCCCCCATCAGGACCGAGAGAACCCGATAAAATTTTTCAATGATCCTCAACCAGTATTAGTTTCTTCCATGCACCTAAGGTGTTTTGAAAATAAAAGTTTGAAATAATCCCCCCCTTCTTGGCACCACTTGGTGGTACCACTACAGCCCCATTCTGATAGCGGGAAATGATAGTCCTAAGGGCCCTCTACCTTGCCCCAGTAATGATTTGAAGAACACTTCAAAGATAAGGGGTATAATAGCTGACCTTTTACCGTATATTAAAACATAAAGTGAAAAACAACAAAGTTCAGGTTAGCTTACTGACCCTTTTTCTTCCCAGGGACCCTTCAAAAACCAGGCAAGTGGTTCTCCCTAAGGTCCTTAACCTTTCACTAGTGTTACTTTGTTCTAGTAGCCAAAGATGCTTTCAAAATGAATGCTTGAAATATGTCCCCCACCCATGGCACCACTTGGTGGTACCACTACAGCCCCATTCTGATAGCGGGAAATGATAGTCCTAAGGGCCCTCTACCTTGCCCCAGTAATGATTTGAAGCACACTTCAAAGATAAGGGGTATAATAGCGGACCTTTTACCGTATATTAAAACATAAAGTGAAAAACAACAAAGTTCAGGTTAGCTTACTGGCCCCTTCCTTTCTCAGGGACCCTTCAGAAACCAGGCAAGTGGTTCTCCCTAAGGTCCTTAACCTTTCATTAGTGTTACTTTGTTCTAGTAGCCAAAGATGCTTTCAAAATGAATGCTTGAAATATGTCCCCCACCCATGGCACCACTTGGTGGTACCACTATGTACAGCCCCATTCTGATAGCGGGAAATGATAGTCCTAGGGGCCCTCTACCTTGCCCCAGTAATGATTTGAAGCACACTTCAAAGATAAGGGGTATAACATCTGACTTTTAATCCATATATCAATAGACAAAGTGAAATACAACAAAGTTCAGGTTGCCTAACTGGCCTTTTCTAGTCATTGAAACCTGTCAAAAAGTTGACAAGGGATACTCCCTAATTATGGCCCTTAACTTTTTTCCAGTTTAGTGTTAGTTTCTTCTAGTGGTCAATGATAGTTGAAAAATGAAAGCTTGAAATATGTTCCCCACCGTTGGCACCACTTGGTGGTGCCACTACAGCCTCATACCGATTGCGGGAAATGATAGTCCTAGAAATCTTCTATCTTGCCACAGTAATGATTTAAAACACACTTATAAGATAAGAGGTATAATAGCTGCTTGAAATATGTAACCCGCCCTTGGCACCACTTGGTGGTACCACTTCAGCCTAATTTTCATGGCCGTATATAATAGCCCTGTGGATCCTTTACCTTGTGCCAGTAATTGTTCGAAGCACATTTCAAGGATCATAACTTAAAATAGATTAAATTAGCTTCAAACCCTTATCAATGTAAATATTAGGAATAAGCAAATTTCAGGTTAGCCTTTTGGCACCATCATATTCCTGAGACCCGTAAAAGAGCTTAAAATGGATTCTCCCGGAAGTCCTTAATCTATTTCCAATGTTGGTTTGTTCTTAAGCGGTCAAAGATGGTGACATTTTCTTTTCTTTTTTGTTTGTTTGTTTTGAAACCGCATAATTTTCCTTATGCAGGTGAGCTTAACTGCCTCCAAGTGTTTGAATTATTAAATAATTAAGTGTTGCATTGATTATCTAATTATTAATTATCAATTGTCGTAAATGAGGCATTAAACAGTATTGCGTCAGAGTACTCTCAGTCCTGTGATGAATTTCCTTATTGGCTGCTAGCTTCTACGGGCTTAATGGCTGCTGTTATTGGCTGCTAGCTTCAGCCTAGTCGTGAGTAGACAGGCAAAACACCGTGTCGTGAATTCTACTTGTAACACTTTTCGGGCGAAGCGACAGGAATGCAACGCGTTTTTGCCGAAGTCTGCTCTGGTGCTTCCCGCCATAATGTCAAACTGTAATATATTATTCGAGAATTGAATTAAATGAATGGCTGAGAAATAAAGAAGTTATGAATTGAAAATATATAATAGTTTAAAGATATATAAACAGAACTTAATGCTATATTGCCTTTCAATCAATCTGAAAAGTATCATTTTCTTGAGAATTTTTTTTTGTCAATATATTTTTTCAAATTGTATAAAATTGTATGTCTATTGTTCAGGGAAGGGAACCTGCCATTGACATCATAATATATAATGTAATAATATAGGGGATTTTACTTAAGTGTCGCCTATCTGAGTATAAAGTGCAGACGAATATCACTATTCAAAATAGTTACACACAGGTGCAAACACAGGTATAAACAACAGGTACATGTAATATGGTGAAAGGGTCGACTGGTAGGACTTGCCTGGTGTGGGAAGCCTACAGGCACGGGTGGGTGGCTACAAGGTCAGGGTGTCAATTCATAGTAATTATATTAGCATATGGATTTACTACAATTCTTAAAGAAATAGTACATTTACAAACGAATACCCCTCCTCTTCAATGTGTTAGCTATATTTCTGACAGTATTGAGGGCACATGGGGTTGCTGCAGCAAAAAATGATGCCTTGTTGCTTGAGTTGGACTTGTTGGAGATTGTGCACTGTCTAAGAATGATAGCTGTATTGGAGGGACCATATTGTGTAAGTGTTGGATTTCTATTTAATCGATTACGGAGGCCACATTGTTGTCCAAATAAAGTTTCAACAATGTCAGAGTTTATATAACCAGGATTGATGCTATTTTTGCCATTCAACAAGTTTTTGCATAGTGAACAAAAACCCATTAACGATGAATTAATGGCACTCCTAGTCTCTTTTGTAAACAAGTTCTTTGAACCAACAAGCATGACTGACTTTTCCACTGTTTCTTCCCATGAATTGAAAAATTTCAAAACTTTTGTCATGACTACAAACCTTTTGTCATTTAGGGATAATATGGGCTGTCTAGTGGTGCAAAAGATTTCAATGATGTCTGAAGTATGCTCTAGAAGTTGGATGCTTCCACTGATGTTTTCTGGGTTGTTGAGAGTCAACTGATATTGCTTCGTGAGATATAGCATGTCTTTATTTAAAACCTGTATAGCGAGTTCATTCCTCATTTTGGATGCAGGTGTTAAGTTAATGTGCTCTTCACATAGGCAGTTGCTGGGTGGGACCAAAGTAGACAACAAGCCATCTATAAATGGAAAGATTACACTAAAATTAACATATTAACAAAATTAACCTGGGAACAAGAAATTTTCAAAAGGGAAATTGCCATGTAATAAAATAATAAGTAAAATTTTCCTTTACACATACCTAAAACCTGTTAAGCCATGGAATATATAAATTGCAAGGCATGGGTGGCCAGGTTGATTTTCTTCTATTCTTTGCCGATTCTTTCAATGTTGTTATTTGTTTCATCCATTATGATATCTACGAAACCCACTAGATTCCATGTATCTCATGATTTCGTTATGATCAGATCGTCTTGTATGGTCCTCTCGTCTATTATGATTCCACCATGCCTGCCAAACTCTGAAACGTTCTGTTTCTGCATTTCTTTGGCCATTCATATTGAATTTGCTTGATTAAAACCTGGAATCTGTTTGACGAAGTTCTTATAATATTGAAGGAGACGTTTTTATGGAAGTTGTAAGAAATTTGACTTCTTCAAATCTCCATAGGCCTGAGGGACCTTATGCACATGTACAGAATGAGGCACAGACTAATTATTTTCGGGTTCCATCTCAGCTGATGTATGTCAATATTCTTATTTTGGGCATATATCCCTCATTTTTTGTGGCCCCAGTACATAATTTCATGGAGTATATTAATAGTATTATGCCTACAATATTAGAATTAGTGATTGGAACGTGGAAGCCAGCTGACAATTTGGCTTCATTTATTTCGATCAGAGATTATTGGGTTCAAATTCTACCGTACAGGTCTGCTGCTTATCACCAATAAAAACTTGTAGAAGACAACTGATTTTTAAGAATGGCTCTGTCTCTATAACATGACAAAATGACGGAAGCTGGACAGTGTTACTAGAACACACACTCCAATTTCCAATGTTCTTGAATATAATTGTCCTTCCCCTGCTAGGAATGAATTGGTGGACCATGATGTTGTTGATTGTACATCAAAAATCCGTTTAATGAGTTTGCTTATTATATCTTTATTTGGTGCTGGAATGCCCAAATTCTTTATAAAGAACTGAGTGCAGCATCATGGAGATCTCCAAGAGTAATAAGGGAGCCATCATTTTTAACCTCTAAATTAAGTGCCAACCTGCATAATTAACAATCAGGAACTTCTGAAGGAATTATTAGTATATCATTATTATAAATAGTAGTACATGTATAGGCAAGATCAGAGTGTGACTAACGAGTGTACTGTTGATTGATTCGGTTTATTCCCCGAACGTCTACTCGCTAAAACAACTATTTAATTATCACACTCAATTAAGATGCCCTCTAAGGGGTCCAGGTAGAGTTTACCTGTGTTACCTTGATTTAACAAATTAGTCTAAATTTAAAATCTACTGGTAAAATTGTGTAATAAGGCACATATTTATTGATTAAATACTTGTTATAATTGAAGGCACGGAAAAGTGTTCTTAGAATAAAAAAATTTATTTAAAATTCGAAAAAGAAACATTACTGCACAAGACATGTAAATTAATAGATTGCATGTTTATGAATTATTTTTAAACATTATTTCTTAACCTAACACTTGGCACTTGAAGCATTACTTGCATCACATTTTAAGCTTTGTTTAAGGACATACACAACGTACCTTACCTACTGATAATTTTTCAAAATATTCTTAATTTAAGATATAGTGCCATAAGATGTTCGTAGACAAAAAATCAGCATGTATTACCAGGGGTTTTGAAAAGATATCAATTGATGAAAATTCTTGTATAATTCAAAGAAAAATACACAAAAATTACTAAACACATATTCTAGATGTTTTGTTTATCCAAACTTGTTTTAGAAGAAGTGTACAACAGCATATATAGATATACAAATTCCTTTAAGTATGGAATTCTTCAACTCCAGGGAAAAAGACCATAAAGTTCAAACTACGTTGCGTATGCCCTTTATCTATATTAAACATGGGGAACTTTTTCACATCGCATTTGCAGACCCGTAGAAAAAGGGGGCATATTTTTCTGAGTATAAACTTTTCCTGTACATGTAGTATAGACTTTTCTCTAGATTTCATGTTAATTTTCATTTAGATGCTGGTCCCCCTCTACTTTTTGTTGCTGTAAGGCCGAGCGCTGGCGAATTTCAGCACTTGAAAAAAATCTACAGACAGAGAAATTCCACCCCTCCCCACACACGAACACACAAAATAGGATTTTCAAGATTTTTTTTTATTATTATTTTAATTTTACTTGTCAGATTTCTTTTGGAGGTTGTCCCTTCTCTCACTATTTAAACTTTATATACATGTAGCTACCTCTTTGTTTGGAAGCAATATCTGTATGTTAGCACCGTTTTATTTACATCAAAGTTCAGACACGTTTTTATTTTTGATAAAAAATTATTTCTGAAAATTAAACACTGACACTATTTTTAGTATTTTTTTAAACCAATGGATAAAATCTTCAAAGATTTATACATTTCATCTGAAAAAAATCAGTAAACTAATAAATATATTATATCAATCTTTCAATGCTGAAACCATGTTTTAAAAGGGATGCCTTAAAGATAAAAAAAAAATGTTGCTGTAGAATTCCTCCTTCAATAAATGCAGGCACAGTTAACTCTACCCGTACCCCTTAGAGGGCCCCTTAATTGAATATGATAATTAGATGTTGTTTTTGTCCAGTAGACGTTCGGGGAACACACCGATTTAAATGATTGCAATGTGTATCTTACCCCGTCTATCCTTCGCAGTTATCTATCAAATTATATTTTCAAACAAACATTGTAAATTATTTCAGACTCAGTTTTTGTTTATGGTGACAATGCACAATGACCTTGTGTTGTAACGATATCAATTTCTGCGATATTTAAGAGATGTTTCATGGTTTCCTTATTGTTTTTCTTGCCGTTCGAAATTGAAATAAAATATAATATATAGCGTACTAGTCAAGCATTAACGCATTTTTCAGTTTTCTTGTGTATATAACTAGAGTTTACTTGAAAAAAAAAATATAAGGAAAATGTGTATTTTGATACGATTAACCGATTAATCGGTCGGAACGTCTCTCGGTTAACCGATTGGCAATTCTGTATTCGATTGCCATCCCTATATATATATATATATATATATATATATATATATATATATATATATATATATATATATATATATATATATATATATATATATATATATATATATTAGGGATGGCAATTTCTAATCGGTTACTCGGTCGGAACGATGGTAATCGGTTATAAAATCTGTAATCGGTAAGTCGGAAAAAAATAATATATATGTAAATTTAAACACAATTTCCTGAAAATTCAATTTAAAAAATACAAATAAAAATATCTGAAATGCTAGCATTTTAACCTATCTGATTAAGGTGATTCGGAGATAATTAAGACTCTCCAGATTGATATCGTGAGGGTAATTGGTCAGTTTTTGTGGTGTTAATTGCTGTTTAAACACCATGTCGTTACCCAACCTTTCTTTACTCTTGGTTTTAATTAAATGATCGTCGACTATATATTGTGAACTGATTACATTCATTTAATGTGTACCTTATATCTTCTATCCTTTGCAGTTACCTATCAAATTATATTATTAAATAAACATTGTTAACTAAGCGATAGCTCTGACTTTGTTTTGATAATGCTGACAATCCAGAATGAACTTGCGTTACAGCTCTTCTGAAATGTTTCTAATGTAACTGATACTTCGGGCATGTTACATGTTTTTTCCCCACTAAAATTGAAACAAAAACATATATAGTGTTCTGATAGAATATAAGCATAATATTACTACATGTAACATCTTTATAGTCTTGTTTATTTGAGTAGAGTTTATAATCATTATGATGAAATATTATGCTCGAAAATTTTTGATACGATTAACCGATTAATCGGTCGGAAGGTCTTGCGGTTAACCGATTAGCAATAAATTATTCTGTATTCGATTGCAATCCCTAATATATATATATATATATATATATATATATATATATATATATATATATATATATATATATATATATATATATATATATATATATATATATATATATATATATATATATATATATATATATATATATATATATATATATATATATATATATATATATATATATATATATATTAGGGATGTCAAATCGGTCAGTTTTTGATAATCGGTTACTCGGACGTTTTTCCGATCGAGTACCCGGGTACTCGGTAAAAATATAATTTAATAGAAGTTTGTTAATTTTTAATTGTAAATTTGTTAATCCCCAGAGCTGTATTTAACAGGTTTTATGAATGTATATAAACATGGAGTCCAACGGAATTGATTTTTGGTACTAAATAAATATAAAAGATACAATTAATACATCAAAAATTACAAATGGTTTACAGTTCTTGTTTAGAATCTATTTCTTCAACGCAAAAGGAGGACAATCTGTTACGCAGGTTTGTGATGATTAGACTAGCGAAAGAGAAGGAACACATGAGAAATGGACGTTGTTTGGATCGCTAGTCTAATATCTTTTCATATGTTGGTTGTTTCCCCCGTATACACTAAACTTACTATGGAAACTGACTTTAAACATTTTTTGGGGGGAATCTTTACTTATTTTGAAGTGGGTAGCGGCATTTCTATGCATGTCCGATTTCGCTGCCTTATATTAACTAAATAATTTAAAATGATTTGCAGATAATAGTTCATATTAAACCATGTTCACTGAAAAAACAATCATTGAAGCTATCAAAATATTAAGGACCACAATAGGTGAGAAAAGCTACGAACCAGGTGATTGGGCACTAATTACTGTACATGCACAGCCATACCTGTAGGCGATAACGGGTGTGGATGACGAAACGCTTATCACCCGTATGGATATTTTAGTTATTTTTTGATAAGTTTTTGATAAAAATATATATACTTTGAAATAAGGAAAAATACACATCCGAGTAACCGAGCACCATTTTTAGTACCATTTTTAGTATTCGATAACCGGACGTTCGATCGAGTACCCGGTTAACCGGGTACTCGTTGACATCGCTACTCGGTTACTCGGATGTATATATTTTTTTTTATCATATTTCAAAGAACAAAGTATTTATTGTTTTTATCAAAAACTTATCAAAAAATGCAACTTCAAAATGAACTGTCCATGTTTACCTTGTAATTAGCGTCACCCACACCTGTTAATACCCTTTATTGTCTGTTGCTGTGTACTTGTTTATACAGTAATTACCGTGACCAATCTGTTATCTCCTCTTGTGATCCGTTATTTTTTGGATGGCTTTAATGATTAGTATTTAATGAACATCGTTTAATTAGGGTTTATTATTCTAAAATAATTTAGCTCGCATACGGTAGCGAATTCAGACACTTCAAAGGGAAAAATGACGAAAGAAATAAAGATTTAAAAAATGTTTAAAATTAGCTGTGCAAAGTAAATATAGCGTATATGGGAAAAACAACCAACATACATGTATTAATTAAATAATATACGTCTAGCGATCTCGACACCGTCTCTTTCTTTAAAAACAATTTCTTGCGCTTGTCTAATCATTGCAAAGCTGCGTTACAGATTGTCTTCCTCTTGTATTGATCAAATCGTCTTCCTAAACAAAAACTATATGTATAAACCATTTCTAATTATTGATGTATTAATTGTTGTCGTTCGTGTTTATTTGATAAATAAATCTAGTGCAAAAAAAAAATTTCGTTTTGCTCGATGTTTGTGTACAAGCATAGAAAACGTTTTAGAAAATCGTCGATGTGGTTAAACAGAGCTTAACTGGTTCTCAATAAAATTAACACATTTGTATTTTACAATTTTACCGAGTACCCGGGTACTCGATCGGAAAATCGTCCGAGTAACCAATTATCAAATATTGACCGATTTGACATCCCTAATATATATATATATATATATATATATATATATATATATATATATATATATATATATATATATATATATATATATATATATATATATATATATATATACTTAAATAAATAAAAACAGAATAATGAAAGAAAAAAAATTACACATATACGATTAGGAAAAGTTAAGCACACACCCATTCAAGGAATTTCTTGTTCATCAAAATACTTTTTGTAAGCTTGTCATAGTTATTTTTTTCTTCATCCTCTAAAGATCTGAGTCCACCATTTATCTCTATTTTAATCTTTATGCCTTTGTAATTTTTTTGTGTGTGTGTATGTTTGGGGGTTATATGTGATTTCATACATTCTTTATTAAGAATTCAAAAATAAATGATATAAAATATTTTAATGAAAAAAAAAAGATTTTAAAATGATTGTGTGCCCATTCCTCCTTTACCAAAAGTACAGTCCTTTTAAATTAAATAATACAATTGATATTGTATGTCAAAAACCCTTACCAAAGAGCTACTGAAAAGTTGTTGGACATATTTCTTTCTTCAGATTTAATAATCCCGCAATGTAACTTTGAGTTTTCTTATAAATTATCTCCCTTTGCCTTTCAAATGTGCTCATTTGCTTATAAGTAAAACTTACGTTCATTTAAAAACATTTATTGCTTCATTATTGCTTTGAATAACAAGAGGCCCAAGGGCCTTAAGGGTCACCTGAGTATAATACAACAATTTAGAGGATCCATAGAGTATAAAATGAAATGAAAGGTGAAGCTTTGTTGCCCAAAAGCAAGAAAAAATAGGGTGATCAGGATCAACAAAATAATTAGTCTAATGTTCATTAACAGTATATAAATTAGGTTCTAATCTGTTCCCCATTTATCACTCTCACCAGACAGTATATAAACAAACTTATAATCAGTGCTTCTGTACTCTTTTAATTCCTTGTTGAAATCTCTTACGTTGGCCTCTCTTGGTCTTTGATGAACATTTAATAAGACAAGTTATTTTTGTCTCATTTTTATTCATCTGTTACTTACAAGTCTACCTGATCATTAAAACTATGAAAGTACTTTATGTATTTTACAATATAAATTCTTGCATAATTCTCCTATTCTATTAACCTTTCAAGTACATTATTTACAGTGATTAATTAACACAAGTAAATGGCAAAGGGGAATAACTCCTCTCAATAGAATGAAAATTAATAGAGCCCTGGCCTGGACCAGAACACTTGATCAAATGGTTCCGATGTTCAAAAATCTGGTAAAAATACCCTTCCTTATTAAAACTTTTACTCTTTTTGCCTCTGATATGCCCAGGCACAGAGAAGTTTTTTTAAAAGCATTAATGCATTTTCACTACATAATAAATAGAGCCCCGCCCTAATATCAGAACCTCTGATCCAGGGGTCATGAAATTCACAATTTTGGAAGAGGCATCCTTGCTTATCATAACCATGTATTTGCTTAAATAATACCCAGGAGAAGAGAAGAAGATTTTCAAAGAAATAATGCACTTTCACTATATGATCTATATAGCCCCGCCCTAGCACCAGAACCCCTGACCCTGGGGCTATGAATTTCACAATTTCGGTAGAGTCACCCTTGCTTATCATAGCTATGTATTTAATTTGTTTAAATAATACCCAGGAGTAGAGAAGAAGATTTTCAAAGAAACAATGCACTTTCACTATATGATCTATATAGCCCCGCCCTAGCACCAGAACCCCTGACCCTGGGGCCATGAATTTCACAATTTTGGTAGAGTCACTCTTGCTTATCATAACTATGTATTTAATTTGTTTCAATAATACCCAGGAGTAGAGAAGAAGATTTTCAGAGAAATAATACACTTTTACTATATGACCTATATAGTCCCACCCTAGCACCAGAATCCCTGACCCTGGGGTCATGAATTTCATAATTTTGGTAGAGTCACCCTTGCTTATCATAACTATGTATTCAATTTCTTTCAATAATACCCAGGAGTACAGAAGAAGATTTTTTAAGAAATATTGCACTTTCATTATATGATCAATATAGCCCCGCCCTAGCACCAGAACCGCTGACCCTGGGGCCATGAATTTCACAATTTTTGTAGAGTCACCCTTGCTTATCATAACTATGTATTCAATTTGTTTCAATAATACCCAGGAGTAGAGAAGAAGATTTTCAAAGAAATAATGCACTTTCACTATATGATCTATATAGCCCCGCCCTAGCACCAGAACCCCTGACCCTGAGGGTATGAATTTCACAATTTCGGTAGAGTCACCCTTGCTTATCATAACTATGTATTCAATTTGTTTCAATAATACCCAGGAGTAGAGAAGAAGATTTTCAAATAAATAATGCACTTTCACTATATGATCTATATAGCCCCGCCCTAGCACCACAACCCCGGATCCTGGGGCTATGAATTTCACAATTTTGATAGAGTCACTCTTGCTTATAATAACTATGTATTCATTTTGTTTCAATAATACCCAGGAGTAGAGAAGAAGATTTTCAAAGAAATAATGCACTTTCACTATATGATCTATATAGCCCCGCCCTAGCACCAGAACCCCTGACCCTGGGGCCATGAATTTCACAATTTCGGTAGAGTCACCCTTGCTTATCATAACTATGTATTTAATTTGTTTAAATAATACCCAGGAGTAGAGAAGAAGATTTTCAAAGAAATAATGCACTTTCACTATATGATCTATATAGCCCCGCCCTAGCACCAGAACCCCTGACCCTGGGGCCATGAATTTCACAATTTTGGTAGAGGGCTCAATGCTTATTACAATCATGCCAACAGTTTGACTGCTTGATGTCCAGGAGTAAAGAAGAAGATTTTTAAAGATTGCATTAATTTTAATGGTTTTGGCCCCACCCCTCAGGCCCCAGGGGGGCAGGGGCCACGAATTTCACAATTTTTGTTCCCCTTCACCCATAGATGCTATATGCCAAAATTGGTTGAAATTGGTTTGCTGGTTCCAGAGAAGAAGCTGAAAATGTTCAAAAGTTTACGACCGACGAACGACGGACGACGCACGACGACGGACGAAAAGAGATAGCAATAGGTCACCTGAGTGACTCAGGTGACCTAAAAACACAAACAATTCATAGATCGAACGTTTTTTTCAATTTAAAAAAAAATATTACTTTCAATCCAACCCAAATAAAGTTCAGCAGCGAATCGTGATGTCACTCGAAGGTAACGGGTGGGTTTCGCAGCCCCGATTACATGTTTCGCGGAGAGTGGTTTCGACCCCATGATATCTTTTACTTGTAATTAAAAGGTTTCAATGTTTTCCACGTGTGTATTTTGGCAGTTAGCTATGACAAATCTGCAATGTTTATGTGTATGGTTTTTGCGTATGTGCAATGGAAAATGTTTTTTTTGATTGTATATATATATTTAAAGCGATCTACACGGCACACCCATTTGATTATTTTTTTTAATGAAGTAAATCTACTTAGATCAAACTTTGAAAAAAAAGATGGAGATTGTTTGTATAAAATTGAAACGGTTAAACTAAACATATATTTTATATACAGATGAATTAAGTTGTTTTTCCCCCGTTTTTGTGATTTTTTAAAGAAAACTTCAAATCATATCCTTGATCTGTCGTAAAAATCAGATTGGTAATAATTATTTATTAGTATTGATCGGCAAATCATAACTGAATTAAATTTAAAAATCTAAACACTCATTAATCAAACGACTTTTGCTTAAATAAACATCAAGCACACTGTATGTTTGAAGAAAACCAATTGGGGCGAATCAACTTAGGGCGAACAGGGAAATGGCGCGAAACCACTCAGAGTGAACAGGTAATTGGGTCGAAACCACCCGCATTCCTCTCGAAAACCCTCATGGCGACTGATTCTTTTGGAGTTGTTTATGTTAGATTTTAGGCTCAATTACGGTGATTAAGAGGGGCACTACACCAGAAAACAGGTGGGACGTATCTACTGACATAAATTGAGCCACATGCTGTTGTTATTTTTACTAAATAAAGCACCATAGCAGACTTCGGTAAAAATGCGTTGCATTCCGGTCGCGACGCTCGCGACGCTCGCGAAGCTCAATGGTTAGTGTTTACATTGTTTTATGGATAGAACTGCCCACTCCTGTGGTATGACATTGTCCGAACAAGGTAAATATAATTCTTGTAAATGCATAGAAAGCTATTTTTACTCAGATTTAGTCAATTACAACTTAAAATGCTAACAAAAAACCATTCTAAACGCACGTGTTATGAATTTGTCAACCAAAAAAAATATTTGCAAAGGTATTTCTGCTTGCTTCAAGTTGCTTCATCTATTAAAAATTGCAAAATACAATTACCGTATATCCGGTATTTTTCGCGATAATCTAATTTTCGCATTTTTTGCGATCATTTTTAATTCACAAAAAATAAAACACACAGAAATTATATCGGTTATTGTGTGCCATAAAAATGTTACCCTTTTTTTTTAATTTTTTAAATCGCAAAAAATAACTTACGCAAAATAAAAACTGCACAAATCTGCCCTTTTTTCGCAAAATTTGCAACACGCGAAAAAAAAGGATATACGGTAGATATTTTTATGCAAACTTGCAGTTTGAACAGAAGAAGCAACTTTTGTCACTCATTTTTAAGTATATTGAAGCGTTGATTTCGTGTTTGATTACCTCCCTGATGTTTATAGTTCTATATACAGCACATATTTTCATGTTAGGTGTGTTCTTTGTAGTTTCATTACCTTAAATAATGGCAACATCTGCTTATGAATGATATTATATATAGTGAATATGTTGAATTTAAATGCACCCTATTTTTTATGTTCTGTGTTATGATATATACTAAAACAAAGAAACTGGTTATAGATAGATAGGAGTTATCCTTCCTTACTGAAAATTTATCTTGGCTGTCATATCAGATTATTTCCCTTGAGTAACACATCGCTGTCTGAGGTAGGCTGTGCATATCACTTGATTTTATGAAATATAGAAGGTATTTAAGCAAATTTCATTTAGAATTTACCATTGTATGGAGATAGTTCTAAGATGAAAAATGACATTTGACCTAATGAACTTTTATTTTTATTTTTAGTAAGAAATGCTACTGAATTATTGTTCAATTTGCTGGACAGAAAGAGAGACTGTCACGAAGAAGATAACTGCTGGTCATGAATAGCTTGGGATGGATTGAATATTTTGACAAAAGATGCAGACATTTTAAGACCCGGTAGGTACAATGCACAGTATTTTATGTGTCCTTTGAATGTATAATTGCTTCTGTCATGCTACTATTCCGCAGTCTTGGCACCATACATATAGAATGACCGACGATGAAACCATTAGGGCGAGCGCGGTTTCATTTCTGTAAAAATTATTCTACAACTCTCTAAACATCCCTCATCAGCATATCTTTTAACAATGTGTGGATTTCAACCCGAATTTCCTCCGTTCGTTACGTTGTCGTTAGACCGCAGAAGGATAAAACGTACGCTCAGCTAGGACCTTAGGTCACCAGCTCAATTCACAAATATCAAACCTGCTTACTCCGCAACAAAATGTAGTGCATTGCAACCGTAGAAGTGAAAACAGAATAAATCGCACTACTGTGAAGCCTTTACAGTGTAAAACAACAAACAGAAAATCTATTTTTGTCAAAGGAATAATCATTTAATATGAGGAAAGATACGGGGGGGGGGGGGGGGGAGAGCAACATTGACTGCAATATTATGAAATATAAGATATAAGTTACACAGCAATGGATTATGTAGGGTGACCTTTGGTCTCCCTAATGATATTATCATTCCATATAAGGCAACAGTATCTACTTAACACAGTACTAACCTCTGATCTCCTAATTAATATATCAGAGTAGGCGACCTCCTGTCTCTGTATTCGCAGATTTAACAGGCAGGGGGAGGAAGTGCATTGTAGGTCTTCCCCCCCCCCCCCCGCTCGGACTCCTCACTGATCCTTAAAGATAATGGAATAATTATTTGGTAATAAATATGTCCTTTGATCTCCCTTTTGAAGTCATACCTCAATAGGCGACCTTATCAGTTTAACGCGTTAGTAAACCTCTGGTTAATATTAATCTTACAGAGTAGATGTACGCCCTGTCTTGCGAAGATGGAGGCTGAAGTTCTCCTCACCCTTCCCCTGGAATTTACACTTATCAAATTCATAAACGAATCAAAACTACTAGTATGTTTTCCAAAATAATAAACTTTAAAAACATGGACCCATTGTCAATTGCTTCTGGGATACATATACTATATATGAAGAAAAAGTTGTCTGATATCATCCCCCATCCAATTACATAAATTCAGAGAATTAATTTAGAGAAATTGTGAAATTGTTTGCCTGTAAAAAAAAAATCAGGGCCTCAATTTTTGTTTGGAGTGGATTTGAAAAATAATTCTTCACATGCCACATTTAGAAAAAAAAATATTGTCTATTTATAACTTCAATTGACCTCATGTTTTCCTAATAATGAACAATATAAGATTACCTAGGCCTCTGGTCTACTGATTCATATACCACTTCGTCTGACCTCTGATATCCTTATAAGACAACCTCATGTTTCCATATTCTTAATGTGGGGAGCAGAGGTAACATAAAGTTTATATGAATACGGAGACCATAGGTCCCCTTATCTTGTACATCATTAGGTTGACCAGAGATCACATTGTATTAGAAATCAAAAGAAAGACAAGTCCCCTTATATCCTACATCTATAGGGAGACCAGGGGTCCCCTTATATCCTACATCTATAGGGAGACCAGAGGACACCTTATATTGTACATCAATAGGGAGACCAGAGGTCCCCTTATATCCTATATTAATAGGAAGACCAGAGGTCCGCTTAAATCCCACATCTTTAGGGAGACCAGAGGACACCTTATAATGTACATCAATAGGGAAACCAGGGATCACTTGTACAACAAGGAGACCAAAGGTCCCCTTATATCCTACATCAGTAGGGAGACCAGAGGACACCGTATATTTAACATCAATAGGGAGACCAGAGGTCACCTTATATTGTACATTAGTAGGGAGACCTGAAGTTACATTATATTGTACATGAATACGGAGACCTGGGGTCACCTTTTTTTATTATTCATTGGGGAGACCATATTTCATATAAAAGTGTTTATGAATACGGAGACCAGAGATCATCATATGTTGTACATTATTCAAGAGACCAGAGGTCACATAAATGGGTATGAATATGAAGACCAGAGGACACCCTATATTGTTCATCATTTGCAGACCACTTGTCACATAAGGCTGTGAATAATATGAATACGGACACCAGAGGTCCCCATATGGTGTACTTCGTTAGGGTTACCAGAGGTCCCCTTATAGTGTACATCAATAGGGAGACCAGAGATCACCTAATATTGTCCAGTATAAGAAGACCAAAGGTCCCCTTATATCCTACATCAAAAGGGAGACCAGAGGTCCCCTTATATCCTACATCTATAGGGAGACCAGAGGACAACTTATATTGTACATCAATTGGGAGACCAGAGGTCACCTTATATTGTACATCAATAGGGAGACCAGAAGTTCCCTTATATCCTACATCAGATGGGAGATCAGAAGACACCTTATATTGTATATCAATAGGGATACCAGAGATCACTTATATTGTACATCAATAGGGAGACCAAAGGTCCCCTTATATCCTACATCAGTAGCTATAGGGAGACCAGAGGACACTTTATATTGTACATCAATAGGGAATCCAGAGGACACCTCCTGTTTTACATCAATAGGGAGACCAGAGGTCACCTTATATTGTACATTAGTAGGGAGACCATAGGTCACATTATATTGTATATGAGTACAGTATAATATTTGTATAATATGAATACGGACACCAGAGGTCCCTTCAGAAGGTGTACTTCATTAGGGTGACCAGAGGTCAGAAAACACCTTATATTGTACATCAATAGGGAAACCAGAGATCACTTATATTGATCATCAACAGGGAGACCAAAGGTCCCCTTATATCCTTCATTAGTTGGGAGACCAGAGGACACCTTATATCGTACATTAATAGGCCTCTGGACACCTTCTATTTCACATCAATAGGGCGACCACGGGTAACCTTATATTGTGCATTAGTAGGGAGACCAGAAGTCACATTATTTTGTATATGAATACGGAGACCTGGGGTCCCCTTAATTTGTAAATCATTGGGGAAACCATTTTTACATAAAAGTGTTAATGAATACGGAGACCAGAGGTCATCTTATGGTGTACATTATTCAAGAGACCAGAGGTCACATAAAGTTGTGTGTGAATATGAAGACCAGAGAACATCTTATATTTTTCATCATTTGCAGACCACTGATCACATAAGGCTGTATATAATATGAATATAGAGCACCAGAGGTTCCCTTATGTTGTACTTCATTAGGTTGACCAGAGGTCCCCTTATATTGTACATCCTTGAAAGACCAGAAGTCACCTTATATTTTACATTAATAGGGAAACTAAAGGTCACCTAATATTGTACCTCAATAGCGAGACCAGAGGTCACCTAATGCAGTACATCAATAGGGAGACCAGGGGTCACCTAATATTGTACATCAGTAGGGAGACCAGAGGTCACTTTATGTTGTACATCAGTAGGCAGACCAGAGGTCACTTTATGTTGTACTTTATTGTGGAGACCAGAGGTTACATAGAGTTTATATAAATGCCAAGACCAGAGGTCCTCTTATATAAAACATAATTAGGGAGACCATGCGGAGGTCACGTAAAGTTGTGAATGAATACGGAGACCAGAGGTCTCTATATGTTATACATTACAGTGTTATAGGGAGATCAGATATCACAAAAAGTTTATATGAATGCAGAGATCAGGCTTCTGCGATACTAGACTGTGCTTAAGTAAAAGACAACTCAAAAACAAAATAAAGGCAATAAGTATGAAAATAAGCTTCTGAACATATAATCATGTGAAGAAAAAATTACTTCTTTCACTCTATAATTTCTCATATCTAACATAAACAAAGATTGCAACAGTTCTTTTATATCATAACACAAATAAAGATTATGAAATATATGGAGATAACGAACAGTATTCGAGCTCAAAAGTCCATTAAACATTACAAAATCAGAGCGGAGCAAACACGGACCTCACAAACATCAGAGGTGGGATCAGGTGCCATGGAGGAGTGAGCATCCCTATGCCGACCGGTCACACCCGCCGTGTGCTCTTTGTCATGTTTGGGAAAAACGGAAAAATCCGTGGACTACTCAGTGTGTGAATGATGGCCTAGCATTCAGTGTGAAAAAAGTCAGTCAGCTTTTGACTTAATTGCCGACAAGGTCATTGTATTGAATACAGAACTTACGAAATGATGACTTTAAACGAGACTGCTGATATTCTTGCTTCATCAACTTGTTTGTAATTATTTAATATTGCTCATCATTAGAGGGACCAGAGGTCACCTTATATTGTTCATCATTAGGGGGACCAGAGATTACATAAAGTTGTATACGAATATGGAGACCAGAGGTAACCTTACATTGTACATTAGAAAAACCAGAGGTCACCTAATCTGAACACCACATTGAAGTCCTCTGGTTACTGTTTTGGATACTCTTGTTTCACCTGATCCCATATCTTGAATTTAGGGATCAGTTTTATGCCCTGTTCACAAATTTTCCTTGTTAATAGGATTTCAGAGATCGACTCCTGTTTTGTATATGAACCTTTTTTTCATTGTTCAGCATATGGTTGTAGCTGAACATTAGTTGTAAGATTTCTTCGAAAATAAATTGAAGATATTAAAAACTCCAATTTCTGAAACGAGATGGAATATTGACAGGCAGGTTGGTGAAACGGGGATGAGAATCTAGTTTATGGTCAATCATTTGGCAGGTTCTGTGGTCGATACAATGACCTTGTCGGCAAATACAATCTTTCATTAAGTCGAATGCTCGCTGACGTTTTTCGCGCTGGTTTTTAGGTCATTATTTAAACACTAAATCGTCAACGAATTTTCCGTTTGCCCGATCATGAAAATGAGCACATGGCGGGTGTGGCTAGTCGGCGGGGGTGCTTGCTCTTCCTTTGCGCCTGATGATTTTAGGAGGTCCTCTGGTGCTCTGCTCCAAATCTGTATTGTTTCAATGGACATTGAAATTGATTACTGTTCTTGTATTTTTTTTCTTCACATTATTAAATGATCAGATGCTTGTTTTCATACTTGTTGTCTTTAGTTTGTTTTTGAAAAGTCTTTTAGTTTACCTAAGTCCAGTTTCTTAAATCATGACTGATGATGAAAATGAAGAAAAAAAAAGAAAAAAAAATTCATTTCCCCATGTGTACTTTCTAACTAAACTACACATACTCGGCTGCTCCAGCGGCCGATAATAATATTGTTTGAAAAAAGTTAAGCAGTTAACATTTATGAAGAGATTAACCTTATCAATATTTAAATCCTAATCTAAAATTAAGGGAAAATTTGTTAATTAATCAAAATTTATTTATGAATCAGATCTGCGAATTTGTGAAATGCCAGGCTAGGATACTTGAAAAATTATTGAAGGGGCACAAGAAAAGATTCTTCTTTGTTTTCTATAGTTGATAATGCACTGGAAACTATTGAGGGGGGACCCAACCCACAGAGCTTCTTATGGGCCTGACCTATTAACAACTTGACGTCGTGTGTTTAAACGTTAAAAACATTACTTTCACGTCTTTGCTATTCTAATAGAAAGTAGATAGATGTAAAGTTATTAATATGCATGATTGTATTTGAGTAAAAAAAAATTAAACTATGAGGGGTGATCAAAAAGTTCGCGAACTAATTGAATTACTTTCTTAAAAGAAATAAAATGAGGTTTCAGTGTTTATTATTTTTTAAAGTAGTCCTCTCCGACTTTATTGCACATCTGCCATTGGTCTGCCCATGCGCGAATCACGTGATTCAGGCAGTCACTTGACATGCTCCGCAGCAGTCTGTTCACAGATTCTGAAAGATTTTTCCGAGTCTTATATTTCTTACCATGCAAGTTATTTTTTATAACAAAAACAGTCCATCTGTCAGAAATGGCCAAATCTCGGCAATAGGATGGGTGGATAAGGATATCCCTTCCCTCAATTAGTATGGTGACCCATCACAACCCGAGTCCTCTGTCTCGGGAGCGTAGTTTATCCAATGTGGATAAAGCATGGGCGCCTTCTTTTTATCATATCTCATATGTTTAAAGTCTAAAGTAAACAATATTTTAGGGATTTAATAATTATGTTATTGTTAAGATATTCAACCATTTTTCTAATTGTAACTTGACGATATTTTATAACAAATTGCTCAACTAAGGACGCATTTTTTACCCGGCTTGCTTTCGCTGGGCTACAGAACAAACATCATTTTTAGCTATCTCCCTGCCTTCACTTAAACAATGAATCCAATTAATGATTGAACTTCTGGTAAGTCCTTTTTCTTCATAAACCTTGTACAAATTATCATATTCTACTGCAAAGGAATTTCCAAGGTAAACGTTAAACTTTACAGCCGTTCGTTGCTCGAGTACGACTGAGTCCACCATTTTCTGTCACAAGTGACCTACATATTGACGTCATTTTCACATTGTGACGTCACAAACACGGAGCAAAACATTACTTAACATCTGCTATTTATAGAACATGTGTATGACTGTATGTGTGCAAAATTTCACTCTGATCTGAAAAGTGGTTTTCTAAATATAGAGATAGTTCGAGAACTTTTTGATCACCCCTCGTATGTCTAATAAAATTCAATTAATATATAAGGTGACCTGCGGTCACCGTACTGATATAAATGAATTTACTTTTGTGCCTTTAATGCCTGAAGAGTTCATATGATATTTTATTACTAAGCAAAATGACGAACTATTTGCGGGTGACCTGAGGTCCTAGTTGAGCGTACGTTTTATCCTCCTGCCGTTAGACCTCCCTATGCGAGCGGCACTTTGCCAATTGCGCTAAACAGTCCTCGCTACATCGTACACAGGTATCATAACACTAAAAGTGTCTCCAACATATTGCAACATCTAAATTAGCTATCACTACAACACAGAAAGAACTATGAATACATACGGTGGTACATGTAGACTTATAATGCTATATATGATGTAAAGTTGTGCACAACCTAGTTGCAGTAGACCCAAATCTCTATTTAGTTCCACAAATACATGTACATGTACCACCAACACAGGCATTATAAGTCCTGCTTATTTTCAAACCTTTAGTATTCGCACAGATAATTTAAATATAGCCTTTTCCCTATGCAGTAACATTATGGAATTCTCTTCCTCGCTCAGTGGTGTCAGCAGCCACTTTGGGGCCAGTTTCAAATTAAGCTACAATCGCTAGTACTACTTACATTTACAGAGTACGATGTATATATATATATATATATATATATATATATATATATATATATATATATATATATATATATATATATATATATATATATATATATATATATATATATAATTATATATATAAGGGATGGCAATTTTTAACCGGTTAATCGATTACTCGGTCGGAACGATGGTAACCGATTACAAATTCTCTAATCGGTTAGTCGAATCAAAAAATTAAAATATGAATATTTTCTAGCAAAATTTTGCAACAAGTTATAATTTTTATTCCAAATCTCTAACGGTCATTAAACGGTATTCAAGTTGGCGTTTTACATATCTAATTAAATTAATTTGTAGAAAATTACAGCTCTCCCTATTGACATCAGGGTATTTGGGCGGATTGAGAAGTGCTAATTACTGTTTAAACACTACGCCACTTTCCAACATGAATATATCCAGCGTTTCTCTTGTCATGGTTGAATGATAATAAAATCACTACTGAGTACTGTTTACAATTTGGTGTAACTACTTTCAACGTGTAACTACCCATTGTCATTGAAAATGCCGCCCCCAACTACATCGCATGCTTGGAAATTTTTTAAGAGAGATCATGAAACAAATTCCCTAATCTCGCTGGCTTAGCAAACAAATATTCATCTATTCCTGGAACATCAGTGCCATCCGAAAGAATATTTTCAACAGCCGGTATTATAATTCACAAACTTACGAGTCGTCTGTCCTCGTCTGTTGTCGATCAAAATATATTCGTCAAATCGATGCGAAATCTAATGACATTAACTACAATGAAGATGGTGACACTAGTGCAGATTGACTTGAAAAACTGTTTACGCTGTTACGTAAAGCAAGTTTCAGTGATTTCCTTATTCTTTTTCTTGCTGTATAAAAAAACAAACTCACAATTTATTCTGATATTAAACACAAGCAGTATATTACGTTTTTTAAATTTTTTTTTTTACATTTCTGAAATAGAGCTTACAGGGGATTAAAAAAATAATAATATTAAAATCATCAAATAAATGTGTATTTTTGATACGATTAACCGGTTAATCGGTCGGAACGTCTTGCGGTTAACCGATTGGCAATTCTGTAATCGATTGCCATCCCTAATATATATATATATATATATATATATATATATATATATATATATATATATATATATATATATATATATATATATATATATATATATATATATATAATGCATGTTTGTGATCATTCACATCACTTATTTTGACTATTTAGTAGTTGAAGTGCTCGATTTGCATAGCGCCGGCGTATAATCATCAAGTTTGATGAAGGGTCGTTCAAAAAATAATGCAACGTACAGTATATCATTATATCATAATAAATGTAGAAGCATTTCATTTTACGTTTTCACTGTTGAAAAGTTCTTTTAAAGAACTTCTTATAACAGAAAATTCCGTGATTGTCTTCGCAAGGAAATTCACTTTTAAAGTAAGCATGGTCACTACACTGAGCACTGTCTAAATATGATCTCTGCCAAGAAGATGAAAATGGAAGCGTACGTGAAAACAGTGTTTCTTTAGATAAACTGCTGAAGAACTCATATTAAAGATATGATTTTTATATGTGGAAAGAATAGTCTTTAACGCTGTATAGTTTTCAGATTGATTCAAAATTCAAAAGTAAAAAAGGGGTGTTAAAATATAATGGTCAAACTGGTCGATTGAAATCTGAATGGACACCAAAAATATCGATGCTGTGTGCAACGAGATCTATGAAATGCCGGATTTAAACTGAGACACTTTGCTAGGACACTAAACATTTCATCATCGCAACATTTTGTAGAATCTGACAAGGGAAATGAGTATAAAAATATTTCTGTCAGATAAGTCCTTATTTTCTTACAAATGCCTCATAGAAAAGACGCGTTAAATGTGCCAACGATCTATTTAAAAACAAATATTTAAACAACATAGAAGATTTGATAAATTTACGCTGCGAAACATGGGTGCACTTTTTATAGCCGAAAAGGAAGATCAATATAGAATCAAAGAAAAGCTGTAGTCTTATTATTGTAAAGAGAAACAAGGGTTCCAAACGGTTTTTCTAGTTTTCATTTTTTTAAAGAGGTCCAGTAAAACATGTAAATATACCCAAATGACAGATCATCAGTGGTAGCTTTTATGCTCAAATTGTACAAAGGAAAGTTAAACAAATTTTCTGCAAAGAAAGTCCAAATACCTGTCCCCATGGTAATCCTGTACCTGACAACGCTGCTGCAAATAAGCATAAAGAAATAAATGAACTTTTGAAGAAAAGAAAGTTTACAGAGCTTTGCCAACCCTCATATTCGCTAGATCACAGCCATTGTCAATTTTTTTTATTCCAAAAACGCATGAAAAAGTCAAAGGAAGATTGTACAATATCAGATATATCATGGGTAGTGATATTCTTCAGTGTTTTAATTTGGGGTCATCCCTAAAGATGAGTATGCTGAAGTTTTCTGGTCATGGGTACAAAGTCCTAAGACATGTGTAAAGGGTAATAGGGAATACTTTGAGGGATTGGAAATATTAAGAAATTGAATATGTATTACATACTTTTCTTATTTCTAATGACCTTTTGCAGTATTTAATGAACGCCCCTCGTATGTAGATGCTCAGCCAATCAGTCACTCGGCTTGAGAGAATGGTGAGAGCCAGCTCAAACCATCATTCATCTCATTAAACTAATATTGTTTTTATTAATTAATGTCTTTAGCATAAGATCTTTTTATTGAGCAAGTAAACAAGAGGTTTATATTCTTAATTGCTTAATAATGCATAGCAATAACTTTTTGACAGGTAATCTAAAATGCTAAATGCACATATGGAATGCTCACAAGAAGGACAAGAGCTGTATGGTAATTTACACAAATGTGAAATTATGTCCTTATTAATGTCAGCTAGGCATTGAGAAAAAATATAAACACTAGACTCCACTCTTTCAAATATATTTAATTTTATTTAATTTAAAGAAGTTCGTGCTTTTTCTCTGTTCTCTGTCCTGTTCACAAGTTTACCTATGCCTTGTCAATGTCATTCATCATATTCTTACACAGACCTATAATTTTAGTCGCAGATAATTTCCAGAAATAAAGAAGTATACTGAAATCTTATCTTACTCAGTACTGAATTGTTGATGCAGGAAAGATATTTGTAACAGTTTTCTTTAAATATTTTATTGCTTTTTCTCAAAAAAAAAAAAAAAAAAAAAAAAAAAAAAAAAAAAAATATATATATATATATATATATATATATATATATATATATATATATATATATATATATATATATATATATATATATATATATATATATATATATGTTACATATGTTGTAAATATGCCAATGTGCATTTAAAGCAGCTACATATGCATATAAATTCCACTTTACAAGGGTCAGTGAAAGAGTAAGCAAATGTGTAGGATAATATTTCAAAGGCGTCCAAACTCCTGCTCAAAATGCTTTTATTCAGAGGGAAAACTCTTTTCGGAAGCTTAAGAGATAAAATACCAGCCATTGACAAAGTAAAACCGAATGTTTTATATGGTATATACATTGTAGATTATATTTACTAATGTATTCTTTCATACCTTTCTTAACTTTATTGACTGAATGTTTGTAAGGGTACATAATTTAAAATTTTCTCTTTCATATTCAAGGTTAATCAACTTTAACAATCATGTCTCTTATTTATACACTTTAGTTCTAACCTTTTCTTTTCAGCTCACGTGAGCCCAAGGCTTAAGTGAGTTTTATGATCAGTGACTGGCGTTTGTCTGTCATCTGTAAACTTTTCACATTTTTCCATTTTCGACTTCTTCTCAAGAACCACGGGGTCAATTTCAACCAAACTGATCACAAAGCAGCCTTGGGTGAAGGGGATTCATGTTTGCCTTTCACACTTCACACGTGTATTTCTTGTGACAAGACCTTTCACTGGATTTCAACAATTTTGACCTTGACCTTTGAATATGATCTATTTTTTAAAACTTTAACCTTGTCCATAACTTTTGAATGCTTGGTGATAGGCCTTCATATTTCACATGTGTATTCCTTGTGACAAGACCTTCCATTGGATATAAACAATTATGACCTTGACATTTGACTTACTTCTGAAAAAAAAAATAACATTAGCCATAACTTTTCAACGTTTGGTGCTCGGGCCTTCATATTTCAGAATAATATTACCTGAGACAAGACTTCGCTTTGGGTAACAACATTCTTTTATCTTTTGACTTTGACCCTGGACTTTGACTTGCATTTGAAAAACTTTAACCAAAACCATAAATTGTCATATGGGAGCAGCAGTTTTTCACAAACACATCTTGTTCACAACTTCCATTAGTTTAAAAAAGAATCAATAATAATCTGAACAAAAAATGCAAGATAAAAAACTCCTATTATATAGTATTAAACTGATCTGCCAGGTTGAAAGAACCAATTGTCTTATAGAGCTTTAGTTTATTATTTGTCATATATTTATATATGAGATAGATATCATACAGCTTGATGGTAATCTTTTCTTTCAGAAATTGAGCAAGAAAAAAGTGGAAGTGTCTGTGGGAATTATCAACATCAAACTTGCTGAGCTTTTGAAGCCGAGTTGTACCAAAAGTGAATTCATTCGTGACACCGGTTATCTGACCACCCTCTAACAGAACCATCTGTTATTGATTTATTAGTAGTGAATGTCATTGGATATCAGTGAGAAAGTGATTCTAGAAGTCTAGGACCTTCCATTATTAGGATCTTTTGGCATGTTGGTGGAAAATAGCATGTATTGGTTTTATGGGATCTTCCAAATATAGTTGTGTGTTAGATATTTGTGTACTTATACCTGTGTTTGTCACTATAGTCATTAACTTTGTACGGTAAATGTGCATGGAGCACTGGAAGTTCATTGTAATTGTATACAAATGTTGCACGTACACCCTTTTGAGGTTTCAATGACCTTTCTCAAGGTCATTTAATGAAGCTAAAGGTTAGATTAATGTTTTTCAAAAATCTATTTTGTTTTATTATAAAGAAATGTCAGATGGTGAGATTACTCAAGGTACAAAGGATTTTCTTTTACTGTGGGTGTTAAGACATGTTAACCAAACGTCATTTGATTTCAGTTTCTCATGCAGACTGGAGTTTACTACATTTATGTATATTATAACATGATTATCATTTATTTAACCTAAGGTGATCCTCCAGTAATGATGCTTTTCTGTGGAATTTTTAAAATAACCTTTGATGTAAAATACTTTCAGTGATAATACTTTTTAAAAATTGGGCTTACATTGAACATATGCAATATTTTTCCCATAACACAATGTAAAGCAAACAATGATTTTTATTTTGAAATATAGATTTGATTTATGAAAAATTGTGATATAATCAAGTTTTTTGTAATTATTTGGCTCTAATAATTTTAATTATTCCAGTTTTTTGTAGTAATCTCTTGGAATTCCTAGGATTTTCGTGAATTCCAAGGAATTCCATTGATTTCCAGCTATTTCCAAAAATTTCTATGCTGGCATTGCTCCGCTTTTTTCCAGGCTAGATTTGAAATTCCGTACCATTTCGAAAAAGTTCCTTCCCAATACTCTCGAGAATTCCTCGGAATTCCGTACAGTGGAACACTTCCGTGGAATTCCACGGAATTAGCTTTGGAATTCCACGGATCTTATGGAAAATCTACTTTAGGGTTACTCTCCTACCAGATGGTGCACTTCTTCATGCACACTCTCTGGTCAGTGATAAATTGATGAGACAGCGTCTATCTATGGACTGGTCTGTTCTCCGTCGTTTTCGACGACAAAGTAAATTGTGAACAGTTTTTAGCTCACCTGAGCTGAAGGCTCTAGTGAGCTTTTCTGATCAAAGAGTGTCCGGCGTCCGTCTGTCGTCCGTCATCTGTAAACATTTCATATTTTCGTCTTCTTCTTAAGAACCACTAGGCCAGTTTCAACCAAACTTGCCACAGATCTTCCTTGGGAAAAAGGGATTTAAGTTTTTTCACAGGAAGCGCTGCGCCCTCTTTCAAGGGGAGATAAATAAGAATTCGTAAAAATTTGGTGGTATCTTTTAAAAGTCTTCTACCAAGAACCACTAACTAGGCAAGAAAAGATGAAGCTTCATTACATACTTTAGATTAAAATTTGTTCATATCATAACACCCAGAGGAGTCAAAGTTTTACAAAGGAATATATAAGAAATGTCTTTAAAAATCTTCTAGAGAACAGCAATGCCATGAGTAGTCATATTATTACAGAAATATCCTCAGGCAGTGTAGATTCAAGTTTGTCCCAAGCAGGACCCCTGGGGGCAGGACAGGGCCAGAACAGGGGGGTCAAAGTTTACTATAGGAATATATAGGGAATATCTTTAAAAATATTCTCAAGAACAGCTTAGCCATTATTAGATATATTAATACAGAATTCGAAGTATCCTCCGGTAGTGTAGATTCAAGTTTGTTCAAATCATGACCCCTGGGGGTAGGGCAGAGCCACAATAGTGGGTCAAGGTTTACATAGGAATATATAGGTGTAATGGCTGAAGGGCATTTGAGTAAAACGCATTGAAAACTTCAAATATTGGAATGACCTGACAACCCTTTGAATGGACTAGCCTAAGGGTATATAAGGCAAAGCTTTGGGCAAGTCAGGCATTCAGAATGTAGGTGTAGAAGTTGGATGACGAATCAGCAATTAAGAAGTAAAGTATTCAATCCTAATAGCAAAAGATTCAATGAAATTGAATACATAACAGATAGTAGATGTTGAATACTCGGTATATTTAGACATAATTCCCATTTATTTCTATTGGCATGTAAGGGTGGGGTGTGTCCTAATATATGACCTTGAATTTTGGTAAGAGTTATCTCCCTCTGTTTTTAAAATTAACAAAAAAAATCAATTTTAAGAAACTTTTCTGGTAAAAAAAATCATTTTAAATTTCATTTTTTTCTAATGTGTTTTAGTGAATTTTTGCACTACAGTATTTATTGATGTTAATTGAAATTTTATTTTAAAAAAATGCTCCATACACTACATGTACAATACAGTCTTTGTTAAATAATTACTGCTAAGTTAATTACATTTTTGAAACTACATGTATCTCTCTTAGTAAATCCTTTTCTACTGTAAAATGCTCTAAATTAGAACAGTCGTATCAGAGTATTATGTATGTGATGGACATTAAAGTAATGAGTAATATTGATTTAGAATCATCCTGAGTTAGTGTAATACTGAACTGGTTTCTGCTTTTTCCTAGCAAGTGTGCTCAGGTACTTGCTCAGGTGAGCAATGTGGTCTATGGGCCTCTTGTAACATAGAAAGTTATCGAAGTGTTTGAGACAGAAATGCCTCAATGCTGCTCTATGATGCAAAGTAAATGGCCGTAACACTTTATAGCTAGAGCAAAAGAAGATACTGATACCTCACCCCACCCACCACCCCCACCCCCTCCACCCCCAGGACAAAACTCACTTACGATGATTGTTTTATCATATATTACGAATAAAAATACATCTTTATGTACAGTTTTAAAATCGTTTACAGTTTTACTTTTCAATCGATTTCGGGACTTTTCTCATTTCTTCTATAATGACGTTTTTTTTTTCAAATGAAAAACAGTACAAATCATGATGTCTTCTTCATTTTACCGATTCTTTACGTAGAACATTACCGTTACGGGAGTGAGGCCCATTCCTTTACAGGTACTGGTCTACACTCTTGTCGCTGTATTAAAAGGGAAACCCTTGTCCATCACAAAGCATGGAATAATATGCCACTAGCTGACTTTCTAAGCTTTTAAAAAATCTAACCTTGTGACGTACATTATTTTGTAATATTTAATAAAAAGGAGAAAAACAGACGGAATCAAGAAGGGGAGTCTCGTTTACCAGGTGGAGGGAGTTTGTTTTTGATTGGACTAGTCCACTTACGGGATAACCTGGAAACAAAGTAGTAAGAATAATTAGCAAATCAATAAAATTTACAGTTAATAAAATTCTGAAGCTTAAGAATCGGGTTAAAGGAACAAACTTAATTTATTTCCATAAAAGTTATCACACCCATTCAATAGAACTATCCAAGAAAAAGAAACGAAGATAATTTACTTGTGACATTTGGCGCGAAGTGATTGTGTCACCCCTTACGTAGAAGACAAATGGACTGATGCAGTTGTTTAGAAACACAGAAAAAAAAATGTTACACGGACACATCCATATAAAGAATCACAAAGAATAAACAAGTGCATGACAAAAAAAAAAATGAAGGAAGTGATCACATCATAATTTTGCATCATTAATTTATATGATTCTTTCTTTTTAAAATCTTTTTGTTAAAATGCAGGTAACAAATTCCGATGTAAGTCAGCTTGGAAAAAAATCTAGCTCACTAAGTATGATCGCTTAGTTTCGGACCATGGAAAAATTTTATACTGTCAAACGCTCTTGGCGTCAGGCAAAAAAGAATCTTCAAACGCACTGTGCTATAGCTTATTCGAGATGTGATGTAAATCAAATGTGGATTCTCAAAAACTAAAAAAAAAAACCTTTAGAAAGTATAAAATCACTTTTTTTTTCAAAAGACAGTAACAACAAAACGTATGACTTTTCTTCATTTTATTCAACCATTCCTCATGATAAACTAAAAACTAGAGTTTTTGATATCATATACGACTCCTTCTTTAAAAAAAAAAAGGAACTCAGAATTTTGCTTACCCTAGCTGTGATTGGTCATTTTCAAAAGTACTTTGTAAAACTTTGTAAAAAAAAAAATCTATTTCTACACACACTTATTCTGACTCGATATACCCCAGTGAACTAAAATGAAAGACTTCACAGAATCTGCCATATCTGTTTCATATTTGGATGTTTTAATGACTATAGACGATAAGGGACAACTAACAACAGTATAACAAACGTAATGACTTCAGCTTTTCTATTAACATCTTTTTCTTATTAAAAAAGTAATAAATTTCTTCAATTACCAACTAAAAACTGTATGACAAACGGAATGACTTCAACCTTTCTATTAACAACTTTCCTTATCAAAGTAATAAATTTCTTCAATTACCAACTAACAATTGTATGACAAACGGAATGACTTCAGATTTTCTATTAGCAACTTTTCTTATTAAAAAAAATTTCTTCAATTACCAACTAACAACTGTATGACAAACGGAATGACTTCAGCTTTTCTATTAACAACTTTTCTTATTAAGTTATAAATTTTCTTAAATTACCTGCATATACTTTTACGTTTCCCAACTTATTCGATACTCAAGAACATGCTCTTAGTACGATCAATTTCTTAAACCCAGACTGGCTACTGACAAATAAGTTGTTGTTACAGGGATTTCAAAAAACCTCGTCAATTCTATGGTCTTTATAAAGACCTTGTTTATAAATACAATCTATCATTTGGTCCTATTTTAAAAGACAAAAAACATACATATTGGTAGCCATTGTTATTGTATAACATTTGACTACGGATTATTCCAATTACCGGTACCTTAGAAATACAATGGAGCCACGGCGGGTGCTACCGGTCGAGAGAGAATAGAATGCTTACTTCCCCGTGGCACTTAATCCCACCTCTGCAATTTGTAGGGGTATGTGCTTCTTTTTTTTTGCCCTGTTCACAGATTTGTATTTTTTATAGGTTTAAGAAATCGATCACTATTCATTTTCTTCACCTTAGTCATTATTGTAAAAGTTGGGAATTTATTAAATATAACATTTTCTTTAAGTGTTTGCAGTACTCGGATCTGCACAGCAAAAATGAAATTATTCTTTTATACTGATATTTTATTAATTGATTTTTGCATTTAGAAAAACAAATCGGTTATTATTATTTACAAATAATAATATCCTTTATGTGACAGAGTTGAAGAATCTGTATTTGATTTATTTGTTATAATCTACTTTTGATGTGACATGGTTGTATTTGGGTAATTGTATTTGTTATTTGGTGTTTACAAAGTATTTGTCTCGGGATCTTTTGTGTTCTTTTGAAGTTATTTTTAGTCTCTTCTGACCCCCTAAGTCTGTGTATTTTTGTTTTGCGTCGTACATGTGTATACTTGAATAAATAACATTTTTTTACTTTCAATACTGCTGTTATTTTTTTCATTTCCATTCTTAATCCATCAAAAACTAGCTCAGTTGACTTGGCTTCGGACTTGTAGGAATAGTAAAGGAACGTAAAACATGTTTTACTAATTAAAGTGAAGTGTCCTGAAAAAGTCCTGTCAGTACTTACAGTGCTTTGATTTTTACTGCATGATAAAAGTAACTACCGTCCTTAAATATATTGTATACAATGATTGACATGAATATATGTACTAGTTATGAACAAAGTAGGGAGTGCAGTATCTAGAAAATGTTCTTTCTGTATTTTTGGTATTTTGATTTTTACTGCAATTGAAAAATAGGTTTCATTCGTAAATATGGTACTCTACTGCATGCATTTATTTGCGTATGTATAGAAACAAGTATATACTAGCTACATGCATGTAAGTCCTACCAATTAATCTACCCATTTACGGAATTTTTCATCCCCTAACATTTTACAGAAACGCAAAGGTGGAAGATGGGGACAGTTTACAATAATTTTAAGCTGTCCAATTTACAAATACACATCATAGCTCCATAAAAGAATCTGAAAAGCGACGCGCAGTACAGATGGTGAAACATATGCCACTGGTATGGTAAAGAAGTCATCATGAGCAATAAATTGAATGCAGACGTCTGAGAAAACATTCAATTGAATGTTTTCGTATACGTCTGCGATAAATTCATTGCGGACGCCTAAGAAAACATTTAACTTCATTTAATGTTTTCTTAGACGTCCGCAAAAAATTAGATGCGGACGTCTATGAGAACATTGGATTGAATTTGTACTTCTAAAAAGTATTTCAATCAAGTGTTGAAAAAAGACAAATATTTCGAGTTTGGATTTATTAATTTTATTTCAAAATCAGAAAACTCTCAACAACTTGGAACCGGAAGTGAGTTTCCAAATAATCCTTGTGATGAAGAAAGTTCATTTGATGACGCATAATTCCTGAAAGTTTCAGCTAAAACTACTGAATAATTTTTGAGAAAACGCCTGCCCAAAATTTTGGGAAAAATACTGATAAGAAGAAGGAACAGTGGAATCACTATAAGTTCTTCCGTGAAAACGGAAGACCTTAACTAGATGCGATCTCGTTGCGAGCAACGCGTGGGTCTTCCGTCCGATTTTTGATAGATGAGATAAGAATTCAGCTAATTTTTCGTTCAACTATAATGATATAAATGAATTAATAAGAAGAACAATTTTGCTTCAGTAATGTTTAACAAAATAAAGATCCTTAAAGAGTTATGGATTAAAGACTTCTGCCCCACTTGGTCCCTACTATGAGGGGTCAGCCCCTCTTTCTTGAAAGCAACCCTAATGATTTTGAACACCTTTGTTCAACAACTATTCAGATTTTTTTTTTCGTTTCCTAGATATGCAAAAGAAGCATTAAAGGTCCAGCCCTTCAAGTCCTAAATAGGGACGTTTAGCAAAAAATTGAAAAATTGCACATCGTTAAAAATATTATTTCAAACGTCTTTTGTTCAATATTGCTTACCAAAATAGTCATCCTTTTCAAAATATATTGCGCCGAAAATTCGGCAATCTGGCCCCTAATGACCCCTTATTGCAAAACATATGATGCCAATATCATGTGATATAGTTACAGAGTGTGAAGATGAACTCTTTTGTTTCAGTAATTTATTACAAAATAATGACCATTAAAGATTTTTTGATTTGAGACTTTCGGCCCCTCTCGGCCCCTTATTTGAGGGTCAGCCCCTTTTTCTTGATAGCACCTTAATGCTCCTATGATTTCGAACAATCTTTGTTCAACAATTATTAAGAAATTCTTTTACGCTTCCGAGATATATACAAAAGAATATTTAGGGGCTGGTCCTTAAACTCCTTAATTGGGACGTTAACTTAAGCAAAATTTGAAAGGTCACATCTGAACATCTGTTATTCAATATTACTTATCAAAATATTTCACACTTTCGAGAAACAGAGTTCCAAAGATTTAGCATTATGGTCCCTTATGGCCCCGAGTTATGTAACATTTGATGTGAATATCATAACATATAATACAATGTAGTAATCGTTAAAGAATTATGGATAAAAGACTTTTGGCCCCTCTTGGCACCTAATGTGAAGAGTCAGCCTTTTTTTCTTGATATCATATAAAAGATCTAGTAATTGTACACAATTTCAGTTCAATTTGTTTTAATAGCTATGTAGATATCATAAAAATGTATTGAAAATTCACTCTTGATTCATGTCCTGAATTTCAACCCCTACCGAGCTTCCCTGTTAGACAACTCTGGAAAATCTGGAAAAAACATAGGAGCACAACTACAACATGTCGTGTATAATCACTGAAAAATACAGCACTCTAGTTTTTGTTGTTTTTGATTTTTTTGTGCAGACAAAATGGTCACTAGAAATACGATTAAAGGGCGATTGCTTCTAAACCGAAGTGAACTTTTTAAAAAAAAAAATGAAAAAACATATAATGTTCACACAAAGATACATCTTCCCTGAAATTTTCAAGTAAATCAATCGAGCCAACTCCGAGAAATCTTCTGCACAAAAATTGTAGAGAAAAAAATAATAAAAGTAAAAAAGAAACAAAAGAATAATTATAATAAAAATAAGAAACAGAGTAAAAACAGTATGTTCCCAAACTTCGTTTGGGGAGCAAAATGAAAAAAGAATTGCATGAATATAAAAATAGTTTTGCACAATGTCCAACAGCGATGTTATATCCATATGCAAATACATCCACACAAACGTAACAGATCTAGAGTCACATCAAAAGGCCTTGTTTGTTCATCGACATATTTGAATTACTCTAGGAGTACCTACAATGAGATCATTGTTAATTCAACCAATGAGAAGCAAGAAAGACTACACCTATTGACCAAAATGTTGCACAATATATTTTAAGATACTTACAAGTTATTTTGCTTGATATTTGGGCGCTGAATTTTGTACTACAAAACAAAATCATCTGGTTATCATTCAGTATGACTGTAATAAAAAATTCAATGAATTCAATTTACGTTTTTATAAATATTTACTCAAAACTTAATCTATTAAACATTCATTTCTAAAGCTCGATTCAGTGACAAAAGAGTCACTGCTTTTTTAGAGACCCATATGAAAAGAACAATGGAATTTTACATAATTAAAAGCATACGAACTGGATTCTTTGTGTTGATTTTATCGTGAAGTGAAGGTATTTGACTTTCCACATAGGAAGCTGCAGGACGCAAAGTGAAGTTGTCTCCGATAGATTCTACATTTTCTCTTTGGATAGGATGTGGCATGTTTGACGGCTGATAAATCAAAGTCTACAAAGGATACTTAATTTTGAATGAAATATTTCAGTCACATTTCTTACAGTCAGTTCAACAATACATTAATTAGATTGAACGATTCATAATTTAAGAAATAAAAAAGAATGAACATTTGACTAATGAAATTAATCAAGTTTTACACCTTTGAATACTTTAATTGTGATGCCAAGAATTAAATTTAATATTTCTATCGTGCACATGTACCTTTGAATATTTTCCACGAATGAAAGATTTTTTTCTCACATAAACGCACTTTAAACGTAAAATCTCGAGGCAACAAATTAAATTTAAGGGACTTATTTTTCATAAATTAGATGATATGAATTATCTTTATGTACATTGCTTCCCTCCTTTATTAATGCCCTTTCCATGGCCAACAGATGCAGGGACGTGTTTACATTGAAATTTTGCTCCCTCCAAACTTAATCCTTAAGTTTGATAAGACTGCAAAATATAATGTAAAATTGAAGGCGACATATTGTAATCGAATATTAAGGATATACCCTGCTACTGAGAAATGAATGCCTTATTTAAAAATGAACAAAAAGAAAACTTACATTTTCACCTAATACATCATCCTCAACTTTCTTATAAAGTCGTCTTCCTCCTGATCTCCCTTCAATGTATACGTATCTATCATTACTGGTGTAGTTTTCTTCACTTCTTCTGTTTTGATTTTCTATACCTTTTGTGCGATTCTGTTCTTGGTAGAAACTTCCATGAGAATGGAGGCTATTTTGAGAATGACGTCTGTAAGGATCTTCCACATCACTATAATAGTTGTTTGTCATTGGCTGTCTGTACTTCTCGGCAGATTCGCTACGCGGTCTGTCGGGGAATGAATTAAGATTCAGAATCTGACCTGTTTTGTCATTACGCACTGGCTCAAGTTGGTATCGCGTTCTTGCGTCGTTTTTATCCTCTTCAAACAAAGGATTGACCTTTCCAGAATCCAGGGGAATGTTTTCTATCATTTGATTGTCTTTATTCATTGCTTTAATGATCTTTGAACTACTTTCACTTTCTGAACTGTAAAAATGAGTCCATATATGTAAAATAATATTTCATGTCATAATTCATTTAACAGTAAATTCAATGCAAAGAAATACTTACCCGTCTTTCATCTTTTTCTCAGAACTCCAGCGAACACAGATGCAAATAACAACAACTATGAGTATAAGAATAGCACCACCTCCTACACCACTGGATATAGCGATAATTGTAAGTTTGCTAAGGGGTATATTTTCATTTACTGTTTTTGATTTTGGCGTTGCTCTTCCTGTGGGGATTATCTTAGTGGAAATGGGTACATGTTTCTCACATTTTTCTCCATAAAATACGTTTCTTCCATCTGTTTGACACCTTAGAAGAATGCAAATTATATCTTAGCAATTTTTTTAGCATGTGGTATATCTTGACCAAGTAAATAATGTTTCTCATTCTTCCGGTTGAGAATCTTGCACCTTACTCTTTGGGATTTTATAAAACTTTAAAAAGTATTATAGGAAAATGCATATAGAAGGACTTGATAAAGATTACCTAAAATGATGAAGACGGAATAACAGTCTTCAATGAAATGTATGCGAAATCGGAAAACATTGCATTTTGAGATTTTAGCGTAGAATTAATATGAAAGTGAATTTACATATGACTATATATAAAACTATGATTCCAACCAAAAAAAGGTTTCCTAGAGTGTTCAAGAGATTTTATTATTAATGATAAATGTTTTATTCATGACAAAATTATTCACTGTTTCAAGTATTTATTTACTGAAATTTTGCGGAATATCGAGGTTATGACTTTTTTAATTGCTAACAAGCTGGAGTTTAAATTACACCCACATATATGCGCCATCCTCATCGATATATTAAAATGAATTATTTTGAAAGAATTGTCTAAGGAAAATCTAAATGAGGTACTCTGTGGTATCTTTTATTTCAAGTTCACTGGGATATATCGAGTCGACATATGAATGGAAGTACATGTAACTATTGTTAAATTGATAATACGTCGTCGATATATCTAAATGTAGAAGTTTTTGAGTAAATTCTGCTTCGTGTGAATACAAAAACAGGTCTACTAATAAGGGAGCGCAATTAATACCCATGGGAAAAAGCTGTGATTTTAATTTATCGTGGGGAATGGTTAAACAAAGTGTTGAAAAATTGTACGTTTTGATGTTATTGATCTTGGTAAAATTTTGTGATTCCAAGTTTTCTAAAAGTTCTCTGGAGTTTTTAAGTATTCACATCCAATTTATACCACTTCTAGAATATACTGTTGTATAGTACTCCTGAAGTTTCTCCTTCACCGCTGTAAATATTTTATTGAGGAGAAAAGAAAGAGGCTTGGCAGAACATTTACTGGAACCCGCTATGTATCTTTGTTTGTGAGAATGTTTATGGAGTGTTGGAATCCAGTGCAGGTAGTGTAAGTCAAATTCATATTGATTGTTGGGAATATTAAACATATTTAAAACTGACACATGGTCCTGAAGAATGATAAGTAATCATATTGTTTAGCAATTTTAAACTTAAGAAGTAAATGTCAAGAATATTACAAAGGCAACTGAAACCTGACCCGCTGTGGTATCAGTGTTTCTCATAAATATGGGATTCCAAATTCCATTGCTTATTGAGAAGTTTGTGTGTACATATAGTGAGTATCTTGCAAGTAAATAAATTTGCGAAAATTAAACAGACTTACTATTTCCCTTTTCATACCCCTTTCATAAAATGCTTGACAGAGGGAATACACGTAAATCGCAAAACTCATTCAATGTATTCATTCAGAAAATAATATCGCAGTAGTCGTCAGACCTAAAGTAATGTGTTTTGGAAATGACTTATTATAATCATACATTTTTTTAAAATGATCGGATGCATCGTATAATAATTTTCAAGTAAAATGTATTGCAATTTGATGCGTTACTTTGAAAGTACGTCATTGCGCAGCTAGGTGCCCATGAAATATACGCCTTATTGTCAAAGACCTAATTAAATTAAAAGAAATGCCTTATTTATTTTTAATGTTTTATTCGATATGGCAGGTATTGTCCACAGTGGTCTATACAAAAATTAAATCAGATTCGTCACCCACCTTGCACTTTCATTGATGCATAGAAAAGGGGAGATAACCCGGAAACTTAGTGACTAAGTAACTGCACTGTATGGGTGGATAACTTAATTCTGACTTTACTCAATCATCAGTTTTCACAAAATAAGAGGCGAATGATGACATTAATAACAGGGTAGAGATTTGATGACGACGCATATTGTAAGATGAACTCAAATATGCGGTAATATATTCAGAGAAAATGAATTCATTTTTAATATTTTTAACAGCATTAGTTTCGATGAATGTGAATTGTGGTGTTTGTTCTTTATACGAGGGTTGTTCGAAAAGTTCGTGGACAATGTCAATCCTCGTTATACTACTTTCAAGAAATTTAATATAAGCATATTATCATATGTAAAAATATTTATTTTGTTGATGTGTGAAGTTTCATTCCATTCGATTTAATAGAAATCAATTTACTTTATTTTAAAGTCAGCATGTTTGGTAACCCCGGAGCAAACTAGATAATATTATAACGTCAAAAATATAGCATCATGAGGTTCTCAAAATATTCCCCCTATACATTTCACACAGTCTGGTCCAATATCTACTCATTTAAAACGTTTCTCTATCATTTGAAATTCATTTTGTTAACAATTTTTCCAGTAGCATAATTTTGATTGTCAATGTTTTCTTTTTTTTACCGCTTAACTATGCTTTCACAAGACCAGCAACCGTGAAATACCTTTTTCTTTCCAAGACGTTACTAGTTGAACGTTTTTGGGTTGATTCTTTACAGATAATCCGTTTTCTTACAGATCGTCCTCGTCTGATAGAGAGTCTCTTTTATTCAAATACCGCCTGGGCCATTTACACACACATATGCATGACCCGCTTTTGAGATATTTCATGTTTCTTACAACATTTTCAGATTTTATTCTGACGTTTTCCAGAGTACAACAGAAAATTGTATCGTAAAGTGCTGCTCCGTGACGTTCTACGACGAAACCTTTTTCGCCTTCTTCAAGGAGAACTACTTATCTTCAGAAATTGATTTCTTTTCCATGAAGCAAACTATTAAGTCATAATTTGGAATATGAAACCACGTAACAATTCTTAATTTGATGGTCTAGATTTATTTTCATTTTCAGCCATTTTACAGAGGATATGACTACAGAAATTAATTAGTGTAATGTTTGTAAATTACTAAATTTTGACTTGCTCCGCGAGCCAATTTTTGCAGTTTTTAACTCTTAATAAGTTTAAAATAAAATCAAAATATTTTAAAATTTTTCAATACAAATCATTTGAATTTATTGTTAAAATATTTCTACCAAATTTGGATATAATATGACGTTAAATAAAAAAGATATGACAGAAGTCCACAAACTTTCCGAACAACCCTCGTATATATCGGGTGTCTGCTGAGTTCGGCCAAAGTGACATCGCTTACATCAGCTGTTTGTCACATGACAGGTTTAAAACTAGAACACATATGTACTACTACAAAGATCGTAAAAGTTCAACGATATTCGGGTATCTTTCCGCAATAAAATTTATTCTGTTTTGTTTTAAGACAAATTCCTTAACATGAAAAGCGATGTGAGCAACTTCCTCATGTCGGGAATTTACAACATGTAGCCGTCTTTCTATAAATACCAGATATATATATAATACGCACTGGAATAATGTAACATTACGGAGTAAATAAACCATGCACATACATATCTCAGCACTTTTCAGAATAGTAGAAATATAATAGCTGCATGTGTTTTAAAATTCAGAATTTATAAAGAAGCGGATATCGTTGAACTTTTGATATTTTCGAGGGGCTGGACCCTCATTCTAGCACGTTACTGTATTTGTAAATGTGTTCCCTAAGGCTATATATAAAGTCTACACATTAACAATTTAGTTTGACAATAAAATGTGGATTAATATATTTTAGATTATGTTTTTATTTTGGCCCAATTAAGCTTGTTTAGTATTTGTTTTTACAAACTACGATAATTGCTTGATCCACGCTTCAAGTATAGAGAAACTGCGTGTCAAACTAAGAAATGAGGTCATCTCAGTAAGCCTTATGGAGAAATGATGTACAGTTTATTAATGAGGTTGCTCCTACGTGATTTACTTCTCATTAATATTCATAAAATCATGAGTAAACTCGAAATATTCCATTTCTTTAAATTTTTATATCAAAACCTGCAACCACAGTTTGTTTGTTTTTCTTTAAGCCTCTGTTATAGTTATTTGGGCATAATTTTGTGTTATTAACAGTTGACAACTCATGGTACCATCTTTTTTTGTAATAAGTAGGTCAAACTTATGAAAGAAATTGCCGTTTTCAAATAAGAAAGGCGATCGAAACTCTTCAAAAAAATGATAAATCATTTGTATTTTATAAAAATAGGCATTCGTCTGCATCTATTAGTCGGCGGAAGAACTCTGTCAACTTGGAATAAACACTTACATTTTATCACCAAAAATGATAAAGACACCAATTCTGTACTCTTTCTTTCATTAAAACATTATACTCTCGCTTCGGAATTTCAAATCAAAAAGGCGGTCGGAACTTTCACTTTGGCATCAACAATATTGTCATTTCCGGTAAAAGATATTAAGAAAAATCTAAAAATCCGCGGAAGAACTTTATCCGAAATAGTTAGTACATAAAAATCTGCGATTTATTGTACGTTCTCCATATAAACCTTTATGGAATGTTATACCTCCAATATGGCCGATATGTAAATGAGCAGAATGAACACCATTTCTCCATACGGTACAGTAAGATCAAGCTGGATTTCACTTTAACTACGTTGAGTGCTATTTTGGCAAGATAAGTTGCACATCCATTTATATTTATAATATTTTTGAGAAAAGAAAGTATTTGAGTGTCTTTTAAAAAGAACGTATGGTATTTTTTCATCGAGATTCATTTGTATTATTCTAACGTGACGTCATAATAGCTTTCCCGAACCTCTGCATAGGCTGACGTAAATATGGCAGTCCTTCACCTAGCTGCGTTTCTATTACATTTGAATTATCTTATAAGATGTGTAAAATTGGATAATCAAAAGATGATTTCACATTCTATCCAAAAGTAAGGCTAGAAATAAATTATATGTTCATAGATTTCTTCCTTATTCTTTTTGAAATATACACACACTGTAATAATTAAGTTATGCTATTCAATACTTAGACAATTAGGAAGTAATAATTAGGTATGTAATAATTTTTCTTTAAAAAGAAAAGAATGTTATTTGCATGACAAAAATGCAATTTAATTTTTATTTTAAAGTATTTAACCAATGTCTTGTGGTAGTATCTTTATAAATTAATAGGTAAGTTTCGTGTACATTTATAGCCACAAATATCCTTTGTAGAAGATCAGGTGCTATAATTTAAATTTTGAAGAGGTGAGATAAGCAAATTATTTCCTTTGGAGTTTTAATGGACGGTTTTGAAATTAGACGTCATGTCTTGAAGGAAATTATTAACTATTTCGCATGCTTCAGTTTATTCAATTATTAAAAAAAATTACACTGTGTTTGTCAAATTAATCAACACAAAAGTGTTTCAATAAAATTAAATAATTAAATATAGAGATGAAGTTATTGATCCTAAATCCAATAAATTGTGACTTGAAGTTTAGTATACGTCTACTGATATTTTAAATATAGGAGTAACTGTCCCCTTCATATGACACACGCTAAAATTATTCAGTTCTCATCAGTTCTAACAAGGGACTTTCTTTAAGAATAACCTAAGGCCATGAACCAATTATGGTTCAATCCATTAAGATTGAACCATATCTTATTTCCAACAAATAAATAATACAGGGAAATTTAGGGATCTTAGATTCTTTAATTTATATTATTGGAAAATATGATTTTAAATTTACAAATCATTTTCTTTTAAAATAAATCTTTGAATTATTTTACGAAAGGATTAAACATGAAAAAATACTTACTTTTTTGTCACATTCATTAATCAATTCAAATGTAATTCAAATCAATGCATACCCGCACTTGGGCTCTCCTTCTAGGGAGACAAAACAATAACCATGGTCACCACAGCTTTTCTCCTTTGATTTACATTTGTGAAAGCATGTCGTCTTATTCATACACTGATACTCAAAAGAAGGACAGGAGCATATTTTTTGGAGTATTTTCTTTATGTCTAGAAAACAAACAAACTATAAAAACAAACATGCCCCAACCTTCATTGACACTTTATTCAAGAATCTCCGACTCTTTCAAGATATTTTCAAACCTTAGATATCGTCATTTGCATCTCTGAAATACTTCACGTGAGTTCATGTAAATAGTTTATCATAATAACAATTTATCGATTAGAACACCATCCTTTTAAGATTTTTACACGTGGTAAAGGCACCTTTATTTCATTTTTGAACCTATTAACCTGTTAGATATTTACAATAAACTATCAAAGTACCGTGAGTTTGCATATATATATATATATATATATATATATATATATATATATATATATATATATATATATATATATATATATATATATATATATATATATATATATATATATATATATATATATATATATATATATATATATATATATATATATACAAAAAGATTCCAAAATAACTTCATACTAGTACGTGTATAAAACTACTGATCTTGACTATCTATGGGAAAAAAAAATACATTTTTCATTTTTTTTTATCATACTTACTAAAGATTTTCTCTGATCTCTTTGTAGTTTCTGTTGTATTAACTATTTCACCAAAAAATGTGTAGTTTTTCCAGTCGGTAGTAGCTGTTTTGAAAGCCTTGTGAATGGAATTGTTAGTATTGACAAGGCCATCACTTGCATTGATAACAACATTATAGTCAGCTATAATACTGCCTGCTCTGTAAAAAGAACATAACCAGCTTGTGTAATACTCATACTAAAGATGATTTCATATTTGATGGGATAAATTTTAATATACTCCATAATCTAGTTATGAATTTATAATCAAAACGAAAAGGGGTGTAAATATGCTTCTTTTGGATCCGGAATTACAGTGGATTTGAAACGATCATTTTTGTACTGTTATTGCACCTCACACATGAATCACTTTTTAAAAGGTTTTCCTATAATATCTATATCATATCCCACGAAATTATGGGACAAAAAACTATCTTATTCTATCTGAAATAGACACATTTAAAACTGCTACAAAGAAAACAAAAATCAGTGAACTTTGCTTAATTACTTTATGATCTTTCTGCGCACACAATTTGTCGTTTTTTCTTAAATTAAAGATTTTAACTTTTACCAGACCTTAACCTTTCATCAAGTTCATTGTTTACTTTGTCCATAATAGAAGAGTGGACTTTTAATCAACATATTCAATAAAAGTGCTACATATGTAGGTTACAAAAATAATGAAAATCTAAATGGCTTATTTCCGGGGTTCAAAAACTTGGTGTTTGATACTTTAGAATCTTAGATTTTTTTATATAACTAGCCATTTTTGATGAGAGAAGATTAAAAAACTGAAAATGGGATATACTACCACTAACACTTTCAAACTTGATAGGAATTGTTACAATAGAAAATCAACCAACTTCCCCTCTCAGAAATAAAAAAAACTATTTATATTTTGCCTCTTGAACTGCGAGAGATACAGTTGCTATCGACTTTCAAGGAATTCTTAACATTAGAAATTATAAGGATACAATAATTAGAATTAAATTGAAAATGTATACTTAAAAGAATTGAAAACTAATACATTTACATGTACACCTATAGGCACAAATATTATATATATATATATATATATATATATATATATATATATATATATATATATATATATATATATATATATATATATATATATATATATATATATGTGTGTGTGTGTGTGTGTGTGTGTGTGTGTGTGTGTGTGGGGCGTATACTTACTTCAAGTCAGTAACTTGTAAAGATATGAATCCTTGCATGTTTTTGAATTTAAGGGTTAGCTACAAGAAAATTAATTTTTATATTTTTCTTCATTCCTTTCATTGAAAAATAAGAAAACAAAAAGAAATATAAATCATATATATTCTAAAATAAATAAAAAAGAGTGAAGGTCAACGGGTCACATCCTTCACCTTTGTTCTGTCTAGAAGAATTTCTAAATAGTTTTCTTTTTTTATTCCTTCGTCAATTTTGATTCCCTTTTGTGGTTATCTGAACACACCTTTCTCTACACCAACTATAACTACACCAACATTGCATCTACACTATACTGAAATGAAGTATATCAATTTCCTTTCATGAAAATATTGATTAGAAATTTCTCAGTTCGATTAAATCCGTATGTAAATTTTGATGCCTTCTGTTACCACATGTGAACTCCAAGGATCATATTTGGAATAACTTGAATACATGTATTTACATGTGTATTCACCTCATGAGGATATTTTCATATCAATACATTAAAATATAGTTTATTATTTGTGTGTGTGTGTGTGTGAATATTTTAAAATATTTTTCCCCATCAATCATGTATATCTCAAAGTAAAATATGCTGTAACTACATGAAGCCTTGGGAGCCATAATTTAAACAAATTTGTATTATCCACAGGACTAGAGATGCAGGCTCTGCTGTTCCCCAAATTTTCTTTTTAAGATGTTTGCTCGTTAATTCTCATATCAAACGTTGACTCTTAATTGGTCTCATTCTAGCCGACTTTACCCTGGAGGCCACAAATGGGAATCTATATTTCAAAATGACTAACAGTGCATATGCTGTTGTACAAAGAAAGTTTCTTAAAAAGTTTTTTTTTATCCTAGAAACTACCGAGAAAACATTGACCTTTGATTCTTAATCTCTAAATAATACCTTTTGCTATGACTATTTGAATTTGTCTGTCAAAAATAGAAAAGAAAATTACCACAAACTGCAGACGATGGATGGATAACAGATAAAGGAAAAGCTAGATTTAGTCTTTGGGTGTAATATTTCAATACAATTACTATCATTAGGAAACTTTTCCATCAGAGAGAGAGAGAGAATACCACCTAACATACTTACTTGATGAGAAATATTATCCTTCAAATATTCCATATCTTTATGTGTGGACAAAATCAATGTTAAATTTCCATTGATTACCAAGATAAAGTTAAGTGTTACATTAGGATTGGTTTCTGAAATGAAGGACAATTTTGTGAAACAATAACAAAATGATTTATGAGTAGAGAAAATTGGATCTCTGTATGTAGTCACACCGGTATTCCAAATAATTAGAACTCTTCTAATAAAGTTTGGAATGATAAAATGAGCCAAGGGATAAAAAAAAACATTACACATTTTTGCTGAAATTTAAAATAAATGGCCCTTAGTAACGAAAAGTTTATTTTAAACACACAAATAAAAAATTGATATGATATATATAATATATTGTATAGAAATACATACTTGCCGGTAACACAGGATAAGTTATTGGTAGTGACGTTGTCTCTTTACCTAATGTAAAATAAAAGAAAGGGGGGATCAAATACTTTAATTTACTTTTAAAGAAAATTAATTTTATTAAATGGTTTATTAGAATAGTTATATTAACAGGAGTATGCGGCATCATCAGGCCCCAAGACCATAAACAGAGAACATACTTAAGTCAAAATTTCAAACTATTATAACTTTTGGAATAATTTTGATATTGAAACAACTTTTTCATCATATACATGTATTTGAATTGAAATATTACACAACATTGTAAGTTTTTAATCCAATACATTAAATGAAACTCAAGATAGTAATAATCAAAATTTTGACTTAAGTCTGTTCTCAGTTTATGGTCTTGGGGCTGAGACCAATATTTATGGAATTTCTTGGGACAGCTTACCAAAGAATTAACATCCCCACAAGCAAAAATAATTTCACTGTATACTCGTTCATTTCATTTCCAGTATATACGAGTTATCCACGATATTACTTCTCAATGAACAAGTGAAATGTTGATTCCCCACAAATATTGAGCCCCACAAATTAAAATGATTCCACAGTACTGTATCATCAAGGAAGGAATTTTTATCTCCTTATGCGAGACCACCTCCTTGTATATAGATCCCCAGCCTTAGCTTCAAGAGACATCTAGGCCTACAGTATTTAACATATGTTAGGTATGTATGTATGTCTTCCTCTTAAATATTATGACATTCATAATATTTGCTAAACTTCAACATAGGAAATGATTTTGAATGATTGCTATGTTTGCCTTTCTAAGCTGTCGGCATATATCTAAATGACGATCTCTAAATTAAACTGTTGCTCTCTTTCTGAGAATTAATGTGCACATGAATTCCTTTGAGAATTCGTTTTAAAATAATTAATTAAATGTATATTTTCAATTGAATTAAAGTGATCCACAAATTATTTATTTATGATGGCGAATACTTTTACAATACAGAATAAAATGCAAAAGTTCAGTGTTGTTAAAGCCCAGATTAAAAAAAAATTATAGTTGTTCGGACAAAGTAGGTATTTGTTCTGAGAAATAAGATATTTTGTCTGACAAGTTTGTTCTTCGTTCTGACGAACAAGAAATTTGTATGGAATTAAATGTGAATAACGAAAACTGATCATCTCAAAAGTCCATTTGAACTGTACATGCTAAAATGAAAACATCCCCAACTGGTGTAGGTTAAAGTTTGCTCAAATCATGGACCCTGGAGATAAAATGGGCCAACACGGAATACTATTTTAAGTAAAAAAGCCCAAACTCTAAAGTTTGTGCATGTAACAAGGTCCTAAAAGATGTGAGCAATTATACGATATAAAAACAAAGCTTAAATCTATATTCTTCTTTGACGATGGAGTATGGTTAATAAATAAGTACCACCTGAGGATATGATGATGCCATAAATTTAGACGGATAATATCTTTGAAAAATCTGTTGAAAAACAGCAAAATAAAGGTGACTGGGGTGAGTGTTGAGGCGTAAGAACCTCTCATTTTTACTTTTTATGCACCACAACATCTTGAATATTCTAAAGCTATTATGTTTTTGTCAGCCCTGAATCATCTTCCAAATGCATGATTTTGACAATCCTAGTTTCGATTTCATTATACAAAGGTGCTATCCAAAATTGCTATCCCATTGCCTCTCTATTTATTGTAGGATTGTGGCTATCTATCGTAGCTGCTAGGTCGTTAGTTGTCAAAGATACCGATCAAGATAATTTGTCAAACCTTAGGGTCCTTCACCTCAATTTAAAAAGTTAAATATTTCAATATGGTGACAGGAGTACAGTGGTCCTAAATTATGATAGGCAAAGGATTCGAACCATTCTACAGGTAAAAGACGGGCCCAATGCCTTATGCTATTTTCTTACACTATGGAGGATTCTTCAGTGAGAAAAATTCAAGATAGCTACCATAAATTCTTTAAACTAATAGAGACCGACTTTCCATCTCTTAGGATGGTTTTGCTACTTGTATTCTCCCACATATAAAATTGTGCTACTATGATAAATATTTTGTTACAGCAACCCTGCTCATAAGCTCAAACTCTTAAGTTTGTGCATATAACATGGTCCTAAAAGATGTGAATAATTATACGATATCCAAACGAAGCTTAAATCAATATTCTTCTGTGACGATGGAGTACATCTTTTTTTAGGGATCTGCATGAGCCGTTTAACGTTGTGTCACAATTAAAAAAAAACAGTGCTATAGTACCTCCACTATAAAATATTAGACCCATAGTAAGATTGTCGTCGATTTAGAAAATAAATGTATAAATTCAAAAATCTCAAAATGAACTGCTAAATTATATCCTGCACAATCAATAATCTTCTATACCCCCGTTGAAATATTCGCACGAATGAAAATAGACAAGCCATTCATTTCACACTTTCCGGTAAATGCAAATAAAATTTTAATACCGATTAAACACTGTGTTGTACTGTAAATAACCATGACCCAAAAATTGCAAAGGCACTGTAACCTAAACATCGTAAACATGTATTGATGTATTGTTGATAAAAAAAAAATAGTATTGTATGTCTGTTATCTACTAAGCAAATATATATATCAGATGAAGTCTTGTGTGACCTACCAGAATTTCCTCTGTTCTTTTATGTAAACTGTATGTACAATTTACCTTTTGTAAACACATTTTTAAAGAAATAAAAAAAATCTGCTCATTACAATTAATCTTTCCTTATAGTTTAGGTAAGCGAACTGCCAAATAATTCACTAATTTTAAAGTATTTTATGATTTTCTTAATGCCTGAAGTATAAGATAGTTTGTTATATACATGTACATACACGATCCCTGTACCCAAATAATTGTCCAAATAAAATATATTAGAAAATCAATAGTTGTTTTTCTAGAAACCTGCAGAAAACAATGTAATTTTCAATATTTACTTTTTTATTGATATATTATAGCCTGTCATTACCTTCAACAGTTGTGATTGTCTGTTCGATCGTTGTTTCCTCTGATTCTGAAGTCGTGGATGTGCCTGCATAGAAGGATATGAGATTACATTGACATGGAATGATTTCTAAATGATTCCTACATCATTAGTTTTTTAAATAATGTTTCGCTAAAAATGTAAGTTTTGTTTTGATTTCATTTGGTAATGCATATTTGTAGGAGGATTGTAGGATATTATGTTTAAGTGTACGTGTATTCATCGGTATTAATCTTTTTTTCAGCTGAATATTTCTTTATTCTGTCTTTGTAAAATAATACTCAGATTGATTAATAACAAATAATAATTATAACGATCATGACATCATCAAAAGCATTATAACAATTGGAATTATCGCATGATAGAGATTTATGGTATCATTAGTTTCTTGACTGATTGGATGCTTTGTATAAAAAAAAAATAATCTTGTAAACTCATAATACTAGTTTAAAGATGACTGTCAATGGTCCTGGATGTCTTGCACAGTTCTTTCTCTTTTAATTTCCTAAACTGAAATGTTTTCAAGTAGCAATATATGATCCCTCCTAAACTATAGTGCCAGAATGATTTTCGTAAAGAAAAAAAAAGCAAAAATATAAACTTGATTACCTTCTATATTTGTGGTTTTAAATGCTTTTGTCATCGATGTTTGTACTGAAGTGGAAGGTATATGTAAGCCTGCATAATAAATGAGTTTGAGAATTATTAAGATGTAAATTCTTTAGAAGAAGGATATAAAATCATGCAGAAAAGTTCTTAGATTCCTTGATATAGGTATTTCCTATCTCAATGTCATGAATTGTATTTTTTTATAGTTCTACATCAATTCTCTTTCCATTTCATTTCACAACATGCTTTCGAACAGAATAAGGAACTATAAAATATTATGCTTTGTAATTGATAAAATTTGTTTTCGTTTATTTCCGTTTTAATATAATAACAATTCCGTGAAATGATTACAGAAGCTAAAACTAGGGTAAAAAATTTTTTTTCTCAGTTTTTACACCTTATTTTCAAATACATGTCATGGAATGATCATGCATAGAACAAAATAACTATAAGGTATCGTGAGCTGATCTATATTACTACATTTTCAACAGCGAAATACTGTGATTTATTTATTGAATAAAAGTTATATTCTGTCACAGTTGAAAGGATATCAAAGTGATATTCTGTAACAATGTGACAGAATATCAGAAATGCGACAAAACTCTTAATTTTCCATTCCTTAAAGAAGAATGTTGTGAAAATATTCTTCCTGGCTTTTTATAGTACAGAGAATGTAAATATACGATCCTGACAGAAAATACAAGAGGACTGGGCCACAACACTCACCTGAGTAACTTTGGCCCTGCTTATCAGATTTTAAAAAGATTTTTTTTCTTATATTTTTCATATTTCTATATTCCCTTGAAAAATTGTGACTATATATAACTGCTATATCCTAACTCTGTGGGGTCTCTGAATCCACATACAATGAGGATGCTTCAATATCAATATGAATAATTATATAACATGGCCTTGCAGGTGTGGAGAAGAAAATTCTTCTGTATACATGCATTATATAACATTTGATCCTGATTTTAGCCAACTCTAACTCAGGGGAATGTTTGCTAATTAGTGTCTTTTGTATTTCTTTAGATTTTTTGAATTTTTGATTTTTTTCATTAAGTTCCATTGAAATTTTGATCCTCTAGGGTTGCCCCACTTTAATTTAGACGCAATGAAGTGAATAAGTTAAAGTTTTCACTATCTCAGGAAATCTTTACATATATTTTATCTTTTTTTTTTTTTGGTCCAGTTGTTCTTCAGAAGAAGACTTGACGATTTTTCATATATTAGTATATTTCAATGTAAAACTTTCAACCTCTATTCTCGCCTTACCATAACTCCAGGGGTCAAGATTTGAATGATTAAGAGTCTACACTTTATCAGGAAGCTTCCACATAAGTTTCATCTTTTCTGGTCCAGTGGTTCTTGAGAAGAAGATTTTAAAAGATTTTTCTTATTTATTTCAATGTAAAACTTTCATCCCCAAATGTCGCCTTACTTAAAACCAGGGGTCAATATTTGAATGATTTAGAAATTATATTTCCTCAGGAAGCTTCCACATATGTTTCACTTTCTCTGGCTCAGTGATTCTTGAGAAGATTTTTAAAGATATTTCTTCTATATTTCAATGTAAAACTCAAACTGTCGCCTTACCTTAACCACAGAGGTGAAGATCTGAACGATTTAGAGACTACACTTCCTCAGGAAGTTTTCATGAAAATTTCATTTTTTCTGGCCAAGTGGTTTATGAGAAAATTTCTATAGATTTTTCTTCTATATGTCAATGTAAAACTTCCATCCGTTTTTGTGGCTCCACCCTTACTTCGGGTGTCAAGATTTGAATAGTATAATATATTCACTTTCTCAGAAACATTCCACATGTTTCACAGTTTCTTACCCAGTGGTTATTGAGAAGAAGACTCAAAAGATTTTTCTTATTTTATTTCAATGTATAACTGTCATCCCATATTGTGGCTGCAGCCTAACCCCTGGGGTTATCAACTGAACAATTTAGAATCTACACTTCCCTAGAAAATTTCCATATAAATTTTACCGTTTCTAGCACAATTGAACTTGAGAGAAAGACTTTCAAAGATTTCTCTTTCCTACTTCTATTTAAAACTTTCATCCCCTATTGTCACCTAACCTTAACCCCGGGGTCAAGATTTAAACAATTTAGAGTCTACATTTGCTCAGGACTGATTGATTGATATTGTTTAACGCCAAGTCGGCAATATTTCAGCCATATATCTGCGGAAAATTGCTCAGGAAGGTTCCTTGAAAGTTTCATCTTTTCTGGCCAAGTGGTTCTTGAAAAAAGATAATGAAAAAATTCTTCTATATTTCAATGAAAAACTTTCATCCTCTTTTGTGGCCGACGTCCTTACCCCAAGGGTGGTGATTCGAATAATTTCGATTCTTTACTTCCTTAGGAAGTTTCCACATCAGTTACTTTTTTATGGCCCAGTGGTACTTACGACCAACAATATTTAACCCTTTTCATTATTTTCTCCCCTTGGAAGGAGACTTGATCCTTTCTTCGAAGAATTAAGACTGCCATTTTCTTGAAGATGCTTTGTGCCAACTTTGGTTTAAATTGACCCAGTTCTTGAAAAGAAATTGAAAATATAAAAAGTTTACAGACGGACGGACAGAGAGACAGTCAGACGGACGGACGCCGGAGAACAGATTATCAGAAAAACGCACTTCAGCTTTCATCTCGGTTGAGCTAAAACTTATAAAGTTTCTCCAACTATTTTGTTGAAATCCATGCTTATAATGTATTCAATCTCACAATCACTATGCTATGACTATATCGTCACAACCGCTAAACAATTACGTCACAGCCTATGTCAATGTGTTTCAAATAGACAGAGGCAAATGGAAAATTGAAAAAAAAAATGCAGAAAACAAAAAATTCAATATTTTGTAGTTGGATATAGAAATTATTTCACTCGAGTGACAGGAGTTTTTGAAATTTCCACATGTGCTAAGCACTCGTGAAAATATAAAAAAAAAAAATCCTGTCCCGCGAGTGAAATGAATCTATATCCAACTACAAAATATTGTCGAACTAAAAAACGTTGAATATACTCTATAAATATGCCCTTTGAAAGTCATTAGAAATCCTTAACATCTTAAATCATTGATATAATATTTACAACGTGATATTCCAAAGTAAGCATTACACCTACATACACAATGCACAGACTACAAATAATTTTCGAGTTTGGAAGAAGAAAATAACAAGTGTACTTCCAGACAGCTGGGTGAAAGTATCTTCAGTATAATTTAAACATTGTAAAATACTTTCACTTTCAACATCGTAACTTAAATTATTCTGAAGGAACAATATTCGATCCCTGTTTTAGTATATTTCATTGATGGTTGTGAATAAAAAAAAATTGACTTAAAACTTAGGTGAAATAAGAGAGAACTGTTTTTTTTTTTTCTATTTCCATGTTATGAATTGCATAACTAAATTATTTACGAGAAATAATATAATCTCTTTTGATTAGATTTTAAAAGTTTGTGTTTAAAAGGTAAGCTACTGAATTATGAAACCAATTTTCTTTCATAACCTGTCTGTCGCAAAGCTATGCATATTAATGACCAATAAAACCATTTATTTTGTACACAAACAAAAATAATAATACTGCGTGAAATAATCGCTTATTAGGTAAAGAAACGCAAAGGGGACATTTTTTTGCCTGCAAGCCAATAATTATTCACAATGAAAATAGTAGTATTCATGTATGTGTATTCTTTAAGGGTAAAGAGTGTTGTTTGAAGCCATTAAATACTGATGTCATTAAAAATATATGTAAAAAAAAAAGAATTCAAAGATATATATTTTTTGTGAAAAAAGACACAAAGACATTTGAAAAGATTTTTTTTGTTCCGAGTCTTTAGATAATTACAGTCATTTCAAGTGATCGAAGAATAAGATGCACACTTTAAACATACAACACCAAAATGTGAGTGCCTTTTTATTTCTTACAATCTACCGATTTTCTTTGGGAATAAAAATAAGATACATATGTATTATGATATAGTGAGCAATACCACATGGATGTTTCATTGTTCTTAGTCTTAGAACAATAACAATATATCATTTCAAAATCAAACACATACAACAACAAAGATTAAAGGCATTTTAAATATACTAGAGTTATTGATCTGAAATTGTCTTATTTGGCTTTAGCATTCTTGGAGAAAAAATGAGAGTAGTATCACTCCATTCAAGTAATTGAAAGAATTTTTATCACGTGACCTTTTCTTGACAATGTGCTCATTACAAATAATCTTTGCTTATACTTGAGGTAAGCGAAGTGCCAAATAATTCGGTAATTTAAAATTATTTTTATGATTTCTGTAATGCCTGAAATACAGACAGGTTGTTCTGTACTAATCCTGTACCTAAAAAAATCGTCAGAATTAGTTTAATTACAAAATCTGTAGTTTTTTCTTCTAGGAACTTGCAGAAAACAATGTACTTTTCAATATTTACTTTTTTACTGATAAATTAAAGCCTGTCGTCACCTTCAACACTTGTGGTTGTCTGTTCGATTGTCGTTTCTTCTGATTCTGGAGTCGTGGGTGTGCCTGCATAGAAGAATATGAAATGGCATTGGAATTCAATGATTTCTAAAATGCTTCATACATTGTTTTGCTATAAAAGTAAGTTTTGTTTTGATTTCATTTGGTAATGCATATTTGTAGGAGGCATGTAAGAGATTATTAAAAGAGTTCATTAAAAGAAATGCTGTAATTTATTTATTGAATAAAAGTGATATTCTGTCACAGTGTTACAAAATATATCAGAAAACTCTCGATTTTCCTTTCCTTCAAGTAGAATGGTGTAAAAAAAAAATCTCCCTGGCTTTTTATAGTATAGAGAGTGTAAAAACACCATCATGAAAATATCGGAAAATACAAGAGGCCCATAGGCCACAGCCCTCACTTGAGTTACTTTGGCCCTGCTGCTATATCAGACTTTAAAAAGATTTTTATATTCCCTTGAAAAATTGTGATTATATATTACGGATCCTAACTATAATAGGTCTTTGATTCCACCTAAAATGAGGATACCTCAACATGGTATTGTTTGCTAATTAATGTCTTTTATGTTTCTTTAGATTTATTTTTTTATTTTTTTTTAAATTTAGTTCCATTGCAATTTTGATCCTCTAGGGTGGCCCCACTCTAACTCGGATGCAATGAAGTGAATAATCAAAAAAAATCACGTAAATTGATATTGTTTGGTCCAGTGGTTCTTGAGAAGAAGATTTTTTATATATATATCAATGTAAATATTTCATCCTCTATTGTAGTCTTACCATAACCCCAGGAGTCAAGATTTGGATGATTTAAAGTCTAACCTTCCTCAAGAAGCTTCTACATACTTTTCATCTTTTCTGGCCCATTGGTTCATTAAAAGAAGATTTTAAATATTTTTTCTTCTATATTTCAATGTAAAACTTTCATCCCAAACTGTCGCCTTGTCATAACCACAGGGGTCAAGATTTGAGCTACTGCACCCCCTTTTGCGTCTCCATCCTTACCTTTGGGGTCATAATTTGAATAATTTAGAATCTATTCTTCCTCAGGAAGCTTCCACATAAGTTTTACCTTTTCTGGCACAGTGGATTTTGAGAAGATTATTTAAAATTTATTTATCAATTTATTGATTTATAAAAGATTTATTTTTACCTTAACCCAAGGTCACGATTTGAAAGATTTAGAGACTACACTTCCTCGGGAAACTTCCAAAAAAGTTTAACCTTTTCTGGCACAGTGGTCCTTGAGAGAAAGATTCTTGAGATTTTTCTTCTATATTTCAATCTTAAACTTTCATCCGTTTTTGTGGCTCCATACTTACATCGGGGGTCATTATATGAATAATATTATAAAAGATTTTTTTTATTTATTTCAATGTATAACTTTCATCCCATATTGTGGCTCCAGCTTAACCCTTGGGGTTATCAATTGAACAATTTAGAATCTACACTTCCTTAGAAACTTTCCATATAAATTTCACTGTTTCTAGCACAGTTGAACTTGAGAGGAAGACTTTCAAAGATTTTTCTTTCATATTTCTATGTAAAACTTTCATCCCCACTCGATACTTAACCTATACCCTGGGGTCAAGATTTAAACAATTTAGAGTCTCAGAGGTTAATGAGAAGAAGACTTAAACGATTTTTCTCATTTATTTCAACGTATAACATTCATCCCCTGTTGTTGCTCTAGCTTAATCCCGGGTGTTGTTATAATTTGATCAATTTAGAATCTACACTTCCTTAGAACATTCCACATTAATTTTACCGTTTCTGGCACAGTGGAACTTGAGAAAAAGACTTTCAAAGATTTTTTCTTACATATTTTTATGTAAATTTTTCATCCCCTATTGTCACCTTACCTTAACTCCAGTGGTTAAGATTTAAACAATTTAGAGTCTATACTTGCTCAGAAAGCTTCCATGAAAGTTTCATCTTTTCTTGCTTAGTGGTTCTTGAGAAGAAGATTATAATAGTTTATTCTGATATTGCAATGAAAAACTTTCATCCCCTTTTGTGGCCCTATCTTAACCTAGGGGTGATGATTTGAAAAAATTAGATTCTCACTTCCTTTGGAAGCTTCAACATCAGTTACAATTTTTCTGGCATAGTGGTTCTTGAGAAGACTTTTTTTATGATCCCACCCTATTTTCCCCTTTTCATTATTATCTCCCTTTGGAAGGGGAATTTGTCCTTGCTTTAAACAATTCAGCATTTCATTTATCCAAAGATGATTTGTACCAATCCATGTTTACATTGTATTCAATTTTAAAAAAAAGTTGCAATCGCTAACCTATTACGTCACAGCCTATGCAAATGTGTCGCAAAAAGACAGAGGCAAATGTAAAATTAATAAGATGTAAAACAAAAAAGAAAATTTAACATTTTGTGGTTGGATATGGAAACTATTTCACTCGTGTGAAAAGATTTTTTTTTATATTTTCATCACATGTAAAAATAGCAAAAAATCCCGTCCCACGAGTGAAATAATAAACCAAGTCGAGCTAAAAACATTGAATACATGTATCTCTATTAATATGCCTTGTGAAAATGATTAGATATCCTTGAATTCGCAAGTCATTGATATAATATTTACAACGTGATATTCCCCAGTAAAATTACACCTACAGCAGACAATGCACAGACTACAAATAATTTTCGAGTTTGGAAGAAGAAAATAACAAGTGTACTTCCAGACAGCAGGATAAGAGCATCTTTTATATAATTTACAGATTGTAAAATACTTTCACCTTCCACGTTGTGACCTAAATTATTGTGAAAGAGCAAAATTTGATCCCTGTTTCGTTATGTTTATAACAATAAATTATGAATTTGAGAAGAAAAACTGTTAACAGTTTTATATCATAGACAATTTACTGAAAATATTCTATTTTGTCATATGAACTGTGATGTGAGACAATGATAAATATATGTAATTCTTGTTTACCTCCCGAGGATGAGGTCTTTGAGTCCTTCGATGCACTTGTTTGTCTTGAAGTTGAAGATAAGACTGCATGTTGAAAATAAATTTCATTACAAACAACACTGATGTTTTGAACTTACAAAAATGGCAAAAAATCTGCTGAAATAAAAAAAGAACAATTCTTTCTTATTTTCTGTTTCCATGTTATGAATTGTATCGCTAAATAACTAACCAAAAATAATTCATTCTCAGATTTGACAAGTTTGCATTTAAAAGATATTGAAAGATAATTAATTCAAGTATGCATGAAGGCTAAAAAATTATGGAACCAAGTCTCTCTCATAACATGTCTGAAGCAAATGTATGCATATAAATGACCAATGAAAGCATTTAGTTTGAACGCAAACAAATATTATAATACTGCGTTAAATAACAGCTTACTGTGTAATTAGAAACGTAAAAGGGTCAAAGGTTTGCTTGCAAGCCAATAAGTATTCAAAATGAAATTAGTTATGACCATGTATGTGTATTCTTTAAGGCTAAAGAGTGCTTTAAGCCATTTTATACTATTGTCATTCAAAAATATATATATGAACAAAGGGATTCAAAGATTTATATTTTTGTGAAAAAAGACGGCAAATACCGCTGTAAAATAAGATTTTATGAAGTACAATTGATAAGATTTTTTTTTGTTCCTAGTTTTTAGACATTTCATTTTCATTTTTCATATTTCCATTAGTCATTTCAAGTTGAATTTTAAATAAGTTAAATAAGTTAAATAAGTTTAAAATAAGTTTTAAATAAATATCACCAAAATGTGAGTCCCCTTTTATTTCTTACAATGTACCGTTTAACCGATCCCTGTACCTAAATAATTGTCCAAATGAGATTTATTACTTTATTACTCAGCACTTTTAAGGTGTCCTAAGTAGAAATCAACGGAATATACATAACTTTTTAAACTGAATATATTTTTCTAAAGGTATTATATTATCACATTATTTAATATTAATTGAAATAACATTGTATACCCCGCTCTGTATTTAATTTGGTTTGGTCACATTATTTGAAAGTCACGTGATAAATGAATGTAATGTGTACTGTACGTAGGTCATGAACAAATTTCAATATCGCAAGGGCACACATGTACCCTAGTTCAAATTAAAAATTGTAGTTATAAATTGTTTCTACATATCTTGTAGTTAATGGAAAGTGTTGCTGCTTTAAATAGAAGTAGCATTTTATTAGTTTAAATTTCAAGTTACTAAGTTCTAGTCAAAATATGTGTGACCTTTACCAAGTATCTTATGTATTTATTTAGTATTGCTCTCGATGTCAGGAAAGGAGCATTACTTTTCAAGTTAAGGAATGTTTCCGTTACTTATTCTTAAAATATTGTCATGATCATATGAAGTGTATGCCCTTGTGAAAAGGTGATTTAATGAAGCACCTCGGCGTGAAACATACAAACACTGTACATGTACACATAAACACGGTAGAATTAATTCAATACATTCTCTCGATAGTTTTTAAATGACGGCACTAAATAAAGGTTTCAGATTTGTATCAATGGTCTACCTAACATAAATAATTTTCTTTTTAATAATAAAACGCATATTTCACTGTGAAAAAATTACTTGATCCGCCTCTCACTGCACATAAAATGCGTCAGATTTAACCATGATGACGACAAGTGCATTGCGATCAGTGACTTGTTTATATCTTGCTGTGTGGGATTTAACTAGCGATAAAAATGAATGCAGTGGTAAGATTTGATTTAGTTCATCAATCATATGCAGCTTAAAATCGCATTTTTTTTTCATTTTCTATTATTGTGAGGAATTGCTATTTTTGTGCAAGCATTTTCCGTATGAATTAGGCCCCTACCCCTTCATGCAGCCTTAAAAGAGTTGCGTAGAAAATCTGTAGTTATTTTTCTCTAGAAACCTGTAGAAAATAATGTAATTTTCAATATTTACTTTTTTACTGATATATTATAGCCTGTCATTACCTCCAACACTTGTGGTTGTCTGTTTGATTGTCGTTTCTTCGGATTCTGAAGTCGTGGATGTGCCTGCATAGAAGAACATGAGATTACACTGGAATTGAATGATTTCTAAATGATTCCTACATCATTAGTTTTAAAAAATAAGTGTTCCTAAAAAGTAAGTATTTTTAGAAGAATTCTAAGAGAATATGATTAAGTGTACATGTGCATGCATTAATCAGTATTAATCTTTTTTATTTTAGGTTAATGTTTCTTTATTATTGTGACGGTACATATTGTCGTTTTTACATATTGTTGTCGGCGACAATATGTAGCTACCCTCACTGCACATATTGTTGTCCATCGGTATATATTGTCGCCGACTGAAAAGTTACTGGCGACATTATGTGCCTTACCCTCACTGTACATATTGACGCCCCACAAATATTGTTGCTTAAACATTTCTTTTGCTGTTTTTTGGTAGTTTTTTGAATGTAACTGGTGTGTGAATCACACTGACGTGTCTCGTATGCTATTCCATGCAGCGTAATAGTGACGGTACATTCCTTCGCCCAGTACATATTGTCGCCGGCGACATTGTGCACCTACCCTCATATTGTCCTCCATCAGAATATGTCAAATGACAATGCACGGCAATGCTCCATATAAATATAGCCAGAGAAACCAAAAACTTCAAAAATGTTATATACATTTAATTTGATCGCCGAAATATGGCTGAAATATTGCCGACTCGGCGTTAAACAAAAACAATTAATCAATCCATATAAGTATGACTAGTCATTGATTGGCTGTTTTGTGGGGATCATTTTTCAAAAATTTCGCCATATATTCCTATGTAAAACTTTGATCGCCCATTGTTGCTCGACCTAAGGCCCGGTTTGATTTGAAAATACTTGAATCTGCGCTATCTGAGGATGCTTCCATATAAACATCACTAATCACGGGTCTACTGCTGTTCTCAGAGGTGGTTCCAGAAATTTCAGAACGGAAGAGGGGGGCGGTTCAGATTTTTTTGACAAGCAAAACATTTTACAAAGTTTTCATTGTTTGTTTATTAATTAACGTCCCTCTCGAAAATTTTTCACTTATATGGACACCACTTGCCGGTGGAGAGCTGCAAATTTTGACCTATACTCGGCACTCAGGGCCATTGAGCAGTGAGGGATCTTTTTCGTGCCAGCACCTACTGCGACACGGGACCTCAGTTTTCATTCGAAGAACCGATCTTCACGTCTCACAGAGGGATTTCTAACCAGAGACATAAAGATCAACTCCTTACTCCGCGACTCTAGAGCGAACGTTCTAACCACTGCACCATGCGGGCGACTTTTAACATTTGTATGTAAAGGTGTGTTACATGTACTGTATATGTTAAGTAAATTATTTAATTATGAAAATTTACCTGTGGACTAAATTGAGAGTTTATACAAGTTAAACACGCCGGTGCTATATCTGGTTTTTATTATTTTTAAAGATTTTCTGTATATATTCCTATGTAACATTTTAATCACCAATTATGGCCCCACCCTCCCCCTGGGGTCATGATTTGAACAAAATTGATTTTGTTTTTGTTTGTTTATTTGTTATGATGTTCAATTGAGAATTTTTCATTCGTATGTAGACATCACCACTTGCCGGTGGAGGGCTGCAAATTTAGACCTATATTTGGCACTCAGGGACACTGAACAGTGAGGGATCTTTTTCGTGCCAGCACCTCAAAATTGAACTTTCGCTATGTAAAGAAGCTTTCACATAAGTAACATCTCATCTGACCCAGTACTTCTTGAAAAAAAAATGAAAGATTTTTTTCTAAGAAAAACTTTCATCACTTATTGTAGCCACACCCTTCCCCTGTAGGACATGATCTGAATAAAACTGAATCTACACTTCATAATGAAGCTTTCAAATAAGTTTCAACTTATGTGACACAGTGGTTCTTGAAAAGATTTTTATAAAGTTGTCAATTTTCACTAATTCTTAACTACTTCCCTTGAAAGAGGGCATGGCCCTTTATTTGAATAAACTTGAATTCCATTTTATCCACGGATGCTTTTTGACAAGTTTGCTTGAAATTAACCCAGTAGTTCTTATACAGTGATGTACATTAATCCTGTCCTGGACCCAATTTTACTGACATCACCAAAATGTTTTCTCCCTACAGAATTGTGAGTAATGCTGTCTCTCTGCCTCCGTGTGTGTGTGTTTGTCAATCTCTCTTTACTTTCTCGAGTAAATATTCGTCAAAACAATATATTGATGACAATATATGCTGACGATGACTGTACATATTGTCGTTGACGACAATATGTGCTGGTGCTTGCCTCCCTAACAAAAAAAATACTATAGTTAACTATAGTTTACTATAGTTAACTATAGTATATAAAAGTGTCAAAGTTATCACTAAAGTAAATCAAAGTTTTCAAAGTGATCACTATAGTGTCATAGTTATCACTACAGTAAATCAAAGTCTTCAACATAGTAAATCAAAGTTTTCATAGTAATCACCATAGTAAATCAAACTTTTCAAAGTTATCACTATAGTAAATCAAAGTGACAAAGTTATCACTATAGTTAACTATAGTTTTTATAGTGTCAAAGTTATCACTAAAGTTAACTATAATTAACTATAGTATTTTTTTGTTAGGGCTGTACATTTTGTCGTCCATTATGCAGGAAGAAAATAAGGCTCGTCTCGGTACATATTGTCGCCGGCGACAATATGTACCGATGGACGAAAATATGTGAGGGTAGGAAAATATTGTCGCCGACGACAGTATGTTCAAAATGACAATATGGACCGTCAAAATTCTGTCCATGTACAAATACTCAAAGTAAAAAAAGTATAGGCATTTCTATGCAAATGAGCTAATAAAAATGCACAAGAGGTATATGTATTATGCAGAAAGTTTAAATTCATTTTCTTTAAAATACTTAGTTCCCGAGACATTTATAGTTAGTGCACATTATGACGTCATAATCTTTTACTACTCGAGGTTATAAAATACATCAACAAAACAGCTTCGACGCAAGGGCATATCCTATTGAATTTTATATAAATAATGTATAATTCTAGGGAGAATATTCTAAAGATTAATAAAAGTGCTTCACAAATTCTCTGCACTTTCTAATTTGACAAGAATTTGAGAAAACTTAAACAGGACTGTGATTTTTTTTACCCTGTATAAACTCAATACTTTACAAATAGTAACTTAACAATTAAGCTGTCGAAATTTGTGCAGCAATATCATCAATCCTTGTAATATTTTGTTTCTAATTATACCTTCTTCCTTGAAATTAAAAGGGGTATGCCCTTGAGCCGAAGCTATTTTGTTGATGTTCTTTAAAACTTTTTGTAGAAGAGAAGAATGACGTCATAATATGACGTCATTATGTGAACTGGCTATCACTTGTCGTGGATACCAAGTTTGTATAAATTAAGTTTTAAACTTTTCTGTATGTTGGGTATAGCCCTTACGCGTTTTAATTAGTTTATTTGCAGGGAAGCGTCTATATTTCGTCTTAGCTCACTTATGTATGTTTTTTCAATCCTTTTTTATTTTTATTTTTTTTCAGATACATGACAGCGTTAGATCATGCATTGGTTGAAATCACTTTAAGTAAATCTTGATCTGACTTATATTATACGCCTTGTAAAAATGGTTAGAAATCCTTAAATTCCTTAAAAAAGTCATTGAAGTAATCTTTCCTATGTGATTTTCCCCTGTAAGCATTACTCCTACACTCACAACAGACAATGTACAAACTATAAATAAATTCAGGTTTGGAAGAAGAAAATTACAAGTGTACTACCAGACAGCAGGATGAGAGTATCTTCGTTATAATTTACAGATTGTAAAATACTTTCACCTTCAAAGTCGTGACCTAAATTATTATGAGGGAGCAATATTCGATCCCTGTTTTGTTAAATTGATAACAATAAATTCTGAATTTGAGAAGAAATATTACTAATACTTTCCTATCCAAGACAATTTACTCACAATATACCATTGTATCATATGAACTGAGACAATGATAAATATATTGAACATTCTTGCTTACCTCCCAAGGATGAGGTCTTTACCTCCATTGATGTATTTGTTGGTCTTGAAGTTGAAGAAAATTCTGCATGTTAGATATAAATATTGATTAGTAACAAAATTGATGTTTGTGAATAATAAAATGGCAGAAACCGGTGGTGAAATAAAAAAAAGAGCTATTCTATCTTATTCTATATTTACATGTTTTGCTAAATAGAAATTACGAAAGGTTACTTATTCTCTTTTGATTAAATTTGACAAGTTTGCGCTTAAGAAAGATAATTAAAGGGACATAAGCTACAAAATTTTCGAACCAATTCTCTCTCATTACCTGTCTTACGCAAAGGTATGCTTCTTAGTTACCAATGTAACCGTTTATTTTGTACACAAACAAATATAACAAGCATTATGAGAGTATTGCATTAGCAATACTAGTCCCCTACCGGCAAGTGTAATCTGGTTCCCGTTAAGAATTGAAAATGCCATAAATCCGTCAAAAATCAATGAAGCGGGACGAAATGCAAACTTGACCTATAACTAATCAAGGTAAAGTGACTTACCAAACATCAGCTCAATATCTGAAAGCGTTTAGAAGAGAATCGCGGAAAATCCCTAAAAATTGAAAAGGCCGTAATTCCGTCAAAATTCAATGAAGCGGAACGAAATGCAAACTTGATCTGTAACTCATCAAGATACACTCACATAGCAAAAATCAGCTCAATTTCTGCAAGCGTTTAGGAAAAAAGTGCGGAAAACCAAGTGGGACAGACTGACAGACAGACAGAGGGACAGACAGACAGACAGACAGAAAGACTCCGAGGAAACCTATAGTTCCCTCCGGTTTCATCGGTAGGGGACTAATAAAATTGCATTTAATAACCGCTTATAGTGTAAAAAACACAGAAGGGACACATTTTTGCTTGGAAGTCAATAATTTTCAAAATAGTTATATACATGTATGTGTATTTCTTAAACGTCTAAAAGAGTTTGAAGCCATTAAATACCGCTGTCATTAAAATATTTGAAACAGAAAAAATCAAAGATTTATATTTTTGTGAAAAAAGCAGCGAATACCGCTGTAAAGTTAGATGTGATGTAATACACTTGATAAGATTTTTTTTTGTTCCGAGTCTTTAGACAATTACAGTCATTTCATGTGATCAAAGAATAAGATACACATTTCAAACATACATCACCAAAATATGAGTGCCATTTTATTCCTTACAATGTACCGATTTTCTTTGGTAAGAAAAAATAAATCATGATATAATGAGCATTATAATTACCATATGGATGTTTCATTATTCTCTGTCTTAGAACAATAACAATGTATCATTTCGAAATCAAACACAAACGACAACAAAGGTTAAAGGTATTCAAGACATATTTGAACTTTTGATCTGAAATAGTCTTATTTGGCTTCTGCATTCCTTTGGATATTACTTTAGAAAAAATGAGAAAAGAATCAGTCCATTCAAATAATTGCAATAATTGTTACGAAGTGACCTATTTCTGAAAATGTGCTCAATACAAATAATCTTTGCTTATACTTAAAGTAAGCGAATTGCCAAATAATGTTCTAATTTTTAAGTATTTTTATGATTTCCTTAATGCCTGAAGTAAAGACAGGTTGTTATTTACGATCCATGTACCTAAATAATTGTTCAAACGAGATTAATTAGAAAATCTGTAGTTATTTTGTTTTAGAAATTTGCAGAAAATAATTTAATTTTCAATTTTTAATTTTTTATTGATAAATTAAAGCCTGTCATTACCTCCAACACTTGTGTTTTTCTGTTCACTTGTCGTTTCTTCCGATTCTGAAACCGTGGATGTGCCTACATAGAAGAATATGAGATTACAATGAAATTAAATGATTTCTCAAATGCTTCCTACATAACTAGTTTAAAAAATGTGTTCTTAAAAAGTAAATTTTGCTTTAATTTTATTACGTAATGCTTATTTTTAGAAGGATTGTAGGAGAATATGATTTAGTGTACATATAATTGTATTTATCAGTATTAATTTTGTCTTCAGGTGAATTTTTTTTAAATTTTGTCTATGAAGAAATATTCAAAGTAAAATATTCAGTCATTTATGAAAAATGAAAATTATAAATATCATGGCAGCATCAAAAGCATTATAAAAATTGGTATTATTGCATGATAGAGATTTATGTTGTCATGATTTTCCCGACCGATTGGATGCTTTGAATCAAAATATTATCAAGTAAACTCGTAAAATTAAGATGACTGTCAAGGATCCTGGCCCCAGGATCATGAAACAGACTTAGACTTAAGTCAAATTTTCAATTGCCTGTAAAATGTTTATTATTTATTGAATTAATCTCTAATTTTGCAGATAACAACATTTTTGTTAAGCAATACTGTAAAGAGTTTAATTTTGGCCTGCTTGACTTCTACAACATTTTAGTACAACATAAAAATTTTGTCTTAAGCTTAAGATGTTTCATGATCCCGGGGCCTGGGTGCCTTTCACAGTTCTTTCTCTTTTAATTTCCTTACCTGAAATGTTATCAAGTAGCAATATATCATCCCACCAAAAGTATATTGCCAGAATAATTTTCGTAAAGAAAAAAAGCAAACATATAAACTTGATTACCTTCTAAATTGGTGTCTGTTATTAATTTTGTCCCTTGTGGTTGTGCTGCAGTGGAAGGTAAGCCTGCTTAATAAATGATAATTTTGAAAATTATTAATATGTTTAATTCTTTAGACGAAGGATATGAAAAAATGCAAAGAAATTCTGAGATTTGATCATGCTTGTACTTTTTATCTCATACTTAAGAATATATATATATATATATATATATATATATATATATATATATATATATATATATATATATATATATATATATATACTATAAAATTTTATGTGGTGTGTTTGATGAAATATACTTTTTCTTCTCCGGTTAGATACAATAAAAGTTACACCAAGTGATCACAGGAGGTTAAACTAGAGTAAAATATTTTTTCCCCATTTTTTACACTCTTTTGTAAAATGTAATACATAACAGCGTTAGACCATGGATTGAATGAAAAAAACTATAAGGAATCTTGATCTGACTTATACGCCTTGTAAAAATGATCAGGAATCCTTAAATTCCTAAGTCCTTGAAGTATTATTTCCTATGTGATTTTCCCCTGTAAGCATTACTCCTACACTCACAACAGACAACCTACAGACTAAAATAAATTTCGAGTTTGAAAGAGCTAAATAACAAGTGTACTTCCAGAAGCAGGATGAGAGTATCTTCAATATAATTTACAGATTGTAAGATTCTTTCACCTTCAACATCGTGACCTATATTATTGTGAAGGAGCAATATTCGATCCCTGTTTCCATATATTGATAACAATAAATTCTGAATTTGAGAAGAAACATTGCTAACAGTTTTCTATCAAAGAGACTTTACTGAAAATATTCCATTTTATCATAGGAACTGTGAAACAATGATGAATATATTGTATATTCTTGTTTACCTTCCAAGGATGAGGTCTTTGTCTCGACTGATGTATTTGCTGGTCCTGAAGTTGAAGAAAATTCTGCATGTTAAAAATAAATATTAATTAGTAACAAAATTGATGTTTGTGAATAATAAAATGGCAGAAAACGGTGGTGAAATAAAAGAGAATTTCATATTTCCATGTTATGAATTGTTTTGCTAAATAGAAATAGCAAAAGATTATTTATTCCCTTTTGATTGAATTTGCAGGTTTGCGCGTAAGAAAGATAATTAAAGGGGCAAAAGCTACAAAATTTTCGAACCAATTCTCTCTCATAACCTGTCTTACACAAAGGTATGCCTATTAATGACCAATGTAAAGATTTAGTTTGTACACGAACAAATATAATAATACTGCTGCAGCATTAAATAACCGCTCATAGTATAAAGAAACGCAAAAGGGGCACGCGGCTAGGATAAGGCTGTCCGAAGAATGCCACAGTGTACCAGCAGCAGTAACTTCTCTGAACTACCTAGATTTGACGTCATAATGGCATATGACGTCAAGTCACTGCAAATATGAGCAGACATGACGGGGAAAGAATCATAACTTTTACATTCCTTTCACTTCACATGTAGAATTTTTTTACGTTGATGTTTAATTCATGTGTCTGGATTGTTGTTTTAAGGCTGTTATGATGGTGAATATTTGCAGTATAATATCGTTATTCCTTTATCTTGTCTAACATGTACGTATTCAAACAACTAAAAAAAGAATGTGAAACGCTCCCCCTTACGCGTCTGTAGACAGAGTGAGAATTTATAAATCGTGTATATATTAGACTGGCACAAGTGAATAATAAAGATTAATTGAAGATATTCTGTGTGACTGAGTCTACTAGAGAAATATGTCCTTTAACTGAATTTTGCTGGGGGATTGTTTGTAATTTATCCCATTTTGTATAAATTGCGATGAAGAGTTGAAAATGACCCCTTGTATTTGGGTAAGTTGAATTTCTCGTGAAATATTTTCTTAAGAAATAAAATTCAGACTTGCCCCCAACACTTTCTATATACCCGAGAATACTTTTAATTGATTTATGTAACAAGCCGTTCACAATAATTTTGTTTTTCACTTGTGCCGATGCGAGTTTTGTTCAACATTTAAGAAAATTTATAAGTGTCCGTCACGTGATCAACACAGTCATGTGAAATGCTTTTTTATAATACCTTATTCAACTCTCTTTACAACTTAACTGTGTATGTATACATGGATTACAAATTGAAATCAAAACGTAGCTAAAAATAAAATAGCATATATCTAATGCATATTAAGCCTTCGGACAGCCTTAACATAGCTGCGCAAATTTTTGCTTGCAAGTCAATAATTTTCAAAACGAAAATAGTCATATACATTTATACGTATTTTTTAAATGTAAGGAGTGTTTGAAGCCAATACCGTTGTCATTAAAACATTTGAAAGAAAATATTTATATTTTTATGAAAAAGGACAGCGAATACCGCTGTTAAGTTAGATGTGATGCAATACACTTGATATGATTTTTTCTGTTCCGAGTCTTTAGACAATTACAGTTACTTCAAGTGATCAAAGAATAAGATGCACACTTTCAACATATATAACCAAATTAAAATGTGAGTGCCATTTTATTCCTTACAATGGACCGATTTTCTTTGGGAGAGAAAATAAATTATTATATAATGAGCATTACCACATGGATGTTTCAGTATTCTCTGTCTTAGAACAATAACAATGTATCATTTCGAAATCAAACACAAACAGCAACAAAGGTTAAAGGCATTTAAGTGCAAGTCTCTTTAAGAATCAGGCAAAGGGTGAATCATGGGTGTTCTCAGAATTTGATGATCTTCAAAACATATATTTCTCTTGCGCTATAAACCATGTATGCAAAATGAAAAAAAAGTTTTGGCTCATGGTTACTAGGGAAAAATGGCCAAAGACATTTCCCTAGCAAACAGTCAATTTTCCATGTGTATGGACAAAAAAATCACTAATCCTTAGGGGCTTGAAATTGATTGTGAATATTGAAGAATTTCTTCTTATTTATTCTTATCGTAAAGATAAACATTTAAAGTGTTTTCACGATGCATTACATAGAAATAAGATTTTGACATATATCTGTACTAGACATGGGTAGATAAGCATGTTTTGTGTATTTGCTGATTCAGCATTTTTGTTGATTTTGGTACTTTTTAAGGCCTCATTACTCAAACTTCTGGCGTAATACAGGAGTTACATATATTTCGCGTAAAAAAGAGGAATGCCTCTTTTGGACTTTAAATTCAAAAAGGTGTGTTTTTTTAAAATTCCAATCAGTTGCCTATCAATAAAAATGGATGTTTTGATAAATTTCAATGGAAAATCGTACAATGTGAAAATTATATATCAAATAAATTGTTATTTGAGAGTACAAAAACACACTTAAAAGTAAGAAAATATATCTGAGACACTATTCCAAATCAAGAAATATTGTAAAAAACTTATATCCATGGCAACAGCAAATTCTCCATAGCAACAAATCAAATAAAGTTATTTTTGGCACTTATTTCTGAACAACTGTAAAATATCAATCCACTGTTTGGTAGCATATTGGTATTAATCAAATTTTATTTTGTAAAAGATGTTTTAGTAAAGTATATTTTTATAAATTTAACTCATTAATATATTTTCTTTAAACCATGGCAATAAAATTTGAGCACATAAGAAGCAATACAGGTTATGGAGAGTTAAGAGCAATTTTCTATAATCACTTGAACTTTTTTTGGCACGCATGGTCACACATTTTCATGAAACTTTGCTCATTATAATAGTAACAATTATGATAGTTTGAGAACAGAATATTAAATCAATGTTTGGTTGCTAAGTGTCTTGGTTGTCATGGTAACAGACAGGATGATTTCAACAAAATTTAGATTTTCAGCTACTTTAAATCTTTACTGACCCTTCACAAGCACTTAAAAAACCAAGTTGACCATTTACATATTAAATAAAAACAAAAAACCTTTATGCCACTTATGATGTTAAGAAAGTCTTTTGAATATATCTCTATATACTAGTAGGTGGTAACCATGGCTACACTCGGCATACAGTTTCTATGCAGAAAAACGCTCAATATTTTCTTAGTATGGGAGTTACATAACTTTACTTAATCGCCAGTGATAAAGAAATAATAAAAAAAAGTTTACCTTATAAGAATAGGTTTTAGCAATATCATTCTAACAATAAAAATATCGGCTGCCATGATATCACATCATTTGTGCCTTAATTATAACCTAGCAAACAATTGATTGAGTTATAAAGGAATCACTTTGTCTGTCTCTGTATCCTTTTGTCTGTGCAATCATGACAGGGCTTTGTTATAGAGAGAGATTGCAAGTTCATTCTTGATAAAAAGATTGTTTATATTCTGAGGTTGAATCTTGACTTTAACATTTAATCCAAGGTCATTTCAGCTAGTTCAAGGTCGTTGGCAGAAAAAAACTATTAAGTTCGTGTCTGGTCTATAACTTTCTAATGAAGACACATCGGATATTCATACTTCATACAGAGGTTATTTAAGACATATAGGTATATTTGTTCTTCATTCAATATCAGAGGATAAAGTTCAAGGTCCATTTTAAGGGGAAAAATGTATAATTCGTGACATGACCAGATTTCGTAATGGAAAAATATTGCAACCAATATTTAATTGATATGAGTTAATGGTATTAAATTTAGGCTGAATCATGTCAGTTAGAATGGAATAAAGTTGTTTAGCTTTTTTATTACAGGCCTGTAGGAAGCAACTGGGGGGGGGGGGGAGTTTACAACCATACATTTTCAGTTGGGGGACACTATCATGGTATCAACTCCCAAAAATTTTTGACAAGCAAAAAAAGGGGGGCATCAGTCGTTTTATAGAGGTGGCACAAGCATAAAGTAGCTATGCTTTCTATAGTATTCTATATATCGGCGAAATTATTGGGGGCACTTTGTAATGGAGAAAGATTGCAAGTTCATTCTTGATAAAAAAAAATTGTTTATAATCTGAGGTTGAATCATGACTTTAACATTTAACCAAAGGTCATTTCAGCTATTTCAAGGTCTTTGGCAGAAAAAAGTGTAAAATTTGTGTCTGGTCTATAACTTTCGGACACATCGGATATTCATATTTCATACAGAGGTTATTTAAGACATATATATAGGAATATATGTTCTTCAGTCAATGACAGAGGATAAAGTTCAATGTAGAATTTTAGGGAAAAAATTTATAATTCGTGTTAATGGAAAAATATTGTAGGCTCTTGCTTGACAAAATGATTTATGCCCCAATGGTATGTTTAAACCTTAACCCAAGGTCATTCCATCAAGTTCAAGGTCATAAGTGCTTATTAAACATATGTGCCAATTTCCACCAAAAGACGTTCAAAAGAAAGGTAAATAAATACAATGTCTCAATACTAGTAATTTCTGAACAGTCCTCGTATATTTTGATATATAACAATTAACAGGTAAAAAGTTTTAGAAATTGAAGATGTGTATCCAAGGAAACTGAATAGTTTTCATATTTTTTATAGGCTACTTGTTTTTCATATAATTCCCATAGCAACACTCTATGTATAAGGTTGGATGTTTTAAAATGTGGATATATAGACCACATGAATGCCTTCAAATATGGCTTTCCAATTAATTAGAAATAGGTTGCTATGTAAAAACATCCCACGATAATATACCGAGGGTTGATTAGAAAACCTTTTCGTGTTTTTTTTTATTTGTTTAACTGCCATTGCAAGCAAAGCCAACTGATAAAAAATAATCATGTCACGTTACAAAATAATCCTTCTCTTTTAATAGTTAACTTTATTATTTTTAAATGATTTTATTTTTTAAATCTATAACATTTACTAAAAGAATTTTAGAAAAAATATTGCACTTCAATGCATTCTTTCCATAGTAATATACATTTAGGTAATAGTAATTTTCTCAAATATTTTTCATATGCATATAGGACGTCAACATTTGGAAACGGTCACTGTCTTTTCTGTATTGCAGCAAACGTTAAAAATGGGACCCTCAGCATGCTCAAAAACCTTTATGGCATGTTGTCATAGTAACCATGAAACATGGCAACCAATATTTGCTTGATATGAGTTAATGGTATTAAATTAAGGCTGAATCATGTCAGTTAGAATGGAAAAGTTGTTTAGCTATGTTATTACAGGCCTGTAAAAAGCAATTTCAGTATGAAAAGGTGGGGGGGGGGTTTACAACCATTCATTTTCAGTTGGGGAACACTATCACGGTATCAACTCCAAAACATATCTTGACTAGCAAAAAAGGGGGGCATCAGTCGTTTTATAGTGGAGGCACAAGCATATAGTAATTATGCTTTCTATTGTATTCTTCATATCGGCAAAATTATTGGGGCACGGCCCTCCGTGTCCCCCCCCTTCCTATGGTCATGTATTAATCATAAATTTTGGGGGACCCGGTATAAAAGAAAATTCTAACATTGTTTCATTTGTTACCATGTCAAGAAGTCTCTATCGAACATTATTATGCTTCCTGTTAGTTTGTGTCTATATAATCAATTCCCAGCTATTTTTGCATAGTTTTCTAAGGATTTTTATAGCATAAGCATACTATACCGAAATAGTGCACGGCCTCTTTTTCATCATCCACACCAGGGATCGATCTCACGATCACGAGATTGTAAATCCGAGGTGCTAACGACATGAAGCCGTTTTTAATGTATATAAGTAGTTTCAAATATTTGACACTTAAAAGAAAAAAAAACAAAATATTTGTTTAAAAATAGTTTCTTACGACTTTTTATCCCTTTATTCATTTAAAATTCTTTGAAACTTTCTGTACATGTACCTAACTGCATAAAACTGTCAAAATCGTGACGTCATAATAGGGGTGTACCAACATGTAAGTAAAAGGTAATGGAATGTTGGAGATCGAAAAAAAAATTGTTGCTTTTATAAAAGAGTCAGCATGATTATTACATTAGGGTTGTGGTTTCATGCATTATGCCTAAATAGTAGTCAGGGTTTGACACACACTGCACTCAACTTCGGCTCGTGCACCATGTGTCAAACCCTGACTACTATTTAGGCATATGCATGCAAAGCACAACACTATTATATAAATCAAATACTTAAATCCACACTTGCATTTTTTAAACTTCTGTCCCTTGGCCGCCATCTTTGGGGAAAAATCCGTAGAACCCTCACAGTAGGCTTTGTGGTTTGTAAATTTGTCATTTGACTAGAAAAAAAATTGCTTCTTCTCTATTGATTGCCACAGGATAAGGCTACCCATACATTGAAAGAAAAGAATTTAAACACAATGGATGCATCGGACCGGAGCACGCCCAAATGTTTGGTAGGAAAAAGAGAAGAAATGTCGCTTTTTCTCCTTTTTGACCTTTTGGTTGACCCCACAAAGGGACACAACTTTTTGCACAGTATGGATTGGATTATTCACCAATGTGATGTGGAACAGCGTATTAATGCCCCCAATTTAACATTCCAAAATTATACATGTTGATACGAATTAATAAGGAGAATATCAGTGGTCCAGATTTGATATCTACACTTTTCACCGAAAGTGACATTGAACATTGCCGGAATGACCTTGTATCAAGGCAACAACATACTTAAAGGCCATATGTAATATTTTTGTGAAGAACGAACGTCCAATGTTTTTCAATTAAAGAGTCGTGTAATAGAAATGAACTTGAAACTTTTCCTGGCAGTGACCTTGACCTTGCAAAATGACCTTGGATTAATATGAAGACACACCCCTGAGTCATTAGCAATATTTGTGTCAGGTATGGGCTTTCAATGTTTAATAGGATGTAGAAAGGACACAATGTATACATTTAAAAAAAATTACCATAAACTTGATCAAATGACCTTACATCAAAATCATGACATACCTTAAGGTCATAATCAGTTTTTCTATCAAGTATGAACATCCAATACCTTTCATTAGAAAATCAGACCAGACACAAATTTAACATTTTTTTTCTGCCAGCAATCGTTCATTTGCTAGAACTATCATGGGTCAAGACCAGACACACTCTTTGTTCACATGCAATCTATGTCAAAAATGAACTTCTAAGGTTCTCCATTACAAAGTTATATGGTCTGGACACAAATTCTAACTTTTTTGTAGTGACCTTGATCTTGCTGGAATGACCCAGGGCTAAGGTTTTTAACATACCTTTGGGACATAAATCATTTTGTCAAGCATGAGCTGTAACAAAATGTGGCCAGTTCATAAATTATACATTTTTCTAAAGAGGATCTTGAACTTTATCATCTGACATTGAACGAAGAACATGAAACAACTACATGTACATGTCTTAAACAATCTCTGTATGAAGTATGAAAATCCGATGTGTCTTCATTAAAAAGGTATAGACCAAACACGAATTTTAAACTTTTTTCTGCCAACGACATTGAACAAGCTTATATGACCTTGGGTTTAAAGTTAAAGTAAAGTTTCAACCTCAGATTTTATCAAGAATGAACTTGTAATCTTTCTCCATTACAGAGTTATGGCCCCGTCATGATTGTACAGACAAAAGGATACAGAGACAGACAGACAAAGTGATTCCTTTATACCCCAATCTTGACTGGTTACTAAGGAAATGTCTTTGGCCATGTTTCCATACTAACCATGACCCAAAACTTTTTTTCATTTTATATACATGGTATATAGCACAAGAGAAATCTGTGTGGTGAAAATCATCAAATTCTGAGAACCTTCGTGATTCACTTTCAAACCTACTTTGCCTAATTCTTACAGAGACTTGCACTTAAGACATACATCGCCAAAATGTGATTGCCTTTTTATTCCTTGCAATGCACTGATTTTCTTTGGGAAGAAAAATAAGATATTATGATATAGCGAATATTAAAAGATGGGTTTTTCATTGTTCTCAGTCTTAAAACAATAACAATCTATCGTTTCAAAATGAAAGGCAACATCAACAAAGGCTATAGGAATTTTAGACATACTAGAGTTATTGATCAGAAATAGCGTGATTTGGCTTGCGCAATCCGCAGGTTATGGCTTGGAGAAAAAACAAAAGAATCAACCAATTTCAATAATTGAAAGAATTATTTCGGAGTGACCTTTTTCTGACAATGTGCTCATTACAAATAATATTTGCTTATACTTAAAGGTGCTTAGACACAGATTTGAAGTTAATATTTTCTCAAATTTTCTGTATAATATCACGACTTATATATTGCAATAGCATTTCACACGAAAATATAATTAAAAACTTATTTTATCTAGAAATTATTGGAACTACGAATTCCTAGACGCGTTTGATTAACACATCATTGCACTTTCACAAATTTTATCTTTATCCTTAATATTTAAGAAAAGAAGCGATTTTGTTGTGTATTAATGAAAAACATTACATCTATAATTAAGAAAATTCAGAGTAGAAATGTGCGAAAGCAAACCCTCTCACTAATATCGTCAGCCCGTGCACAGTGTTGTGTACAGAGTTTAACAAATTGAATACACCCGTGAAACGAAAACTTTTTTTGTAAAAAGGGCACGAGATCTGTTATTGTTAATGTTTACGATTCACCAGGTGTGTTCAATTGTTAAAGTCTGCACACACCACTGAGCACGGACTGACAATACTGTGAGTGGGTTTTGCTTTCGAACATTTCTACTCTGAATTTTTTGGATTATAGTTTTAATATTTTTCATTAATGCACAACAAAATTGCCACTTTTCTTAAGTATTAAGAATAAAATTAAAATTTGTGAAAGTGCAAGGATGTGTCAATCAAACGTGTCCAGAAATTTGAAGTTTCAATAACTTCGAGATGAAATAAGATTTTTATTTTATTGTAGTATGAAATGCTATAGCCACATATAAGTCATGAAATTATACAGAAAATTTGAGAAAATATTAACTTCAAATCTGTGTCCAAGCACCTTTAAGGTAAGTGGATTGCCAAATATTTCACTAATTTTAAAGTATTTTTTTTTCTAAAGTAAAGACAGATTGTTATGAACGATCCATGTACATAGATAGTTCTCTCAAATCTGTATTATTTTTTTTTTATTTCTAGAAACCTGCAGAAAACAATGTAATTGTCAATATTTAGTTTTTTACTGATAAATTAAAGCCTGTCATTACCTTCAACACTTAGGATTGTCTGTTCGGTCGTCGTTTCCTCTGATTCTGAAGTCGTGGATGTGCCTGCATAGAAAGATAAGAGATAACACTGGAATTCAATGATTTCTAAATTATTCCTACATCACTAGTTTAAAAAAATGTTCCTAAAAAAGGTAAGTTTTTATTTCATTTCATTATGCACATTTTTAGAAGGATTGTAATTTAAGAGATTATGACTTAATGTGCATGTATTTTTCAGGTGAATGTTTCTTTATTATACAATAATACTCAAAGTGATTTATAAAAAATGATAATTATAAAGATCATGGCAGCATCAAAAGCATTATAGAAATTGGCATTATTGCATGATAAGGATTTATGGTATAATGATTTTCTGGACCGATAACATGCTTTACATCAAAATATTATCATGTAAACTTATAATATAAAGATTACTGTCAAGGTTCATGGGTCTCTAAACAGTTCTTTCTCTTTTAATTTTCTAAACTGAAACATTATCTCTGCCGATTACTTAGTGAAATGCCTTAATTGTATATTAAGCAGATAAACCAAGTGTATACTTATAAAGACCAAGGGTGTCTCTTCGAAAATTGTGAAATTTGTGGTCCTCGGATCAGGGATCTGATGTTGGGGGGGGGGGGTGCGGGGCTCCATATACATGAGAATTTTTTTTAAACAAGAGGCCCAAGGGCCTTGTATCGCTCTTCTGATAAACTGTACAACCTATCACTTTTATTTGAAGCCTCTTAGTATCCTGTATATATTATTTAGATAAAGCCTTGAAATTCCAAAGGTAGGTCATCATGACCTACATTTTAGATGAAACACTCTGAGAACCCAAGATGATTCTAACCCAAGTAGTACCTGAGAAGGTCATGGTGACCTACTTATCACTTGTCATTCTCTGAGGACCCAAGATGCATCAACTAAATTTGATGATTCTAAGCCAATAAATACCTAAAATATTTTTTAAAATTATAACCATAAAATTTCAAAAGTAGATCACGGTGACCTACTTTTTAGTTGACGAACTCCGAGGACCCAAGATGCTTCAACTGACAAAGTTCGATGATTATAAGCCAATTAGTACCTGAAATATTAAATTAAAGCCATTAAGTTCTCAAAAGTAGGTCATGGTGACCTACATTTCAGTAGACGTACTCCGAAGACCCAAGATGCATCAACTGACAAAGTTTGATGATTCTAAGCCAATTAGTACCCGAAATATTTAATTTTAGTCATAAAAAATGAAAAGTAGGTCACGGTGACCTACTTTTCAGTCAACCTTCTCCGAAGACCCAAGATACATCAACTGACAAATTTTGATGATTCTAAGTCAAATAGTACCCTAAAATATTTAAATATAGCCAAAAAATTTCAAAAATAGGTCATGGTGACCCACTTTTCAGTTGAGGTTTTTCAAGGACCCAAGATGCATCAACTGACAAAGTTTGATGATTCTAAGCCGAATAGTACCCTAAATATTTAAATATAGCTATAAAATTTCAAAAGTAGGTCACGGTGACCTACTTTTCAGTTGATGTTTTTAGAGGATCCAAGATGCATCAACTTACAAAGTTTTATGATCATAGGCTAAGGGATAGACATTAACTTTTAAATTCACATGCCCGAAGGGCAAATGATCTGAAATGTTGACTTGTCCGAATACAAAACTTGGTTGCCCAAAATTAGGGAAGAAGAATATTATTTATACTGTAAATGTTATGATAAGAAAAAAAATGTGACCAAATACACCGGGTTCTGTCAACTTGGCAAGGTGAGCTACATGGGGAAAAAAATCTATGCCGCGTTTGTACATAAATGTGTGCCACTGTCCTTATCAATTTAACCTGTTAACACACACTGCCATGCAGCAATAACCCTCGTTTCCTTGTAATAAAATTCATATTTTTTAAAATTATTTTCGGTACGATCCTTTTGTGAATAATTATTATAAGAGATAACTCTGAAGCAAGGCTAAAGGAAGATAGTTGCTACGAAACATACATATCTTGATCAGGATATAATGTGTTACTTATATTCTGTAAATAAATAATCTAATTTCCTAGTAAGAAGTTAACAAAAGTTGTTAGACGTAGAGCGTATTTACCACGGAAGAAAACAGAATGACGAACCCGATTTTATATGGACGGTATAATCTAGAAACGCTACCAAGGAATATTCCGAACGCAAATCAAATGTCAGTCATGTGCCTGGCAAATCAAATGTTCAATTTATTGTTTTTTTTTATATAAATTAATGTAAACTAAACAAATATGTACATTTCTGTAAGAAAAATTCACTTAACTTGCCCGATCGAACAAGTACATCTAAAGTTTCACTTGCCCGAACTGAGAATTTACTTGTCCTGGGCAATCAGACAACTGTTAATGTCGATCCCTGCTGAGGCCTTAAAATGTCCAAATTATGCCTTTAAAACGCTTTGCAATCGAATGCCTGCAAAGTTTAAAAAGTAGGTCACTGTGGCCTACTTTTTAATCAATATGTTTTATTGCCCCAAGATGTATCATCTTACAAGATTTAATAATTTTAAACCTCTCAGTATTCGAATTAATGACCTTAATTGTTTTGAAAAAGACTAGCCATAAAATTCAAAAAGTAGGTCAAGGTGACCTACTTTTTAGTCGGCGTACTCCGAGGACCCAAGATACATCAACTGACAAAGTTTGATGATCATAGGCCTTAAATTGTTCAAAATATGCCTCTAAATCATTTTGAAAATGAATGGCCACAAAATTTAAAAAGTGGGTCACCGTGACCTACTTTTGAGTCAACATGATATGAGGTCCTTAGATGCATCAACTGACAAGATTTGATGATCCTAGTCCTTATAGTAAGCAAAGTTTCAACATTTTAATAAAATAAGTGACCTTGAGACCATGCCCTTTGCCCCAGGGTAATGCCTTGAACAATTTTTAATTTACAACATATCCTCATCCTTTTGTGTAAGTTTGGTGCCCAGTGGTTTCTGAGAAGAAGATTTCTTAGCAACCAGAACTTTTGTATCTATTTTCCTAATTATCTCCCCTGTTTAAGGGTCACAACCCTAGTTTTAGTATGAATGGAAGCCCTTGGGCCAAGGATACCCTTTGACAAATTTGACAATAATTGGCCAAGGGGTTCTTGAGTTATGGCCCATATTCTAAAAAGTTTACGCACATCGCACAAATGGCCATAACATTAGCTTTTTGAACCTTTGGCTCTGAAGAGCTAAAAATCATAATCTTCCTTTATACCCCTGGGTATTGACGGATTGCATGTTTATGATGAGCATGGGTACCTCTTCTTCGAGGGGGGGGGGGGGCATAAAACACATGCCAGATTAGCACTTACAAGTGCCTAAAGTCGCATATAGAGCAACCATACTCGCACTGTTATATGAAAACTATTTTGAATCAAAATTCGAATTTTGTGAAAGATTACAGAAATAGAAAATCAGTAGCGATTAAAATATCATATACACATAACAGTTTTAAAACAAATAAGGTATGTATTTTTTTTTAAAATGTAAACTGCAAATATGAATTCACATTAAACAGGTGTTACTAAAGCGTTTATTGGATTACTCCCTGTATGTGTTCAACAAACAAGCAACTCTACTGTATAAAAATATATTGAATATAAATAATTAGGTCTTAATCAAATACTCTACCATGCTTGAACGTTTAATTGAACTATGCTGCCTCATAGATGTAAAACTATAAAAGCGGGTGTCCGAAACCAATATTTTGTCGATTCGCACTTTACCTCTTGAATTTAACACATTTTTTTTCTACGGGGGTCATTATTCGTCTTTACACCGGGACTGATACACGCTGACCCAGTACTTTGCATTCTCTTTCTCTGCCTTTCTCCAGATAAATACTCGGTTCATTTGGGTTAAACAACTTTATATTCATCAAAAATCCTAGCTTTTGACCAGTTTTTGTCAGCAGTCCACAGTCATTTGCCTCTCGCCCATGTCACACTGTTTTCTCGATATTAATCCTTAATCCGAATTTACTTCCAGAACCTATATCGATGGTACTTTTTTAAAACAAATATGACGAACTGAAGTTTCAGACAAAGGACATTTCTACCGTGGTTGAATTTTTGTGTCATACCTTCTAATGGAGTGATACGGTAAGATTTTAGAAGAGCCAGAAGTAGCGCTCGCCTCTGATCATGCTGATGTTTTAAATAGGATTCCCGGTCTTTCAGCATTTTCTGTAATTCCCCTAATTTCACATCGTTTTATGACAGCATACTCATTTTCCAGTCAATTTTAAATAATCTACTGTTTTAGAATAAATTTCTGTCTGTCTATATCTAAGATAACTTGTTTCACTGTCTTAGAATTTAGACTTTCCCATAGCTGCATTCAGGCGCTTGTTTAAGGCAATCATAAAACAAACACCTACATATGACGTCAAATATTACGACACAAGACACCATGCTTACGTGTGACAAGCAAAGAGGATTCTCAGTCGAATCCACCAATTATTTACTAAAGTAAAAACGCACCACGTCGTGAAGTTACAAAATCAGATCCGCCATTTTATCTATAAACTTTTTGAAGTTGGTTGTACTTTTAGGGAAACAAATGTTTTGTAAGAATCAGCTTCATAGTGATCGGATTTTATCTACCTAATTGATCGAATATATTTTTATAAGTAGCATAAAATGTATAATTACTTCAATCAAACTGACAATCTCAGAACGAAAATATAGCATGACACTAGATTTTAGTGGAGAGGATTTCTTTTTTTCTTTTCTTTGTTTTTATAATAAATTTTCCCTGTGTAGTTAAATTACACTTACGTTCTTAAAATTGTTCTCATTCAAAGAAAATAATTATGGACTGTCTCATCGATTAATGCTATAGTTAAAGTCAATCCATTTCTTTAAAATGACCTGCTTGAAGTTCAATCCATTTTTTATATAATGAACTGCTTAAGTTCATTACTTTAAAAGATTTCACCTACACTGTATGACATCCTCATTATCATTGCTTTATTATGTAAGTTGTTCCCAAACAAAATATTGAATACGAACATTGTTTTTTTATTCATGTAAAAAAATAATAATAACTAGAAACTCATTGCGAGCAATGAGAGGTCTTCCGTCCGATTCTGAAAATAAAAATGAAAATTCAAGCTGAAAAAGTGATAAAAGAAATTCAGACACTCTGGAGATTTAACCCTGGTCGTCAGCGTGAAAATCCAACGTGCTAACCATTAACCATTCACTTTTTTGCATCACTTCCTGTCACCACCGGAAGTAACGGCGACACACGATTTTCATACGACGCAAATAAACTGAGGATGGAATATCAGTCCTGAAAGTTTCAGACTTCAGTCGTTTATTGTTGCCGAGCAATTGCGAGAACAAATTTTGAGGACAGGAAAACACGCGACCAGAAGTGAATTTTATAAAAAAAAATCTCTAACATGTCTCTAGACATTTGCAGTATCTACAACATGTATTAAAACATTTCAATTCTTTTTCTATAAGCGATATTTATGAGAAAGTTAAATATCGAAATAACGTATTTTTTCTCCTAAAACCGGAAGTTGACGTTTTTGTTTCTGGAGGAGTCTAACATATTTCAAAACAGCGAAAGAGATGCAATAAGGTGATGCAAGTGTTAATTTAAACAAGAAAAGTTGAATTTTTTGATTTCTTTGATCACTTCCTGTGACGACCGGAAGTGACGGCTGACAGTTTAACCTAAATGATTTTGCCTACTCTTCAAGGTGTATTACTCATATAAGTTTGGTGTCTTAATCTCTTACCGTTTCTGAGATCTCGCTCAGATGTTTTCTTATTTTGAGGACAGAAAAACACGCGAACGGAAGTGAATTTTGCAAAGATATTTGATGTTACTCTAGACATTTGCAATCTGAATAACATATCTAAAAATCATTTCAAATACTTTACCTATAAAAGATATTTATGGGAAAGTAAAATACTCAAATTATGTAGTTTTTCTCTTATAACAGGAAGTTGTCGTTTTTGTTTCCGGTGGGATCAACATATTTCGAAACTGCGAAAGAGTTGCAATAATGTGATGCAAAATTTGATTTAAAAAAGAAAAGTTGAAATTTTCGATTTCTTTGAACACTTCCGGTGACGACCGGAAGTACTGACAACGAAAACCAAGGTAATTTCGAACATCTAGAAATCATGGTCTATCATCTCTAACAAGTCTCCAGTTCATATCTTTAGCCGTTTCTTAGATCCTTCGAGGACAAAATTTCATTTTAAAATCAGGAAATTGTCCATAACTTGGCACTGGAACCGAGTTTACCAAAAAACGGAATTTTATATAAGATTCATATAAAGATCTTTTATCCCTGAAAATTTCAAAGAAATTCATTGAATAGTTTTCGAGAAATCGCGTGCACAAAATTTTGTCTAAAAAAAAAGAATAAGAAGAAGAAGAAGAAGAAGAAGAAACAATAGAATCACTATAAGGTCTTCCGTGGAGACGAAAGATCTTAAATATCAAACTATTCATTCTAAAAATAATTGACTGGCTGAGGCACTGTCGTCGACTTTTCATATCTTTCCAGAATGAACAGATAGGTACTACAATGTAGTAAATAAACCCCTCTCCGTCCTCTTGACATTCACTTTAAAAGTTCAATATTGGATTATGTAATATATAGAATTGAATGATTGAGTTAAATAATTTACCAGAGGCTATTCATTTTTTAAAAAATAACAGCCGTTAAACAAAGCCTCAGTTGCTTAAAAACTTTGAAGAAGCTACTCAAGATTCCTAATAAATGTAGTTGTTTATAGAGCAATGGATCATATTTTTAACATGAATTGGTTGTATGTTTGAATTACTCTGGAGAAAATCTACTGAATACCTCATGATACTGGGTTTTTTTTCCGGTGGTTCTGGTATTGTTTAGGGGAAAAAACATCCCTAGAATTACTCACCTCTGATGGAAGTACCTGCAATATTACCAGAGCTACATTGCACAGGAAGTACCATTACAAACATGGCTAAGAAGAACGACAGTTTGAGATGGAAATCTGTAATAAACATTCAAAATGAATTTAAGTTCAAAAAATTGTAATTGTCTTTCTAGCATTAAGCAAAGTTTAGTTGTTCTTGTTTCTTTTTCACATTATCATTTCATTTTTAAATTAACATAATAAATGACATTATCAAATGTTTGAGAAGTTCAATTTTACAGAATAAATTTAAATTGCATTTGATTAACCATATTAACACAATTAGTAAATTTTAAAAATTTTACATAAACAAAGGTCTGGACACTTCAACTTTATAGACTTATTGGTTTTATAACTGAATTATTATTAAGTAATTTTAAAGATTGCCTCAAAATGAACGCCTAGTATTCATAGTTTTGACAAATTTCAATCTATTTTACAAATGCATTAAAAGGCAATATTAGTTAGGTTTGAAAAAATTTGAGTGGAAAATTCGTAAAGATTATTCACCCGTTTATTTACATTATAAACTTCATCCTAATTACTTCTCTTTGTAAAATAAGTTTTAAAAGGGATGTCGCTTCTTAATTTCGAAAATTGACGCACTCTGCTTCATAATTATAGCTAAATATAACCTGTTATTTGATTATCAATTAATCAAAGCATAGTAAACTTAGAGTAACCAGACTAATGAAAAAATCATTTCAGCTTTTTTATGAACATCTTTCTGAGGGAAATAAAAGATAAAAGATGCGAAGGGAGATAACTAGTAATATACCAAATATTTTGTTGAAATTTGTCAGAATTATTTCCTTTCTCTAAATTCACCATATGTTTTTTCTTTGCTTGATTAATATTTTAATATATCAATTATTATTGTGTTATAATTTCTTATGTTACTTTTTTTTTGAAATTTTGAATTATTACATATTTGGTGAGTATGCATTAGCATTTTCAATTGATTGTGATATTTATCTAACATTTTTATTGTTATTAAGTTTTTGTTATTGTATTTCTTTCATCTAATGTTATTGTTAATATGTTTTTCCCTCTTTCCACTTTATATTCGTGTTTCATGTTTTTGTTAATTTTTTTCATATTGACATGATGTGCAATATATAAGATTCAATAAATTTTAAAATTTAGGTTGATTGTGATGTTGTCTTTCACACTAAAATATAATCAATGATTTTATCATGCATTTCCGCTAATCAATACATTTTGGAAAAGTTTTTTCTGACCCCCAGTTTCCTCAAATAATAGTATGTTAATTTTTGGTAGCTTTTCCTTTAAGTCTCAAACAAAATTGTAGACTATGTATCTAGAAACACCATAAGTATGGTTATTTAGTATATATATATATATATATATATATATATATATATATATATATATATATATATATATATATATATATATATATATATATATATATATATATATATATATATAAAATATATATATATTGAATACCCGAACGTAATAATTGAGACAGGGCAATTTAATGATATATTATTTGATTTTTCAACTGAGAAATTGTTATTGTCTTAAAGTACAAAAAAACATACTTATAAATCTTACTGAAAAAATACATATGTACAAATACAATAGGATTTTTTGACCCACGTTGAAAAGCTCTAACTATTTCTTTGTCAGAATAAACTGACAATTACTCAAGCTAAAATGCACTGAAAAATGATGAAATCTGAAATTGTGAAGAGGTCCAGGCAAACTCTTTTTTATCGTTCCTTGATGGAATAAACAATATTTCATTTCTACCCTAGTAAAAAATGTGTTATCTAAACAGTGCTAGGTCCTCGATTTTCTAAATGTTTCAAAGAAAAATATCATTTGAACATCTAGAGTTATTAAACTTAACGCGGCAAATTTATTAAACCGACAAATGTGAAAAAGAGAATGACATGTGAGACATAGAACCATAACGGTTACATAATGCTAATTGGGAAATACATGTTATTAACATACCGGTGTCATCTTATTTTAACACTACAATGATTGCAAATGCAATCACTGTGGAGGCTTTATAATCAAAATGCGACATAAAATACTATCAAGCACACAACATCATACAAACATGCAATGATAAATGGGGATTATTATGCCCCTAACATAAATTACATACATAGTCGGATAAACACTAAGTTGGTGGCGAACACCTAGTTCTGGCTTAATAGACATCATCATTATGAGGTGGTGGTAATCGGGGTTACAATCAGGTTGCGTAGTCTCAGCAACTAGTGGTTCTGTGTGTCTCTCTGCAGGGAGTGAGGCTGAGGTTGAAGCAGAATCGGTGGATCCGAGAGAATAGTAGGTATTGGTGGTGAAGAAGGGTATGTAGATTAAGTTGTTTTTATAGTTTATCGATTCACAAGGCAGCTTAAAACATTCATCGTCAGACTGCAGACTGTTATTACAAATTTAATGTTGTCTTGATTTATTTTCTCCTATGGTTCTAAGTATCAATCACTGACTTTAACGCGATAGCTGTCCGTTGAAGCTAGGATCCACTGAACTTGCTAATGTATGTCCATTTGCCAACATACGATACCACAATATATCTGTTTCTGGCTTTTGGTTTATTGTAGTCACAATACAAGTTTACCAAGTCTTCTATTTTTCTTTGACATCCAAGGGGCGTTGCTCTTTCTGGGTTGTTCAGACGCCTGACTGTGTGGGTAATTATCAAGCTCAATGTCATGTTTTGCAAGATCGTAAGTTCGTAACCAACCTCAGGAATCTGTTTATGCGAGAATTGGTTTCGATGGGACTCAATCTCTTTGGTCGAGATTTTTCTTCTTCTTATACGTGTATTTAATCGAGAGATAATTAAACACAAAGATAACACAGGTACTGTGCAACACAATGGATCATGGCGCAAGATTTCTGTTTTAAGTTCCTGTAATGCTCATTCTGCTACATGGTTTATATAAAAAATGTTAAACGTAACACTTCATTGGATATGTTTGACTAAGAGTTTGTAGTTGATTAATGCAGTAAACCCAGGGGCAGGGTTTAGTTCGGATCACAGCAAATGGGCCATCTCATGGTAGTAGATTGAACTTAAGATGAGCAGTCTTCTTCTAAATGTTTATGGCGCTCATTTTCAATGAGTATCGTCTGTGTGTATAATGTTAGGACCGGTTGAAGTTGGCGTTCGCGTTTAAAGGAATCAACTGCAAACAAAAAGCCGACTTTATCAGTTAATTGGTTTAAGCGTTTCTGGTTGAAATTTAGGTATACTCGTCAATGCAGTGCACTAATGACACTTGTCTGTGATGTTGTTTATCGCGTTATCCATGCCAAGTGCAAAGAAAAAATAATTTATTACCTCTTTCAGTTGACTGGAAAATTGATGATTCAATGAAATATGAAGTGAAGTAAGGAACCCCTCGAGGACTCTGCAGGGAACTATAATACACTCCTGTGATGGGAGGAATAGAAACATTACGTTTCACTACCAATAACAAATCCTTGGCAATGACTGCATGCTGTAAATAATGTTTGACATCCCTAACATAAGTAAGCTTTTTGATTTATTTGTACCTTTCAGGAGATGGGCATTTGTAAGTCTCAGGTCTGGACAGTTCTGTTAGATAACAAACCATGAAGTTTGTGTAGTAAAAGGTATTTTCGACTACCGAAATTTGTTGGTAATATAGGTGAAACAGATAAAAGGCTCAATGATACTTAAAACCTGCTCACACTGGTGGGAATGTTTACAGACATGGGTTAGTGGAAAATACGCCATGACACATATTCTCAAAGGCCTGCAAACATGGCTTACTGTCAATGAGAACACGGGTCTTTAAAGAATAATACATGATGAATGGGCTAAAGTTTTTTTTTCAACTGCTGAAATTGAGAGCGCTTCAACTTCACAGCTAGGGTAACCATGTATGCTGATTAGCATGAAGCGTAACACTGGGGAATCTAGAGAGGCAAAGTTTGTTATTGCAGTTTATGTAATACGTAGCTCCATTACACAAAGAGCACCATCAGTGACTTTCCACAACTGGTCCGTAGCTCGCGGGAAAGTAATAGTCTGTATGAATGGATAAGAGATTTTTCTGGGATTTTTTCTTTTTGAAATGTGACTACGAGGGTCGTCAGTTGTTTTATTCTGGGAGCTTTTGCCAGGATTGGCAGTATCTAAAGGAGCGATAATTTGTAAACACCTTGTAAAACACATCCGTGAACTTTGGAAGCACCAATGAATGACTGAAAGCTGGTGAGGGTATATGAGGGTTGACAGTTGGCTGGCCCAGCGATGCGATGAGGGCTTGCGCTAAGGGTACCTTCAATCCATATCCATCCCTAAATTGTAGTTTCCCTTGGTGCTATCACGATTTTGATGCAGATTTTTTAAGTTCACTTTTCTGTAGAGCTTGAAGAGTTCTTGTGAAGTTATTAAGAATAGATCTGCCACAGTACAAATCATCGACCAACTTAGCAACTTCGCCCTCCTGAACTAGATCACCAAAACACGGCAGGTCATATCCTCTATAATGGTCTCCCGGGCATAAATGCTGATGCCACAAAGGGGGGTTTACAACTTCATAGTAAATATACTTTATGAATTTTTGTGTAAAATGTCTGACTTGTGTAAAGTAGGTTGTGGATTGTCGGAGAGTCAAATCTACATCTGAAATAGGAGATAACTGAGGCTTGCTATATCTCCCAACATCTGCAAATACTGTAACTACATACGTAATCTTAAGCCTACAAATGTCTTTTTGACCAGAATTGATGGAGGTACATACTCGAATTTGACTTTTACAATCTCTGGTTCAGTAAAAACACTACAAGCTTTCAACTCATCAAACAAAATCGTCCTAAAATTTTGCAAGAAGTTGTTAATTGTAATGGGGTATTCGTATTTTTCTTTGAGGAGGTTTAACTAGTATAATCATATTTACAACAGCTTAAAGTGAACTACTGGCGCCGTCGTAGCCTTTAAAACCTGGGTTAAAGACTTCATTCTAAGCATCAAGGAGAAAGTGTATCGTCAGGATCAAGGTTGACTACAGCGGATTCTTTTGTTGGTCTCTTAGACTCTTACTGCATTAAGTGTAGGATTTAAGGACGTGTAGCACATTCTGGAAACTGTCAGGAGAGAAAGGTGGTTTCACTAGACTCGCTTGCTAGTTTCGTTTAATGATACAAATTTTATTTGAAAGTTAGCAATTGTAATTTTTTTCCTGCCACACGCAGTCTAGAAATGAAGGAGAGGGCTTGTTTTTTTGTAGAACTTTGGCACAAGGTAAGCTCGTTGTACTCATTGGGCATGTAATGTCTTCAGAAGTTTGACTTCGATGCATTTTTCTGGTCATAGGGCTGTGGTGTTGAATACTGGAGCTCAAAGTACCTGTACACGTGTGAGCCGAATTGAAGGCCAGGGTATTCTCCTTGAGCTTTAATTAGTCAGATTAGAATACCCGCTTGTCATCAGTTGTGATTTCATGAGGGCAGGTCTTATTATTATGTCATTTGCCTCCAAAAATGGAATATTTCTTCCAAAATTGAAGTGACCAAGTTGTCAACAAACAGTCCTTGGAATGTCAACTCTTAATCATAACTGAAAGTCAGTCTTGTCTCGAGCTCACCAGACACAAGAAGTGGTGATAATCCATCTGCCTGAAGAACATATTGCGGTGAGGGGGGATATCGGGATCACGGTCCCGTACCATTGTTTCACTAATCTGAAAGATCAGGATGGATGAGGGTAAGCCCAGATGAGTACGATTAAGTTTTCCGTTGTAGAGGTACCTTCCTCATCCTCTTCGATTTCTTGACCATTTCGTGTGATACGTGATTGTGTTTTCAGGAGGATATCTTTAGTAAATGCATTAGACACTGAAATAAGTCCTCAGGTCGTTATTCTTTAATCAAATGTTTAACAAGTCAAGCAATGCGCATCCACTGACTTTAATGCATATTGTAAACAATTAATCTTCCATATGCAATTTAGAGTAGTAGAACTGATTACGATAGTATCCCCAACTATAATAATTTGCGATCTGACCAAGCATCAGCTAGAAAATTCCGACTTTCTGTCTTTCGATTGGCTTCAAAGACATTCTATAATGGTTGTCCTCGAAGTTTCCAGTGGTAAGCTCGGGTTTTCTTACCCAAAGTACCATTGTTCTCTAGATACGGTAAGAAATTAGGGTCCAGGGAGAATTAAATAATTTATTCTCTCTCCAGTTTTCATTGAAGTTTACAGTTTCTACTTCTGTCAAGCACCACTGTTTTGGCGCTGTTGCTGTCCACTTCTAGGAAAGTTGAACAGACTTTAGAAATGACTTGGGTTCGTAAATGACCACTGCCACACACCAATTAGTGAATATCCAACACAGAAACGAGCACACAGCTGTAATTGAAGCACATTTACATACCGGAAAACGTGCAAAAAGAATGGCAAGTATAGCATAGAACCGTTTATCCAAAATTGAAATAAAGTTCGGAAAAATCATAGGTAATTTATAAGAGAATATTAAGTTTTGGCTTAAAAATGCAAATAAAATGTTTTTCTTTCTCCCGTCTTTGGATATCGCTGGCACATCTGAGTTTATAGATGGGAAAATGTTAAATCGTTTTACCACGCGTTTCCACGTGTGCATTTACCAGGATTTGTCTGTATGTTCTGCTTATAATTTTCCCGATTATTTCCAAGATCACTGTAGTACTTTATCTCTGATGTCAAAATACAGACATTAAACCTTTTGCTAAGTTGACGTTATAATCATTGTTACTATGTTACCGTTATGTATACATTTTGGTAAAGCTTCTGAAGATTTGAAATGAAAGCGCTAAAGTTTTACAAAGGATTTTTGTGCTCTCTCTCTCTCTCTCTCTCTCTCTCTCTCTCTCTCTCTCTCTCTCTATATATATATATATATATATATATATATATATTTATACGAGGGTTGTTGGGAAAGTTCGTGTACTACCATCATAACTTTTTTTATTTAATAACGTCATATTATATCCAAATTTGGAAGAAATATTTCAACAGTAAATTCAAATGATGTATATTTAAAATTTTTAAAATATCGTGGTTTATTTCAAACTTATTTAGAGTTAAAAAATGCAAAAATCGGATCACGGAGCAGGTCAAAATTTTGAAATTTACAATCAAGACACTAAATAATGTCTGAAGTCATATCTTCTGTAAAATGTCACAAAAACAGAAATTCTACACCTTCAAATTAGAAATTGTTTCATTGTTTGATTCCAAATTATGACTTAGTATTTTGCTTCGTTGAAAAGATATCAGTATCGGAAGATACGTAGTTCCTCTAGAAAAAGGCAAAAAAGATGACGTCGTAGAACGTCACGGAGCAGTAGTTAACCATGTAATTTTGTGTTGTACTCTGGAAAACTAAAAAAAAAACTCTGAAAATGCCGGAGGAAGTAGAAAATATGTCAAAAGCGAGCCATGCATGTGTATTACATGGTACAAGCGGTATTTGAATGATAGACTACTCTGCTTAGACGATGATGATCTGTAAGAAAACGGATTTTCTGTAAAAATATTATCAAAAGCATTGAAAAGTCAGTTACGTCATACTATGATTTTGGTGTTTCACAGATGCTGATCGTACAAAAGCTAACTTTTGCAGTGAAAAAATATAACATTGACAAACACAATGATGCTGCTGGAACAATTGTTAGCAAAATAGATTTCAAGTGATAGAAGAACTTTTTAATGAGTGCACTGGTATTGGGCAATACTGAGTGGAATCTGTTGGGATACTATTTTTGAGAACCTCATGCCGGTATGTTTTTGACGTTACAGTGTTGTTGAGTTTGCTCCGTGGGTACAAATCGTGTTGATTTTAAAATAAAATAACATGAATTCTATTAAATCACATGGAATGAAACTTCACACTTAAACAAAATGAATATTTTTTACATATGATAATGTTCTCATTTTAAATTTCTTGAAGATAGTATAACGAAGATTGGCATAGTCCAGGAACTTTCCGAACAACCCTCGTATATAATTGAATGAGTCTAGCCTGTTAATACTTGCTGTAACACAAAAGTAAGGATCATTTGCTGTTAATTTAATTCCATCTCTAGACATCACTTAATGAATTATAAGATGCTTATCTAAATCACGTGAACAAAAAACTTTGTTCTTTGCAGAAAAGAATTTTGAATATATTCATCATTTCTATTTTCAAATAAATGTTAAATAAATTATATGTGTATTTTCAATTCATATTTAAAAATTACTAAATGTTACTTACCCCACATTTTATATTTCAGTCTCCTTTGGACTTTACGCATTCGATTTATCAACAATTTGATTCACTGTACAGGAGACGCGGGAAGGTGTAAGATAATACCCGACTGTTTAACTGATAAATGTTGATTGAATAGATAGCCGAACCCTAGGTGAACTATCTTTTACTTGTCAAAGATATGCAAGTTTTGTCTAATTTTGTTTCAAGATTTCAGTTCTTACGAATCATAACTTTATTTTTAGAAACGTAGATTTTTTTAACGAAGGAGTAACCAGGCCAAGCTCACTTTAGATCTGTCTCACATTTCCACTATTAAATTCTTTGGTAAAAGTCAGACAGAAATCAGAAGTGTGCTCGACTAAGTTTTATGGCCCCAAAGCCAGAACTGGAGATGTGCAGTTAATGGTCAAATATCTTTTCAAATATTATAAGTCATCAGAAAATAATATTAAGCAATCATTAAAAATATCTTTGTTTCCCTTAGACATTGCGATGCTTATCAATATGATGATTATTGCCTGGTGTTCTGGGGAGATTTTCAAAGATTGTTTTCCCTATATATTTCCGTGTAAAACTATAATTCCCTATTGAATTAGTAAAGTAGAATACTGCGTCATCAATTCACTGTATGTCTCGAATTCGCCAAATTCCTTGGTCATACTATTGTGTGCGTTGGTTTTCTTGATACATGTACCAGGTTGATTGACAGCGGTAGGTAATTCACCTATAGCATTCACTCGTGCTCGACTGAGTCGTAGTTTTCTCAAATTTCTGTCTTCAATGTGTATTCTTCGGCATTTAAAATTTTGTCCCCTAATTGCGTTATTCTGTTGCCTATTTTTTTCGTTGAGTTAAGAAATACTAGTAGTCTGAACTTTTGATTTCAGGGTGTCTAATATCTTGCCATATTCTTTGAATGTTCTGTTTTCTATCGCGTTGTGAATTTTTTTTTTCAAGAAGTAATTTTATAAAATTCTTTTGTCCTTCCCTCATCGATTTCAAGTTTTGAAGCGTCATACTGAATTCCCATTGCACCAAATTTCTTGAACCAAAGCATATTGTTAGCTCTTTTCTTAATTTTTGAATGATCAATCATGATTTTAGAATTAAGATTAAATTGTTTGTACAATTTTTTTTTCAGGGTCGTGGGAGAATCGACAACTCTTAAGGACATACGCAACGTACCTTTCCTACTGATAATTTTTCAAGATATTCTTAATTTAAGATTATAGTGCCATCGGATGTTCGTCGACAAAAAATCAGCATGCATTACCAGGGGTTTTGAAAAGATATCCATTGATGAAAATTCTTGTATAATTCAAAGAAAAATACACAAAAATTACTAAACACATGTTCTAGATGTTTTGTTTATCCAAACTTGTTTTAGAAGAAGTGTACAACAGCATATATAGACATACAAATGTAGCACACAATTCCTTTAAGTACTGGAACTCTTCAACTCCAGGGAAAAAGACAATAAAGTTCAAACTACGTTGCGTATGTCCTTAATTGTGTGAGACATCTGGTTAGAAAGATGTCGCATTCCTTGGTATTAGATCCTTACTTCAGTTTATCTTATTTAAGAATAGTCTCGATTGAAGATTATTTCCTCCTTCTTGGAAGATTCTGTAATAATTGATTATGACATATAAAGTAATTAAAAATAGTAATTGTATGATTCCTTTACTATCAAAAATCTAGCTAGAAAGATGTCACACTCATCGGCTAGGTGTTTTTGCTATTTGTTACAGCATCATATGTAAATTTTCATCCATCCTAATATCGAAGAAAGATGAAGTTCTTTGTTTTAAATTATTATTTACTATAATCAAAGACGTACGTGACATTGGTAGTTCTTATTAAAAATAAATGAGGAAAATTTTAACAATAACTAAAGGAGTAGATAATTTAAAATTGTTACTGCTTTATAATGCTTCATAATTTCCCTAAGAAGTAATTGATCATTATTTATGATTATTTGTCATTGGCTGACCCTATAGAATATAAGAAGAATCCTTGGAAATAATCGGTATTATTAAAAATAACCCACTCTTTACATGAAGTTGTGACCAGTGAGTGATTCTTGAGCGCTGCAGAATGAATTGTCAAGTAAGCCTTTTCTAAAACAAAACTTAAGAACTAAAATTTATTGTATGGGAAAACAAACGAATTTTCTTCCTTTTCCGGAAAATTATGAAATGATTCCTACCTGTAAAATATGTGTAGTCTTTGAGAGTTCTAAAAGATTGAACTTTTGATTTCACTTCCATAGTGACGATCTAAATTCGCTTTATAATCATTTTAAAATGTAAATGTATAAGAATCAGATATTCGAAATTTCTAGATCCTGTGAGCAAAATATATACATGAACCATTAAAAGTGAAACAAGAGTGTTGGAAATCTGACGTCACAGTTGCAACTTTGTTGTGAATTTAGTCGTGAAAAGAATTTTGCAGAATTATTTCATTAAACATTCAAAATAACTGATTAATATGAAATACTTATATAGGGTAAAAAAATTAATTAAGCCTGATTTTTTTTTATCTGATATTGTTCATAATTATTCAGATTTAAAATACTAAAGAGATGATTAGAGCTCTCTTAAGACAAAGTTTACAAATATGAATCTCGTAAGGATTTTTAAAAAAGAGCAAAACGTTTTCTCTGACGAAAAAAAAATAATCGTAATTTTAAAATAAAAAGAAGAGCTACTCTTCGTTAAAAGAAGCATTGTTTATTGTGACACACGAGATTATGTAACTATGTCATTATTTTTGTAGAGGAACGGGGATAATACCTTCAAGGTTATTAATCATATGAGAAGACTTATCAAAAATGGATCACATATTTCATATGGGTGGTAACTGTATGATTTATCATTCTCCTCTAAGGTTTGAATCGATTAAACTGGCTCCAAATCAAATACAAACAACATGAATGATAACAGTACCTGGTTACAAAAAGGGTGGAGTGCAGCTTATAATAAACACATAGTAATTCTAGTCAACATTAATCGACCTTTCGGTACAGCTACTTCTTAGGAATGAATATTGAACAGCTGTTGACAGTTATTTAAACATTAGAACAAAGGAAGAGGAATTCATTGAAATACTCTACCATAGATATGCCTTTTTTTTAATTGTACTTTCATTTTTATCTCACCTGAGCTAAAAGCTCAATTGAGCTTTTCTGATCACCCATTGTCCGTCGTCCGTCCGTCTGTCCGTAAGTCCGTCAGTAAACTTTTCACATTTTCAACTTCTTCTCAAGAACCACTGGGCCAATTTTAACCAAACTTGGTACAAAGCATCATTAGGAAAACGGAAGTTTAAATTGTTAAAAGGAAGGGCCAAGTCCCCTTCCAAGGGGAGATAATCATGAAAAGGTATGTGCATTTCCTCTCTTCAAAAGGAGTATTGAATGATCAATCATGACATATAGAATTAAATAAATAGTGATAACAATATTTTATTTACTTTCTGAAGTTGTGGGAGAATAGAAACAGACTTGTGTAAGAGATCTGATGAGAAAGATATCTCATTCTTCAGCTTGGGTTTATCTCTGTTAGATCTTTATTTAATTCCTTTAATTTCCTTTATTCTTTTTATATTCAAGGATGAATTTTTATCTAAAGTAAATACATGCAATCATGTATAATGTCATGAATAGGACGTTAGTTAGATTTGTGTGTGGGGGGGGGGGGGGGAGGGGGTAATTTGCTTGGACTTAAATCAATAAAATCTACAGTTCAAACGTACTTAATGCTCACAGTTTAAATTTACTTTTTCCACCTCAAGCTAGTCTTTACAAAAAATAAAATAAATAAACACTCGTAAATTAATTATTTGATAATTTACTTCAGGCACCTATAGGATATATGATTCTCAAGTTTGAGGCTTTTGGGCAAGCACACTAAAATATACAACCCATGGAGAAAGATTCTTTTAAATAACTTTTCAACACTTTGACCTTCGTTGAAAATTGAAAAGATATATTGCATGAGGCGGGATGTGTCCTTATGGGGCATTTGAAGATGATTGTGACAATCTAAGAATAAATAAACACTTATAACGTAACAATATAATTGATTTTTTAAAAAAAAAAAAGGAACGGGACTAATATTATAGAGGTTATGAATCATGTATAAGAGGCACATATATCAGTAGGGTGGGGACTATATTTGTTATCAGTCTACTTCATATTATCTCACCTAAGGTTGGAATCGAGTTAAGTTAGATCTAAAGCAAATATTAGCATAAGAACAACAATAAAAAGAAGGTCAATCATGTGATTATCAATAGAAATGAACAAATACATGTAGATAACCAAATGGGTGTTTAACTGCAAGCTTGTCATTATTATATCATCTTTAATGAATAGGCAAACAATCGTATCAGTTACATAGGTATTACGTACAATGTATGTACCTGTGAAAATCTGAGATACAACACTTTATATTAAAAAGAGTTTGTTTCGTTTTTTTTTTTTTTTTTTTTTTTTTTTTTTTTTTTTTTGCAATTGCATGTAACTGAATAATGTAAAATTAATACTCTTTTTTTAAAATAAGTAATTGGTCTTCAACCAATATTAGTAAGTTTAATTTTTACACATATATTCCTTTCTTTATAAGTTTAATTTTTCTGTTATCGTCATTCGAAACAATCGCTTTTATACAGGTAATTTAATGTTTGTGGCACAATATCGTTTCACCACATTTGTTACTGTGAAGAATTGTTGATTTATAATTGGTAACAAGACAACAATTTTACCTATTAAATCAATTCTGTAAAAATTTACAATGTGACAATTTGTAGCTATAGATAAGTTTTATTTTAAAGATCTGAACTTCCAATGTAATACATTTTCAAGAGATATACAAACGTATAATAATAAAGGACGAAAATGACTGGGTGGGGGGAGTAAAAACTTACTCCTGTTTACATGTATCTTATGTGCAGAGATAACTAAGTTGTATGTTCTTGTTTTATATTTTGTGTCTTTAAGAAGTGTTCAATGCTACAGTCCATTTATTCCTTTTCTCGATATTTTCACCTCTTAAGCCGATAAACACTCTAGTGTTACTGAATACTAACTACTTATTTAACAGTAATGTAGCCCGGGATTTAACATCCCCTCTTTTCCGTAAAAAAGAATTAACTTGATATTCACATTAATGAAAAGTGCGAACAAACAGTGATCGAATATAATTGATGTGATTTATAAGAAGAAAAACTTTGAAAGTACTCTCTGATAATTCTATCATCTCATCTCATCTCATCTGTTGGTAAAACATTTCTCTGTTTTGTCTTTTCTCTAAGGTATGAAAATAGTTCTTCAAATTACTTTAAAAAGCTCAAAATGATTGGGTTTTCAGCTATTCTCCTTTTTATTCAGGGTTTTTAAATAAATCTCATTAATATTTTTATCCATAATGTGATTTTTAAGAATGTAACAAGTGTTAAAATCTTATAAAATAAGTCTTATTATAGTTGTGTTCGAAAAATTTTTCAATATGAATAAGACATACTGTAAAAAAATTCTTATAAAAAATTTCCGGAAATTATTCCCTTATTTCATTTTTGAAATGTAAATTATTCTGTTTTAAAAGTAAAAGTGTGAATATCTCACTTGTCTTTGGAAAAATCAAACCCATTAAATGGAAAAGGAAATGAGGAAATGATATATCCAATAACCATTTGATGAAGTCATTCATGCTACTGAACAATGAAAAAGGTGAAGAGAATCTCTAACAGTTACTCATCCCAGTTGATTTCTGATGCATTTTATACCTCACATGCAGGTATATTACATGCAGGTATTTTAAACATGTGACAGATATATGCTGTTTATTAAACTTTGTCATATTATAACGTTTGTCATAAAAGTTTTCTGTTTAATTATTCTTTCTAATACTTAATAGAGTGTACCTGTCCTTCCCTCCGTAGTGTCAAGTCAGATAAATGTTTTATAACTAGAGACCTTAGAATGTTTGGGCTATACCGAATCATTTATTCCTCTCTGCATAAGGCAGTAAATTTGCATGTAAGCGATTAAGACCGTGGTAAAATTTGTTGTAAGAAAATTTAACATTCGAAAAAAAAATGATTTTAGCTGGACCCGTACCTGATTCTGACTGCTTGAAATTATTTGCAAATTCATATAAACTCTCAGTAAAGCAAAGTATAATACATGTGTACACAAATAAATGTAAAAAAAATTATTGAACAAATATAGATTATAGATCATAATGTAAAGCTTAATGTAATGTAGAAAATTGAAATTTTATTCCCATTATTTAAATCTGTCCAGCCTTTGACGGTCACTGATATTATTGTGTTCTGCTATGAATGCTGGAGTTATTGTTCGTTGTTCAGGATTGTCATTTTCATTAGACATTAAATTTCGCTTTTTTATGTATAAAAATTAATATACATGCAGTTTTAAACAATAAAACAATATTCAAACAATATATGTTGAGCTGAGCACTATGTAAAAAGATATTAGCTGTATTTCTCAATGTTTTTGTAAAAAAAAAAAAAAAGAGATAGAGAAGCATCATTTTTACCCTAATTTGACCCCAGGTTGAAAATCAAAAATTTTGAAACCTTATTATCGCACATCTACACCTACCACATCCAAAAGATGAGTTGGCTATACTGCAAACAATATAAGAGGAATTCAGGGTCACCTGAGTAATGCATTGGACCAATTGCTCTGTTTTCGTTCGTCGTCGTGCGTCTTTTATCATGCGTTAGCGTTTGAACAATTTTAGCTTCTCTTCTTGAACCGCTGAACCAATTTTTATCAATTTCTGCATATAGCTTTTATTGGTAAAGGGAAACAATATTTGTGAATTTCATGGTACATGACTCTCTAGAGCCTAAAGGGTTTGAAAACCGTAAAAATTAATGCAAACCTTTTAAATCTTCCTTACTCCGACATCAAGCACTCAAACTGTTGTCATGATGTTAAAAAATATTGACTCTTCTATCAAAATTGTGAAATTCATGCCCCCAGGGCTAGGGCTTCTGGGTGGGTCTCTATTGATCATCAGTGAAAATACATAAAACCATAAATACATACATGTAAGACCATTAAAAAATAGTTATCTTCTTCTCCCCCTGCTTTTTTTTATTAGAAAAATTAAGTGCATGCATAGTTATGATAGACAAGAGAGTGTTTTTTAAAATTGTGAAATTCATTGTCCCTGGATCAGGGCTTCTGTTGCCAGGGTGGGGCTCTGTTCATTACATGTACATTGTAAAATTGCATTATTTCTTTGAAAATCTTCTCTGCTCCTGGGTATTAAACAAAGTGCATGACTATGATGAATAAGGATGCTTCTTCCAAAATTATGAATTTCATGGTCCCTGGGTCAGGGTTATGCATAACTGTGTCAGGGAAATGCATAACTTCTTTTGAAATTATTCTTTTCTGCCCCTGGTTATATAGCATAAAAACAAATTGCATTGTTTTGATGAGAAAAGAAGTTTCTTCTTAATTTTTTTTTTAAATTTATGACACATGGGTTAGGAATTGTACTGCAAGGATAAGGCTCTTTTGACCATAGAGGGAAAATGCATAAATTCTTTAAAAATCTTCTTCCCTCCCATCTATATTAAACAGACAATCTAATTGCATGTTTATGATAAACATCGATGTCCCTTTCATAATTTGTGAAAGTCATGGCCCCTGGGTCAGGGGTTCTGGTATTGGGTAGAGTTCTATGCAGTATACAGAGAAAATGCATTATTTCTTCGATTGATTGATTTTTATTGTTTAAAGCCGAGTTTGTAATATTTTAGACATATTTCGGCGGTAAAGTTAACGTTCCGTGGCCGCTCTTAAAATTTTTGCGTTTCTCTTGCGGCCCCCATTAAGCCTACTCTTTTTTGTAAAGAACGGAAAATTTGAAGATAACGAACATTGATTGATCTAAAGAAAATTACAAAACAATACAAAACACGGATCTCCGGGAACTCCAGAAGCGGGATCAGGTGCCTAGTGCCTGTTGATCAGTCACAACCGCCGTGAGCTTTATGTATTGATAAGATAGACGGAACATTCCGTAGCCAAATTTAGTACACAAACAAAGGCCTAACAATAGGTATGAAACATCAGCCACAATACGATCCATTGATAGTTTGTATTTGTTTACGAAATGCTGACTTTAATAGAGGTTGTTGATATCCTATTAACATCAACTTATCTGTCAGTAGCCTGCCTCGGTTTAAAAATTGATCGTACTCAGAGCATGCTTTTGAGTATCGAATAAGTCGGGAGACGTAAACACCGTATGCAGGTTATATCAGAATATTAATACATAAATAAGGGAAGTTGGCGGCGGAAAAGCTGAAATCATCTAGTTTGTGATATAATTTAGTTGTTGGTTGGATTTAATCAACCAAAGTTAGGATCTAATGTGGCAGACTTTGTGGTGTCTTTTATTTCAAATTCACTGAGATAGTTCGAGTCGATAGATGAATGAAAGTAACTATTGTTAATTTATAAAACATCGTTGGTATATCTAAATGTTGCGTTGAAGGTCTCAGTAAGTGTTTCCTTCTTACCATGTAGAAGTTTTTGAATTAATTGAGCTACATAGGTGTATATATAAACAGGTCGGCTAATAAAGGAACAACATTAGTGCCCATCATAAATCGTACAGTTTGTTAGAGGACCTGGTCTCCGAAGACTTCATAAATGTTGTCAATAAGCCTCCAGCATTCTTTTAATATCAATTTCAGACTACTTTTGTGTAGAACCAGAGTGATTTTTAACAAAGTAATGTTGTTGATGACCAATCGCACAATATGAAAACTTCCAAATTCGATTTTAATAAAGAAACAGTTGACAATGATATCAAAAAGCTTAGTTTTTAACTTTTCGTGAGGAATGGTTGTATAAAATATAGAAAAGTTTAACATAAAAATTTTTTGGTTTTTATGTTATTGACTTTAGTAAAAATAAATAATTTTAAATTTTCTAAAGGTTCTTTAGAGTTTTTGAGAATCCACATTTGATTTACACCTCTTCTAGAATATGTTGTAGAACGGTACGTCTGTCGTTTCTACTTTACAGTAGTTAATATTTTGGTAGGAAGTAAAGATAGGGCTTGGTAGAGCATTTCCTGGACCCGGCCATATATCTTTGGAAGGATTTCTATGAAGAATAGGAATCCAGTATGGGTAGGGTATGGGTATAAGTAGAGTAGATCGAAGGAGAGAAACGAGCTTTTACGTGCCTATGGCTAATTTTTATTTACATTTCTTCCTCTCTGCTTCTGTGTATTAAACAGACTAAGTGCATGGTTTTAATGAGCAAGATTGCCTCATCCGAAGTTAGGAAATTCCTGGGTCACAGGGTCAGGGATTCTAGTGTTAGGGCAGGACTATGTTGAAAATATACTGCAAATACATTAATTGTTTGAAAATCTTCTTCTCTGCCCCTGGGTATTAAGCAGATAAACTAAGTAAAAAATTATTAATAATGAGCAAGGGTGCCTCTTTCAAAATTTAGACATTCTTGGCACCTGGGTGAGGAGTTCTGGTGTTAGGGCGGGACTGTATCGATTACATAGTGAAAATTCATTAATTTTTTGAAACTCTTCTCTGCTCAGGGTTCTATTATACTGTACCCAGGTTGCTGTTAAGGCCCTTGGGACTCTCGTTGTAGGAAAACATTGTTTTTCCTCATCCTGTCGAGCCATGGTTTAAATTGTAATTCTATATCCTCAATAGACATCTACAGGGAACACCAATTAACATATCAAAATATAGATGGACTACTGGAAAAATGTAAGAGGAGTTCAGGAACCAGATTTTTGTAGAAAAAAACAATGTTTTTTGACCCCCCACCCCCAACTCCCCCACCTGTTGAAGATCGAAATCCCCAAACCTATATGTCGAAGGACACCACCAATAATATTACAAAGTGATTTGACTAATGCAAAACATGTACGGGAAGGTTTGGAAATCAGTTTTTTCTTAGAAAAATGACTTTTTTGACCCCCAGTCGCCCCAAGGGCACAAACTAAAATTCTGAAATCTGTTTGCATATCTAGAGAACACTGCCAATTATATTCCAAAATATGAATGGGTTCTTACAAAGAAGGTAAAAGGAGTTATGAGTTAAAATTTTGGGTTGAGACTCAATAATTTGAACTTCAAATTTTATGATTTCATACTAAATTAGAACAATCCCGAGTCAAACACATACATGTATTTCCATTAAAAAGGCTGTGGACTTTTATACCAATTTTTAGCCAAAATATTAGAACTGAAAAATAGGAGAAATCCTACTCTGAGAAACAAAGAGGGGGAAATTTGGCTCTAGTATGAGATGCCCCCTCCCCCGAGGGGGACGTCCTATTCTATAGTACACATTCCGGGCGGAAACCTGGCTATTGGGGAATTCGTACTCTACAACACCGGTATTCGTGTCATTGAAAAAGATCGTCGGCAGACTTAAGAAGAAATATTTGAGTTTAATCGTTCTACAGAAAAATGGTGTATCAGGCCTGTAGCAACCGGGGTGGGGATGCCCCTCCCCCTCCGATAATTTTAATGTATGATCTTCATTTAATATAACAGGGCTAATTTACAAATATACCCCTTCATTATATTAGCCAAAAATGTATATATATTGTACTACACTTAAGAAAACAGCTACTTTGCGGTTGTACCCCATCAAGAACGTCTGATGTCATTTTTTTTGGCTAGTCAACTGTTAGGTTGTGCAAAAAAATAAACCTATGTTTTATCCATGGGTACATTTTATCAACAGCATTCCCGGTTTTGACGGAACCCCTTGCTTGAAGATGTTAATTTATCAAAATTACTATTTGTGGAAATTCTTGCGTTACAAAATAAATATCAAAATGGACGTTATGAACAAGAAAAAAAACTTAATATACTAGTACTTTAATGATATGTCAAATTTTATCAATGTATCGTACTGCAAAAAATGAAGTGAAAGAATAAGGACACCATTTTTCAAACTTGCTTCATTCAAAAGTTGTGAAATATCAGAAAACCTTCAGATTTCAAAAAAAGGAACGTATGTGTATTGAAACAGAAATCTAACGTACAAAAAATGACTTTCAAAAAGAATTCGAAGGAAATATATTACTATTTCTTAAAAATATATTCCTGTTTTTTTTTTTTGGTTTTTTTTTTTGGGGGGGGGGATACAGTATAATAGAACCCTGAGCAGAGAGATTAAGAATATACATAAACTCCAAAATCAAAACAACTGTTTTACTGATGAAAAGTACAAACTAAAACTTAGTGTTCATTTCCGAACTTCTGTTTATATATACATGTACATATATTTCGGTCATATTCTGGGTGTTAACATTGGTTAATGTATATTCATCGTTACACTAGTAGTGAAAAGGTGCATTGCAATGAGTTCTTATGTTTCTTATGTTGTATATTTAGAATTACCAGGATTACCCTGAAATAAAATATGACAAAGTAGTCAATTTGAAACTTTTTCTGCCTGGTGGTAAATTTAAGATTTACCATACGACGGCATTTTCTCTTAGTGTGATTTCCACAGAATGTTAACCCTTTCTCAACTATTGAATTGATATGATCACAGAACTAGCATAGACTTTTAATTTATTAAATCTTTGTCATGTGATAACTTTAGCAAATATGCGCCGAAGTGGTAAATGTCGGTTAAAATGTTTCATTCCACTGAATCATGGTTTCAATTGATAATTGAATCCAATTGTTAATATCCCCATAAATTAAGTAAAAAAAAATTATGATAAAAATTTTAAATAATAGGAATATTGGATGAAATTGTGAAAAGGATTATATCACGTCGCAGGCATCTGAATTAGCAAATGTCGCATACATGTAAGCTTCTGTTTCAAGGAAAAAGTAGATATATGTAGTTATATTAATCATTTTTTAAATTAATCAATGAAATGATCATGCAATCAAAACACGAGTTTTCATTTCCATTATTTTTTGTTCAGAGTGAATTTTATCCTTTATATTTATAATCATTTTTTTTGTTCATGTTATGAAATGGTTATTCAGTACAAAGTTCTCTGCTTGCGACAGGGCACGGAACTGTCCACTAGTCTCCAGATCGTGTACAACACAATGTTTGGATCGTTATAACTTGATATTTATCTAGATAAATAAAAACTATTGTATTTTACCCGGTCACTTAACCGCCATACGGTGGATTACTGTTAAGTGTGTATTTTTTATGAAGATATTTACAGATATTTTCCCAATTGAAAATTTCTATGATTAATTACCCTAAACACTTAAAGATTTGTAATATCATCTAATCTGTTACTATCTACCTACGATTGATAGATGGAGTTTTTAAAAATTATCTCCCTGAATAATATTTAACATCTCATATTCAAAAAATTTCTATTAAGTTATATTTTTAAACTCTAGTTATCACTATCTTTTTAATATTTGAAAGATGACAAATAATCATTTTTACTTGAAGGTTAAAGGGAAAAATATCTCATTACCTCTCTTTCAGATGATTCTGGAATGATCAATCAAAGTACACTTAAACTAAATTTAAAGTAATAGTAAAAATATTTATTTTTCTTTCAAAGTTGTGGGAGAATCAAATCGTTCAATTTGAAATCTGGTAACAAAGATGTGGCATTCCTCACCTCGGTTATATCTCTATTATATCTTTATTTACTCCACTTAATCTTATTTTGGATTTAAGGATAAATATCACAAATAAAAAGATCGACGCATGCGTTGGTATATACTTTTTAGAATGAGAATATGCTATTTTCCTGTATATTAAATCTTTTTGCACACATTTTATGACATTATCTTACAAATCTTACAAATTTCTACATTTACACGGGCAAACTTTATTCAAATTATTTATACGAACATACATGTAAATCTGTTAGACTTGTTGCAGATTTTGATTTTAAAAAGGTTGTGATATTTATCCTTAAGCTTGAGTTTTTTTAAGCCTATATTGCAATGTCAAAAAAGGACGTCAATGATGTTTTAGTGCTTTTTTTTAAATTACAAGTATCTGAAAAGTGTAAATACTCCTTTTCATAATTAATTGGCTGTCAACAAATTTGGATTAAATATCTCCTAATTGATATCCTTACATACTCGATTTCTTTTTGTTGTTTATTTTATTATGCTGCTTTTACATGAATATTGTAAAATTTCATCAGTTTGAAACCTCGTGGTAGCTTTTTTAAACGTTAATTTCTACAACGACTTTTCATCGTTTTTGTCTATCAAATGATAAAAGTATCAAAATCTACGTACATTTATTACCATACTGACGCTAAGGTACATGAGAATTAATATGGGATAGGTTTTATTTTTTCATTAAGTTTTTACTCAATTGCACAAATTTTTCTTTCTTTAAATATAAAGGTATTCCATTATGGAATCAATTAGATGTTAGTGGTACGATATCGTTTCAACACATTTGTTACTGTGAAGAATTTGGTGATATATGTTATTGGTTAACCAGGCAATTGTTTAATACCTAATAAATTAATTCTGTAAATTTACTATGTGACAATATAGTTGCAGATAAGTTAATTAAAACTTCTGATGTTACACATTTTCAAGAAATGTACAATATTTTATATACACCTGTTACTTTCAAGAATAAGTAAGAGAAAATGAGAAAAAAAAGTATTCATGCTTTTATCGTAGCAGTTATCTAATGTGCAGAGATAACTAAGCTGTATTTTCTTGTTCTATGTGTCTCTAAGAAGCTCTTTATTGCTACAGTCCATCTATTCCTTTTCCCTGAGTTCATTGCTCTGAATGTTCAAATATCATAAAATATTAAACATGAAATTTATTGACACTTTCAGTGAACGTAAGCTTCATTGAACATCGGAAGGATCTCAACATGTGTTTATTTTTCAGATACTTATACTAATCATGTGGTGATGGATTCCGAACTGATGTTTATGATTGTTCTAATCTTCATTTGAAGGCGAATGAACGACTATACGTGTTGGAAAAAAATATAAATTGCCTTAAGTATTATTCATTGTCATTGCATGAAATATAGGTATGAAGATAACGAACAGTATTCAGGCTCAAAAGTCCATCAAACAATACAAAATAGGAGCAGAGCAAACACGGACCTCCAAACATCAGAGGTGGGATCAGGTGCCATGGAGTAGTGAGCATCCCCTGCCGACCGGTCACACCCGCCGTGTGCTCCTTGTCATCATCGGGAAATAACGGAAAAATCCGTCGACAATTCAGTGTGTAAATAATGGCCTAACAATTTGTATGAAAAAACGTCAGCATTTGACTCAATGATAAATTGTATTTGCTGACAAGGTCATTGTATCGACCATAGAACTTACGAAATGATGACTTTAAACAAGACAGCTGATATTCTTGTTTCATCAACTTGTTTGTCAATAATTTACCTCGTTTTAGAAATTGTACATACGTAGAGCATGCTCTTGCGTATCGAATCAACTGAGAGATATATACCCCGTATACAGGTAATGAAGGTATATTGCTGCATAAGTAAGGGAAGTCGACGATTGAAAAGTTAAAGTCATCACGTTTATCATAAAGCTTGGTTGTTAGATTACCATTAACGTCTTTTTCAAGTAAAATATCCAAATATGAAACAGATGTGTCAGACTCTGTGGTATCTTTTATCTCAAGCTCACAAGGATATATCTCGAAATAGCCATTGTTAATTGACAATACGTCGTCGATATATCTAAATGTCGAGTTGAAGGCCACAGCAAGTGTTTTCTTCTTTTCACGTACAAGATTTTGGACAAATTCTGCTTCAAATGAATACAAAAAAGGTCTGCTAATAACGGGGCGCAATTGGTACCCATGGGAATTCCAATAGATTGTTGGAAGACCTGGTCTCCAAAAACCACATACAGTACCGACCGGACACAATATAACACCAGAGCGAACCCAAAGCGCACCCCGGGTTCGCTTCCTGGGTTCGCTCGGGGTCCGCTGCGGGCCCTCTTTCAGAAAATTTGGGACCGCTCTGGGTGCGCTTCGGGTTCGCTCTGCGTTCGCTCGGGGTCAGCTTTGGGTCCGCTAGAGCGAACCCGACGTTCGCTTTCCGGGTTCGCTTTACGCACTCATGCGTGAAGCGGACCCCGCTTTAATCTTGCCGCCAGTAAGCCCCGCCCCTTGTATATTCCAAATACAGTAGTGAAATCGATCATTACTGTTTTTATGGCGATCGATACATGTACATGTAAGTGACAATATGGAGAACGTTGATAAATTTTCAAGAATTTCACTGTACATTCGACGTAGAATTATCACTTTTATTTTTCTTAACTTACAAGCTATAAGTATATCTCGAAAGAAAAAGAAGAAAAGGTGTTAAATTTATTTTTCGATGTATTGGATGGAGTGAAATTTATAAGAGTATCTTAATAAAAAAAAAAGCTTTCAAATTCATTTGTTTACATTATTCATGCGTTTTAAAATAAGCTGGAACTTCCAATTGTAATTGCAATTGCTAAATCGTAATTTAAATGTTTGAAAGACAAAGAACTGAATTATGATCTTATCTATGAAATAACTGAGACATACTGTACACGTAAAATGCTAAGTTTTCATATTTAGCAGTTTATATTTAAGCTAGGTTGTCGTCCATTACATGTATATGTAGGTCGTGATAATCACTAAAAATTCTCAAACAGTGTAACTTGAGTTTCGTTTTACAGATCATTTATCATTTATAATGTACTTCCATGCTATAAATCATTGTTTTATAAGGCGAGTTTAACGGAAGACTTATATAAAAAAAAAACAACAACAACAATCAAAAAACGAAAACAAACAAACAAACAAAAACTAATAACTGGTCCACTGATAAGAATATATTATTTTTTAAAGTTGTTTTCAAATACAAGTAAATGATCACTTGAATAGTTTGTGTTCCCTACTGGTTCATGACCCCCCCCCCCCCCCCCCCCGCCCCACTTAATACATGTAGATACTGGAGCGGCATGTCAACAAACAAAATTCTAAATGTTTAAAAATAAATAAAAACAAGAAAGAAAACAAACAAAACAAGAATTCATTAACTGTAAACTCGCATGATTACGTAGATGAAATTAAGATAATAACGCCCGATGTTTTTGTTTTTGTTTTTTTATTGTTTTATTTCGATGAGCCCCCACCCCTCTCCGTACTCGAATTGTTTTCTATGGACCGGTTGTAGCGATTTTATTTTCAAATAATACACAGTGTTCTCTCTCTCTCTCGTAAAACTATTTCACTGATTTTCAGCATTCAGGTGGCAGCAAATTACATGAACGTGTACTCTTCATGCAACGTACCAAAGAACTATGACGTTTCCAAATTCAAAAATCAAAAAAAAAAAAAATAAGAATAACAATTGAATTTCTCATTGATAACGTGCCCAGACGAGGTACATGTAACTTAAGGGGCATCGAATGTAGGGGGAGTATATACTCAGGTATACCGTGACCATGGAGACAGTATACATTCAGCTAGCAAGTGTCAATTAAAAAAAACCCACCGCAATTGCTCTTAGCACCCGCAATATCTTCGAAACAGGTGGATGATTACCGACACGTGATGACCTTGGCTTCACTTTGAAACTATAATTATTTAAGTGTTAAAATTAAATAATTATGACAATTACAAAGTTCAAATACAGGTACCTATGTAATGAAAAGATATATGTACGTTTTCGTATTAAGGTATCTTTGCAAGTTCAATTTACTAATGTTGGAATTACGTGTACTTTTCATGCACAAGTACAAAACGTACCCGTCTAGTATTTTTTCTTATATCCATATAAAGTATTTCGAAAATTACATGTAGTACATGTAAGAGGTTCGTGAACATGTAAACCTGTATAATTATATATATCGACGCGAAGGAAAGTGATAAGCATTTTTTCTTTTTTTTTACTTGCAATTAGTTACAAAATTTCAAAAACATACAATGTAAGGTCTGCATGTTGGATAATTAAAATTGACAAAACAATCTTTCCCTATATACATGTATTTAAATCAAGCTATTTATTAAATTTTGGTAATGGATTAATTAGAAAAAAATATCATAGTAGTTAAAAAAGATGAGATTTTCTTCTCTCCAATTTACGTATTGACATAATGCACATTTATACTGTACAATGTATATTTAATTTTTTTTCATGATCAATTATTAAGATCGATAATTTCGATGTTGATCTGGATAAATTAAAACGTGCTTGTAAATTGAAATAATGAATAAAAAATAATTAAATCAAAGCACGTACATGTTTTTATACTGTATTTTGAGATAATAAAATTCTATAATTTATCGAAGACCATTTTTTTTTTCTTTTTTTAAGTAACAATTGATATAACCATTATTATCTTCTTTTTTCTATTATGAATTAAAATACTTATTGTCTGATAAATTTACGCAATGTATATTGATAATTATATTAATGGATTTTAAAAATATAAACAAAATAAATATGTAACTATACATGTAATATGCTACCTGGATAATAAAAATATATAATGTATTAATAGATTTTAAAAAATAAAAAAATAATGAAAATAGATGTGTAAATATTGCATGTTGTCTGGAGAATTAAAATATATAAATGTAAAAAAAAAATCATGTTTAAAAATCATATTAATAATATTTTTACACTGTACATTCACACGCTTTGCTTGTACAATGTTTAGATTACAAACTGGCATGTTGACTGGTCGATGCGCTGATGATCAACGCATTTTATCACTTATCCTGATTGACAGGCCTGTTCGGCATGTTGATTGGTCGACGCGCTGATGAATTAATCGCTAATCCTGATTGACAGCTCTGTTACGCAACACCGAGCGCGCGTTCGCTTTCTGGGACCGCTACTGAATTTGGGGTTCGCTTTCAGCGTTCGCTCTGGGTTCGCTGCGGGTTCGCTACGGGTACGCTCCGGGTTCGCTCGGAGTCAGCACTAGCGGACCCCAAGCGAACCCAGAGAGCGAACCCGGGGTGCACTCTGGGTTCGATTTCTGTTAGGTTGTGTCTGGTCGGTACTGTAGATATTGTCAATCAGAAACTCAAGCATCTTTTTAATGTCAACTTCAGAGTACTTGTGTGTACAATCAGAATGTTTTTTTACAAAATAATTTTGCAAATGACCAATGACAAGGTAAGTAAATTTACGAGTTCCATTTTTATTGAAAAAGCAGCTGTCAATGATATCAAAAAGCCTGGACTTTAATTTATCGTGGGGAATGGTTGTGTATAAAGTTGAAAAATCGTAAGTTTTTAAGCTGTTGATTTTGGTAAAATCTTGTGATTTCAAATTTTCCAAAAGTTCCTTGGAATTTTTAAGTATCCACAGTCATCTGATTTACACCACTTCTCGAATATATTGTTGCACAGTACTCTTGAAGTTTCTCCTTCACTACTGTTAATATCTTAGTGAGGAGTAAAGAAAGAGGCTTGGTTGAACATTTACTGGAACCCGCTATGTATCTTTGTTTGTAAGGATTTTTATGAAGTTTCGGAATCCAATATAAATATGGTAATTCAAATTCATTTTGGTTGTTTGGAATATTAAAAATATTCAAAACTGACATATGATTTTGAAGAATGTCTTCCTTAGAAAGAGAACTATGAGTATAAGATGGATTACCACTTGTAGAATTAAATCCAAGTTCCTCTAAAATATATTTAATATAATGAGCCTTACGAACAAAGACAACGTTGTTACCTGCTTTGTCAGCAGGGACCAGTACGTACTGATCATGTAATCTATCTAATTCTTTTTTCACTTCTGGATTATTGAATACAGAAGGATAGATGGTTCTCATATTGCCCCTCAATCTTTTTATGCGCGATTTTAAAATACATCTGATACATTTAATCCATTCTGACAAAGTGCCAAGGTCTTCTTTTTCATGTTTGGCCCATCGCCTGGCGTAGTCCTTTACAGAATCCATATTTATGAAATTCCAACGCCAGTTGAGAAGGATATAGGAGTTCCCTATATTTATGACCTTTTAAAATTAGTGATCTAAGGTCCTCATTATTAACTATATTAACATCACCAGTAATAACGTGTCCAGCAGGACTATAGTTATAGGGTGAAGAAGAACATGAACACGATGGAGGATTATGTTTCAGATATTCGATATCCAGGCCCTGTAAAGTTTTCTTGTAAATAAAAAGTTTGGAAGCAATAGTCGATGTATATTTGTAAGAAATACAAGGTGTAGTCTTTAACTTGAAATATGGTGGAATACAAGACTGGACCCTTTTGTGATAAAGAATATTTCTTATATTAACCGCGTCAATTCCTTTGTTGGCATATTGAAGTTTAAGGAAAAAAACGGATTGTTTTAGCTGCATTTTCCTCAGTAAAACGTGGGGGTTTAAAAAACCTATGATTTGCAATATCCATAATCAAAGATCCGAGCCTATATTCTGGTGTATAGGAATCAAAAAATGGACTTTCCTTGACCTTTTCAAGAAGACTATTTAAAAGTTTCAAAGGGACAGAGTAAAGTTTGGTGCGAATATGATGTAGACCTAACTGTTGATTTACGTAATGTAGTAATGAATCAAAAGAGACATCGTGTATTAACAGTTTATTATAAGACCGATCCCCATGAATACGCTTACGTCTCTCTGTATGGTTAAAAAGGCCCATCACATTTACATTGTTACACTGTGGACTGGAAAGATTTCCAACACTATCGATATTGTCATTACATCCATAGGAAAAGGCTGTCCCTAGCTTTCTAATCCAAAATTCTTCTCGTTGTCTACGGAAAGGTGTACTCAGTGATGGGCTGTTTGTGTGGTGGTAAATCTTTTCTAGAATTCTAACTTTCATTGACAAAATAGAATGATCAGGTAAATTAAAATACTTGTATAAATTGTCAATAACACAATTTTTACAGTAGATCATACAATAGACATTCTGTGTGTTATCATTTTTTAAAAATTAATGTACGGTGTTTGTACAAATTCCGCTCTTTGGCCAATAAAATCAATAGTTTTACTAAATACTTACTACTAATATACGAGCAATGCAGTCAGGGATCTAAACCCCTTCATTCGCCTAAAAAAGAATTCACTTGATATTTATATTAATGTTTTTGATAATATAAAAATTTTTGAATGTAAAACATTCAATATCTAGTATGTAGTTTTTGGAGATCAGGTCTTCCAACAATCTGTTGGAATTCCCATGGGTACCAATTGCGTCCCCTTATTAGCAGACCTATTTTTATATTCATATGAAGCAGAATTTATTCAAAAACTTCTACATGAGAAGAAGAAAATACTTGCTGTGGCCTTCAACTCGACATTTCGAAATATTGACGACGTATTATCAATTAACAATAATACTTTCATTCATATGTCGACCCGATACATCCCAGTGAGCTAGAAATAAAAGATACCACAGATTCTGACACATCTGTTTCATATTTAGATATTTTACTAGAAAAGGACGTTAATGGTAACCTAACAACAAAGCTTTATGATAAACGTGATGGCTTCAACCTTTCAATCGTCAACTTCCCTTACTTATGTAGCAATATACCCTTTTCAAATGCATATAGGGTTTATGTCTCTCAGTTGATTCGATACGCAAGAGTATGCTCTACGTATGAACAATTTCTAAAACGAGCTAAATTACTGACAAACACGTTGACGAAACAAGGATTTCAACAGTCTAGTTTGAAGTCTTCTTTTCGCAAGTTTTTCGGTCGATACAATGACCTTGTCAGCACATACAACCTGTCATTGGGTCAAATGCTGACTGACGTTTTTCATACTGATTGTTAGGCCATTGTTTATACTCTGAACTTCTACAGATTTTTCCGGTTTTTGTTTCCCGATCATGACAAGGAGCACACGGCGGGTGTGACCGGTCGGCAGGGGATGCTCACTCCTCCATGGCACCTGAGCCCACCTCTATATTTTGAGGTCCGTGTTTGCTCTGCTCCATATTTTTATCGTTTCATTGGACTTTCGAGATTGAATACTGTTCGTTATCTTCATATTTCATGTACATGTACTTTCTAATAATTGTGCTATTCCAGCTGGAAAACAAATTTTGATTCTTTCTCTAAGGTATGCAAATAGTTCTTCAAATTACTTTTAAAAGCTTAATATGATAGAATTTTTAATTATGCTGCTTTTTATTCATAAATTGTTTTTAAACAATCTCATTAACACTGTTATCCTTTAGGTGATTTATATAGCAAGTATTAAATGCTTACAAAATAGGAATTCTCATTACATTTTTGTTCAAACAATGTTTCAATACGATGCAGACATAGTGAAAAAAAACCTTCTCATGCAAAGCAAAATTCGCAAATTTTCCCTCAACCCGACTTTTGTTTTAAATGTGTTAATGTAAATCTTACATTCACTGTCTGCGGACATGTCAAACGAATTATTTCACAACAAGGAAATAAAATAGTCAATAACATAAGATAAGGTTTTTCATGTTACTGAACAATGTAAAGGTGCAAAAAATCTCTAACTTAACACAACTGATCTCTGATGCATCTAATATACCTTATATGCAAGTATAAACATGTGATAGAAATCCTGTTTAAGCTTTGCAGTATTATAACATTCGTCATAAAGCTTATATTTTTACTTATTGCAGCAATTTTCCTTAAAAGAATGTACCATGTATCTGCCCTTTCCTCCATAATGTTAATCTTGATTTATTACTAGAGATCTTGGCATGTTTGGGCTTTACCGAATCATTTGTCCTTCTCTTCACAGGGTAAAAAATTTTCATGACGGTCGAAAAATTTAATTATTCGAAAAACAATTAACATAGCTGCACCCACTGTTTCTGAGTGCGTGAAATTATTTGCAAATTCATACAAACTCTCAGTTAACCATAAGACGAATTCCCATTTTTTTTTAAATCTATCTAGCCTCTGTCGGTTACCAATATTATTGTCTTCCGCTATAAATTCAGGGGTTGTTGTTCTTTGATTCTAGAGGTATTGTTTTTATAAGACATTAAAATTTCCCCTTCGTTGATGTTTATAAATATATAGTATAGTTTTAAACATTTTTTTGAGCTCAGCACTAGATAAAAAGATATAAATAAACTGTATTTCTCTCTAGGAAGACATTCAATTGTGTTTGCCTCTAAATACACTCACCTTCAAATTTGGGTAACGTAGGAAGAAGCCATAATGCTAAAATTTCTTTAATGCCGTGCGTTAAAATCTGAACATTTTCAGCTTGTTTTCCAGAACCGCTGAACAAATTTCAACCAAATTTGGCATATAACGTCTATGTGAAAAGGGCAACAAAATTTGTGAATTTCATGATCCCTACACCCTGGGGCCTGAGAGACGGGGCTAAAAACATAAAACAAATTAAGGAAATCCTTTAAAATAGTTTTCTTACTCCTGGACATCAAACACTCAAACTGTTGGCACGACTGTAATAAGCACTGACTCCTCTACCAAAATTTTGAAATCTGGAGTTCGGAGAGTCTCTTTTAATCATAAAGTGAAAATGCATAAATTCTTTTAAAAACTTCTTCTTTAGCCAACAGATTAATTTCATTATTATGATGAGCAGAGGAGTCTCTTCTAAAATTGTGAAATTCGTAGCCCCTGGATTAGGGGTTATGTTGTTAGGGTGCGGCTCTGTTCATTCCATGTAACGACCAGGTCGTGTAACCTATTGCGTCTTACTTTGGCTGACGTCTTTCATATCAATTTAGGCCTTTGTTTTTATATTGAATTTGAATACGGAATGTTCCGCCTACCTGATCGGTACATGAAAGGTAATGAAATACCAGGTCTTCCAAGAAACTGTTGGAATTCTTATGGGCAATAAATGAGCTCCTTTATTAGCCAACCTGTTTTTTATATTCCTATGAAGCAGATTTTATTCACAAACCTCTACATAAGAAGTAGAAAATACCTGCTGTGGCCTTCAACTCGACATAAAGATTTATAGATGTTTTATAAAATAACAATAGTCGCTTCCATTCATTATCGACACGATATATCCCAGTGAGCTTGATAAAAAGACACCACATAGTCTGCCATATCTGTTTCATATTTGGATGTTTTACTGACTATAGACATAAGAGCCCAACGCATTCGATACTAAAGAGCATGCTCTGAGTATGATCAATTTTTAAACTGAGGCAGGCTTCTGACAGATAAGTTGATATTACAGGGATTTCAAAAATCTCCTTTAAAGTCAGCATTTCGGAAATTCAAGGTCGTTATAATGTCCTTGTTAGCAAATATAACCCATCATTGGCTTACATGTTTCATACTAATTGTTATGTCTTTTTTTATAATGAATTTGACTACAGAATGTTCCGTCTACCTGATCAATACATAGGACTCAAGCCGGGTGTGACCATAACAGGGGATGCTTACTCCTCCTAGGCGCCTGATACCACCTCTGGAATTTCAAGGGGTCTCTTTTATGTTCTGTTTACAGATTTGTATTGTTTGTAGATTTCTTGAGATCAATCACTGTTCGTTATCTTCACCTTTCTCATTCTATAGGGAAAATGCATTAGATATTTAAAAATCTTTTCTGCTCCTGGGTATTAAACAAACAAAGTGAATGATTATGATGAGCAAGCGTGCCTATTTCAATATTGGGAAATTCCTGGCCAATGGGTCAGGGGTTCTGGTGTAAGGGCAGAAGTCTATTGATCATATAGTGAAATGCATAAATTCTTTAAAAAAAATTCTCTCTGTCCCTTAGTATTCATCATACAAACTAATTGCATTGTTAGGATAGGCAAGGGGGTCTCTTCCAAAATTGTGAAATTCATAGACCCATGGCTCAGGGTGAATTTTATCCATTTATATATTTTTATGCTTATAAAATGGTTATTCAGTACAAAGTTATCTGCTTTAGACAGACCGGGCACTATACTGTCCAATCCTCCAGAGATAGTGTACAACACAGGGTTTGAGTCGTTTAAAATTAAAAATTATTAGATAACTTTTAATAAAGAACAGGCTAGTGTATTTCTCATAACACAATACAGTTGACTTCAATTAAGTGTGCATTTTCCTTTTATAAAGATATTTACAGACATTTTCCCAAACGATTTTTTTTTATGTTTAATTACCTCTTACGCTTCAGAGCGCTCGCTTCGTAATCAGGAGGCCGTGAGTTCGAATCTCGGCCGCAATAGTCCTAAGTCGATAAAAAAAAATTGGTAGCAACTGTTCCTTCGCCATGCGCTCAGCACTTTGAAGTGAAAGTTCCGGGTCCCTCGGATGAGACCTTAAAAACCGAGGCCCCGTGTCATGGCAGGCGTTGGCACGATAAAGATCCCTCACTGCTCAATGGCCCTGAGTGGCGAGTAAAGGTTAAAATTTGAAGCTCTTCAACGGTATATGGTGACGCCTCTATATGACAGAAAAATTCTCGAATGGGACGTAGAACAACATACAATCAATCAATCTCTTACGCTTCAGAGGTTTGTAATAACATCTGATCTGTTATCATTTACCTAAGACTGATAGATAGACTTTTAAAATTATCTCTCTGAAAAACATTTTACATCTCAAATTTAAATATTAAAATTATATTTTAAAACTCTAATTATCATTTTTTTGAATATTTAAAAGACGACAAATACTTGTAATCAATTCAAGATGGAGGCTAAAGGGATAATATCTCATTCCCCCTCTTCCATGATTCTGGAATGATCAATCAAGGCACACGTTTACTTACATGTATAACTGTAGTGAGTACTGTTTTATTTATTCACAACTCTCTGGGTCGTGAAAGAATCATATCGATCAGTGTGAAATCTGGTAACAAAGATGTTGCATTCCTCAGTTCGCTAATATATCTATTATATCTCTTTTATATATCTTTATTTACTTTACTTTATCTTATTTTAGATTTAATCCTGATTTTTTTTTTAAATTTTAAGCAAATATGTACAATGTTACGATAGGACATCGATAGGGGTTTTTTTTCGAGGGGGGGGGGTGCTTGTTCTAGATTCAAGAAAATATACAGCTCAAATGTTTGTACATAAGTTTATTAAATGTTTGAAAACTTACATAGGGCCCTGCATAAATATATACTAGTAGTTCTCAAATATGAGACTTTTTGGCAGACAAAGTAAGCATGTCAAGCCGTGAAGGGAGATCCTTTTGATACCCTTGACAACACCAAACTTTATTGAAAATTGAAAAGATATATTGCATGATGCAGGATGTGTCCCCTTGGGTCATTTGAATATGAATGATTGTGACAAATAAAGAATAAATAAACACTTATTTCGTTACGATATCTTTGATTTTTTTAAAAAGAAACGGGGCAAATATAGTATAGGTAATGAATCCTGTATGAGACAAATATATCAGTAGGGTGGGTACTATACTTGTTATCAGTCTCCTTCATATTATCTCACCTAAGGTTCGAGTCCAGTAGAATTATATCTAAGGTAAATATTAGCATAAGAACAATAATTACAAGTAGGTCAATCATGTGATTATCAATAGAAATGAACAAATACATGCCTAGTACCAGATGGGAGTAAAACTGCAGACGTGTCATTATTATATCATCTTAAATGAATAAACAGTCATATCAGTTACATTGGTTATACATAAGTACATGTATATTGTATATACTTGTGAAAACCTGTGAGCTTACGATATAACACTGTACATAAAAATGCGTGTATTGCTAATTACTTTATTTTACAATTACATGTAAATTGTCGTTAACTAATATGGTTTAAATATCTCTTAACTGATATCCTTGCAGTCATGATTTAGTTGTTTTATTTTATTAAAGGCCCTTTAACATGAATATTGTAAAATTTCACCAGCTTTGAACTTCATGGTAACGATTTAAGCGTTAATTACTACAATGCCTTTATTCGTTTATGTCTATAGAATAATAGAAGTATCAAACTGACATACATTTATTACTATATCCACAAACACAACCGATGCTAGGATAACTATTTCATATATAATATAGTATACGGTATGGATAAATTCTGTAAAATTTACTATATGACAATCTAGTTAGAGATAAGTTTAAACGTAAAGATTTTAAAAAGTTTTAATGTACATGTAACACATTTTCAAGAGAAATATATCTATCAAGTTGTGATAGATTCGAAACTGATGTTTATGATTTTTTGTTATCTTCATTTGAAGCCGAATAAATGATTATACTTTTTTAAAGAATTGTAAGTTGCCTTCAATATTCTTCTTTGTCATTGGATAAACTGTCAATAACAAAACATGTACAGTAGCGTATACAATATAATTTTGTGTGTTATTTTTTTAACTGATCTACCGTATGTGTACAAATTCCGCTCTGTGGCCAATAAAATCTATGGTTTTATTGAATACTTACTACTTATACACGAGTAATGCAGTCAGGAATTTAAACACACACCCTTTTCCCCCTAAAAAGAACTAACTTGATATTCATATTAATATTTATGAATGAATTAATTTACAATATGAAAAAAAGTTTGAAAGTTATACATGTATTTTTTAATAATATTGTGTCATTCTAGCTGGTAAAATAATTTTTGGTCTTTGCTCTAAGGTATCAAAATAGTTTTTCAAATTAGTTTTAAAAGTTATGCCACTTTTTTATTCATAAATTGTTTTTAAACAATCTCATTAACACTGTTATCCTTAAGGTGATTTATATAACAAGTATTAAATTCTTACGAAATAGGAAGTATCATTATAGTTTTGTTCGAACAATGTTTTAATATTAAGCAGACATATTGAAAAAAAAAACAAAAAAAAAAAAAACCTTCTCATGCTAAACAAAACTCACAATTTTTTCTTTAATTTCAATTTTGTTTTATAATTAATTCATATTTCTGCTAAAATAAAAGTCTGTACGGTAAATCTTACATACACTGTCTGCATTAATGTCAAACGAACTATTTCTCAACAAGGAAATGATTTGGTCAATAACCATTAGATAAATTTGTTCATGTTACTGAATAATGAAAAGGTGAAGAAAATCTCTAACTTAACACAGCTAATCTCTGATACATTTATCCTAACATGCAGGTATTAACACGTGACAGATATCCCGCTTAATATTTGCAGTATTATAACCTTCGTCATAAAGCTTTTATTTTTTTTATATTAGAGCACTTTTTCTTAATAGAATGCACTTGCCCTTCCCTCCTTAATGTTAATCTTGATTTATTACTAGAGACCTTTGCATATTTGGGCTAAGCTGGATCATTTGTCCTTCTCTGCACAAGGTAATAAATTTTTATGAGTTTGGCAAAATTTGTTGTAAGAAAAGATTATGAGTGCTTTAAAATTATTTGTAATTTAACCAAAGGATAATACGCAAATGAATGCAAAAATAAATTGATCAAACATAATGTACAGATCATAATACTGAGCTTAATATAATTTAGAAAATTATATTTTATTCCCATTATTTTTATCTGTCTAACCTCTGAAGGTCACTGATATAATTGTGTTCTGCTGTGAATGTTGGAGTTGTTGTTCGTTGTTCGGGGTTGTTTCTAAAGATTTTTTCATTAGACTTAGTATGTAAGTATGTGTAATTGTGTACAGGTCTCATTGAAATAGGGCCAAAAATGTAAGAAGTGTAGCGTTTTTGAAGAATTTCACAGATTCTAGTTTTAGAAACAATGGCAGCACCGAAATAAAAAATGAATAGGTCGAATTTTATAGAGCAGGATAGTTTACTTGAGAACCAGACCCCAAAATTTTTATATTTATATTGTGCTAAAATGTTGAAGAAGTAAAACAGACCAAAATTAAAATAGTCTTCTTTATTGCTTCACAAAAGTGTTGATATCTGCAAACTTAAGAGATTAATTCAACAATGAATAAACATTTTACAGGCGATTGAAAGTTTGAATTAAGTCTAAGTCTGTTTCATGATCATGGGGCCAGGTCTTATTTAAAGAAACAAAATATGTAGGCGGAGTAGCGTTTTGAAAGAATTTTTACAAAGATTACTATTTTTATAACCATGACACCACTGTCGAAATTAAAAATCGATATGCAGAATTGAACGTTTTCGGAATCTCAGACAGCCGACAGCTGACTTCGGACAGCGGACTTTTTCGCGTAAGGGAACGTGTCAAAAAGTGAATAATATAAATAAATTTTGTAGTCTTGATTAATTGTACTCGATAATCATATTTCGTTCTTGTTTGTATGATTTACACTTCTCTATACTGTACAAGTGTATACATACTAAGGGGAGGGGGTTCTCCCCCAAAGTTTTCTAACATAAATAAAAATTGCCCCATTTCCCGAGAGATTGTTTAATTGTTTAATTCCAGTGGCACCCTTTTCCCAACTACAAATAGAAAACGGGGATCTTCAAGAACATAGAAACTGTAAAGGACTTGCATCTTTATATAGATACCTTAGTGAGCACATGATCTTTATAAAAGAAACAATCTGTCAGAGTAAGTTATGGCATCACTCCAAAAAAAAATATTGTATGATAAATTTTGTTTAAGTAATTGTTTGTAGACATACAACAATGGATTTAAAGCAAAAAAAGTACCTTCTCAGGAAATAAAAGGTAACTTTGGATAAACAATAACATGTTATGATAAGTGTCTTGAACGTGAATATTGTATCACATACAACTTATTTCGTACTGTACATATCAGGCGCGGATCCAGATATTTTAAACGGGGACCAAAGAAACTAAGAGCACTGGGCTCTGAACTCTAACTACCGATTTTAAAACTTTAATTCACAATCATATTCCCCCTAAAAAATAAATTAAAAACTGAACAATTACATTCTCATTGGAATACCCGGGCAAAATGTGATATAAGTTAGTCAGGATATATGGGATCTGATGCTTCCCTAAGGTTTCCACTGGGTACAGGGAAAATTTCATAATTGTTTCCTTTCATTAAATTTTGATTTCTTAAAATTACTCAATAAAGTCAGCTTAGCAATGTACTTTTGGATGTTTCAAATTTAGCAAATTTTCATTTCTCGTTGTGACTTTTTTTTTCAAAATTATTTTTTTTTCAAATCCGACTTATTGTAATGAGAGAGAGAGAGAGAGAGAGAGAGAGAGAGGAAAAAATAAAGAAAATGTTAGTTTCAATGAAATCTTAACTGAGTTGATATGTATAAAGTGTTGAAATAAAAATAAAAATCAGTTTATTTTCTCTTTCTAGTGCAGTGGGGAGATATCGAACAATTTTGAAGACTTGATGCTGAAGAAGATGAATCAAATATTAAGTCTTATCTTAAAAATCTAGTAACATGTGTACGGTCACAATTCTCTCTTTTTCACCTCTTCTAACATTTTTTATAATCCTCGAGCTCATTTATTATTTTTATTTATTTCTTCCAAAATCAAAGGAATGTGTTGCATTCCCCGTAACCCGTCTGAATCCGCCATTGTAAAGATACACATATTTAATTACAAGCTTATCTTTTAAAAAGATAGGTGAGCTAGCGCCGTAGCCATCATAAAACACAGAAGTAGATATCTAAACCATTGGACCATTGGTTGTAATTTGCTTGGTCGATTAATTTTTAATAAGAAGACACTGTGATACATTGGGGTGGTGTAAGGGGACGGGGGTTGGTGGGTGGGGTGGTTCTCAATTCAGAATGGTGAATCTAGAGTGGGCTTCAAGTCGGAAATGGCATACACATAACTGTGCTTTTTTAAGGTATTCTGTAGAAACAATGAGCACCTAGTTTAAAATATTTTAGTGTGGTACTGCTTGTAGCAATCGCATCTTCTCGGGCCTTTCCAGCAGGCTCGGAAACCATATCCGAGGTTGACTTTCCGAGCTTGCCGTAATACGTAAGGTAGTTAAGAAAAGCTAGGTTTTTAATTGTAATTTTAGACTGATCTTCACAGTCTCGGTACTATAAGACCTAATTTGCCGTTACTTTATATATATGTACATATCAGACAACAAAACACTAAACGAAGTTTCAGATCATATACATGTATTTCCAAGTGATAAAACGAAATTGACTTAGTACAGTTTATCTACAGTACTATTCCCAGAATGCCCTGCCGTGAAATCGAGCATGCGTATTCCAGTAAAAAAGGCTTGAGAGCGCTGGCAATTATCAATTAATGTAGTAATTTAATTATTTGTAAAATGTGCCAAGATCGAAATATTTTTAATCTTTACCAATCTATGCAATTCTGACCTATTTAATTGTTTTAATTTATTCGTTTTAATAGATGTCAGAGATAATGAGAGAAAATTCTTAGGTAAATAAAAGGTAAATTTGAAAACGTATTTCTATACGCTCCTCATAAATTGTCTTTTGTTTGCAGTCCGTTGTCCGTAGTGCGATGTCAGATATCTGAGATTCCGAAAATGTTCATTATGTATTTTATAGTTTAGACTATTTTGTATTCCAAATCTTATTGAAATGGGACGAAAACTGTTGGAGGCGACTAGCTGTCTGAAAAATTGTTTACGGACAAACAAACAGCTAGACGGACGACAGACACATATGACAATATATCACAATACGAAAGATATGAAAGAATAGGGATATTTTTTCTAAACCAACGCTTTTTCATTTTAATGTGATGTTGGAATAGAGAAATCTAACTAATTATATATACATTAATAGAATATTCGGAGGCCATGACCTTGACTATGTTCATTCAAATGTATGCATACAATGTAATTTTATGATGACAAAAGGAAGGAAATGCACCTATTAAGATAAAAACAGAATCTGTAAATTAAATTTTTACTAGATTTAATACCGTGCATGTCCTTATCCTTATTCTTTACAGGATTCACGATACGATAATATAAACTCAAAATACGATATGAAACACGAACGATACAATAAAAGCAAAACACGATAAAAGGATCTACACGCTAAACAGAAAGAATAATAGACCTGATGAACAATCTTCACTTTATGCAAAATCTCAAAAATGTTCTTGAAAGGGTCAGAGATTTTTAGGTCACCTGATTTACTCAGGTGACATATTGCTATTTGTTTTCGTAATGTATATTTCATGGCCCCTGGGTCAGGGGTTCTGATTTTAGGGCGGGGCTCTAATGATTCTGTAGTGAAAATGCATTAATTCTTTGAAAATCTTCTCCTTTGCTCCTCGGTATTAAGCTGATGCAACTAAGTCCATAGTTATGATGAGGAAGGGTGCCTCTTCCAAAATTGTTAATTTCATGGCCCCTGGGTGAGGGGTTCTGGTACTTGGGCGGGGCTATATTGAGTATATAGCAAAAATGCATTTATACTTTGAAAATACTCTCCTCTGTAATAAGCAAGTAATAAGCAAACAGACTAAATGCAATAATATAAAATGTACATTTTATATATAAATACATGTATAGTAAATGTGCTTTTTATCTGCTCCTGCATATCTAAGAGGCAAATAGAAAACCAAATCGTAATAAGTGAAGCAAATAAGAGTTACTCCCCTTTGCTAAATTGTGTTAAATCAAGAAAACCTTGCATGAAATATGAAGATAACAAACAGTATTCAATCTCGAAAGTCCAATGAAACGATACAAATTTGTAGCAGAGCAAACATGGGCCTCAAAATTTAGAAGTGGGATCAGGTGCAATGGAGGAGTCAGCATCCCCTGCCGACTTGTCACACCCGCCGTGTGCTTCTTGTCATAAACGGGGAAAAAAAACCCAGAAAAAAACGTAGACAGTTCAGTGTATAAATAATGGCCTAACAATAAGTATGAAAAAAGTCATTCAGCATTTGACTCGATGATAGGTTGTATGTGCTGACAAGGTCATTGTATCGACCATAAATCTTGCGAAATGATGTCTTCAAACGAGACTGTTGATATCCTTGTTTCATCAAACATGTTTGTCAATAGACTCGTTTTAGAAATTGTTCATACATAGAGCATGCTCTTGCGTATCGAATCAACTGAGAGACACATGCAGGTGATAAGGGTGTATTGCTACAAAGCTTTGTTGTTAGATTACCATTAACCTCTTTTTCTAGTAAAATATCCAAATATGAAACAGATGTGTCAGACTCTGTGGTATCTTATATTTCAAGTTCACTGGGATATATCGAGTCGATATATGAATGAAAGTAACTATTTATAATTGATAATACGTCGTCAATATATCGAAATGTCGAGTTGAAGACCACAGCAAGAGATTTCTTCTTCTCATGTAAAAGTTTTTGAATAAATTCTGCTTCATATGAATACAAAAATGGGTTTGCTAATAAGGGGGTGCAATTGGTACCCATGGAAATTCCAACAGATCGTTGGAAGATCTGGTCTCCAAAATTACATAGATATTGTCAAAAAAATCCTGGACTTAAATTTATCGTGGGGAATGGCTGTATAAAATGTTGAAAAGACGTGTGTTTTGACGCTATTGATTTAATAAACATGTTATTTGATTGAACGAGAATACAAAAAAGAATGTTATATATACAGAAACAAAATTAAAATCAATATTTGATTTAAACAGGCAAAGCAAGCTCAAACTAGGATTTTTGCTTGGAAAGCAATATAAAAGATTGATATAAAGATTATTTATGTAGCAAAGGGCATATTATTAAATTGTATTCATTATGCGTACACTGATGTCTTGTTTGACTAATGATGAGTTAGTGTCAGGTAAATTCATGCAGATCAGATCTAAGAGTCTGCATAAAGTTCTATTATACTTTATTGAAGTGAACAAGTAATCGGATATATAGGGTGACTAGGGGACATGTTGTAGTAAGCGAATACTGGCAAATAGCCACGTTCTATAGCTAAGTCTCTCTTTGTGTACTTAATTAATTGTAGTACTAGGCAAGTAACAAACAAATATCTGTATATGTTGAATATCTTGCACACTAGGCAAGTGTCCATTGTATTTGTATATTTTGTATTCATTATTATTCCTGTAAGACTTGGGAAAATCAAGTACGATCCCAAGAAGATCAGGGTATTTCTACCAGATTTCTGAATTTCTGGGCAACATTGCTTCGTCTATGAGTTAATTTTGTTTTATACTTCTATAGATCCTTTACAGTGTTGTATTATACTGAGGTGACCGTTAAGGCCCTTGGGTCTCTTGTCATAAAATGTTATATATTGAAAAAGTTTAGACCTTTCAAAGTTTAAAATTTATGATAACGGATGACCACGAATTTTATCTATTTATAGTGACACTTTATTTTACCAAATACACTTAAGATACGCTTAAAACTTTCCTGTTCTAAAAATATTTTGTACATTTAGAAAAAAGGTATTACTGACATTATGTCAAATAGATTAAACCTTAAAGTCATTTTGAAATATATTCAAACATGGTTTTATTTCCAGATGATGTCCATGAAAATAATTTTTTTTTTGAAAAGAGGAAACACTTGCTGTGGCCTTCAACTCGACATTTAGATATATCGTATTGTCAATTAACAATGGTTATTTCCATTCCTATGTCGATACGAAATAAAAAATATCACAGAGATTGACACATCTGTTTCATATTTGGATAATTTACTCGAAAAAGACGTTAACCGTAATCTAACAACCAAGCTTTATGATAAACGTGATGACTTTAACTTTTCAATCGTCAACTTCCCTTACTTATGCATTAATATACCTTCATCACCTGCATACGGGATTTATATCTCTCAGATGATTTGATACGCAGGAGCATGCTCTACGTATGAACAATTTCCAAAACGAGGTAAGTTACTGACAAACAAGTTGATAAAACAAGAATATCAGCAGTCTCGTTGAAGGTCATCATTTTGTAAGTTTTATGGTCGATACAATGACCTTGTCAGCAAATACAATCTATCATTAAGTCATATCCTGACTGACGTTTTTCGTACTTCATGTAATTGTTAGGCCATTATTTACACACTGAATTGCCGACGGACGGATTTTTTCGTTATTCCCCGATCATGACAAGGAGTACACGGCGGGTGTGACCGGTCGGTAGGGGATGCTCACTTCTCCATGGCACCTGAGCCCACCTCTGATCCTTTAGAGGTCCGTGTTTGCTCTGCTCCAAAATTTTTATTGTTTCATGGACTTTTGAGCTTGAATACTGATCGTTATCTCCGAATATTTCAGTTCAATAGAAATACATGAATCTATAAAGTTCCATTATCGAATTATGCATAAATACATTCAGCTTGTTAGTACACGTACGGTTTTTATTGTAAAACAACCCATTACAGAAGTTAATCCCTATTACAAACTCGGTAGCTTTAGGAGTCAGAACACATGTGAAGTGTATTCATAGTGGTGATATGCTAATTTTTACCAACCATTATCCCCTGTGATAAATCACACTATTTTTATGATTCAGATTGAATGTACAGAGAACCATTATAGAATGGGATATTTGACATTTCACAGAAACTCATTCACAGTTAATGAGTTATGTATAAAATCATTGAGATTAATGTACTGAAGAAGAGCCAATAATTCCTACAGTTTTCAAGAACATTCAAATCCAAAGTTGATGAGGATCCTCACTATGGACAGTATAGGTGCTTGAAGCCATACACTGTGGACAGTATAGACTTGATTCTAGCCATACACTGTAGACAGTATAGGCTTGCTTCTAGCCATACACTGTGGACAGTATAGGCTTACTTCTAGCCATAATCTGTGGACAGTATAGGCTTGCTTCTAGCCATACACTGAGGACAGTATAGGCTTGCTTCTAGCCATAATCTGTGGACAGTATAGGCTTGCTTCTAGCCATACACTGTGGACAGTATAGGCTTGCTTCTAGCCATACACTGTGGACAGTATAGGCTTGATTCTAGCCATAATCTGTGGACAGTATAGGCTTGCTTTTAGCTATACACTGTGGACAGTATAGGCTTGCTTCTAGCCATACACTGTGGACAGTATAGGTTTGCTTCTAGCCATACACTGTGGACAGTATAGGCTTGCTTCTAGCCATAATCTGTGGACAGTATAGGCTTGCTTCTAGCCATACACTCTTGGGAGGATCAGGTACATAATTCCTCTTGTGTTCATTAAACTGAGTTAAAAATACATTTTTAATACGGATAATTTCAGAAAACCATTACTCAGTGTGATGAACTTTCAAAAAACTACCATGAAGGTATCACCTACCTAATTCTAAACAAAGATAGATGAAGCTATACTCAGACAAATTACTTTGTTTGGGAGTAACCATGCAAAGTTCATATAGATGTAATTCATGATGAGAGGAATTATAAAGTGCAGACTTCATAACTGATTCCTATAGACAGCATATCCACCTTGATTAGAGATTCATGAACTTACATCACTTTAGAATTCAGATATAAGGAGGTTTAATTGTTGTTGTTTTTTCTTTTCAATATTTCATATGTAAATGTTTAAAAGTCAAAGAAGAGGATATTGCATTGTTTATTTTATTGAACATCAGTTTATCCTAGCACTGAATAAAACAAGAGGCCCATGGGCCACAACGCTTACCTGAGTAACTTTGGCCTTGCTGTTTTTCATCTGAACCCCCCCCCCCCCGTAGTACTTATTGTGGCCCCGCCTACCCCCAGGGGTCATGATTTAAACAATTAGAATTTACACTACCCCAGAATGCCTCTACATGAGTTTCAGCTTTTCCAGCCCAGTGGTTCTTGAGAAGAAGATTTTTAAAGATTTTTACTATATATTTCAATGTAAAACTTGGATTCCCTATTGTGGCCCCGCCCTACCCCCGGGGGTCATGATTTGAACAATTAGAATCTACACTACCCGAAAATGCTTCCACATATGTTTCAGCTTTTCTGGCTAAGTGGTTCTTGAGAAGATTTTTAAAGATTTTTTCTACATATTTCAATGTAAAACTTGGATTTCCTATTGTGGCCCCGACCTCCTCCCGGGAGTAATGATTTGAACAACTTGGAATCTACACTATCCCAGAATGCTTCCACATAAGTTTCAGCTTTTCCAGCCCAGTGGTTCTTGAGAAGAATAAAACTTGGATTCCCTATTGTGGCCCCGCCCTACCCCCGGGGGTCATGATTTGAACAATTTAGAATCTACACTTCCCAAGGATGCTTCCACGTAAGTTTCAGCTTTTCTGGCCCAGTGGTTCTTGAGAAAAAGATTTTTTTAATTACCCCTCCCAGTTTTTGTCTTTTCTTGATTATCTCCCCTTTTGAACAATATAAACTTCCCTTCACCCAAGGATGCTTTGTACCAAGTTTGGTTAAAATTGGCCTAGTGGTTCTTGAAAAGAAGTTGAAAATGTGAAAAGTTTACAGACGGGCGGACGGACAGACAGACAGACAGACAGACGGACGGACGGACGACGGACAACGGGTGATCAGAAAAGCTCACTTGAGCTTTCAGGCCGGTCCACCCCAACCTTCACTTTTTATTGAAGTATGGACGGAAACACACACAAACAGACCCACAACACACACACCCTCGCACACCCTCACACTTTTTATAGGTTTTTGTGAGTGGACACTTTTCTATTTCATATGTCAAAGTTTTTCCGGAAATTTTATTTTTTGGCTAGTCAATTACATTTTTCTCTCTCCTTAAAAACAATAATTTTTTTCTTTCCCCAATTTGAAAAAAGGTATAACGTACCTGCATTATGAATAAGAAAAGAAACTCAAAATGTTCAAGTGCGAAATTCAGGTGCTCCTTAATGAGGTTGAAAAAATAGATACATGTATCATCTTTTGTAAATTATCGAACATAGTAACTAATGTTACAAAGAAGAGGCCTTTAGGTATTTGTGGAAAAAAAATTGATTTGTGTAAATAATCAGCTCATACACGGACTGCTGAAAAATTTAAAAAAAATTGTCGCTTATGCTTGCAATATTCAAGAACATAAGCATCACAACAAACTTGGGATAATCTAAGGACAAAATTTATGTTGTCCTATAAAGTTAGGAAGAACTTATGGCAAGGTCTTAAATTTAGGAAAGCTTCGAGAAACTGACTTAAATCTAAGACATTTCCTGAGCATTCTTAGGACACATCAGAGTCCTTAGATAGTTTCGTAAACATGCCTACAGATGTCCAATTGCAAGCTAGTTTCGAGTAAAGAAAGATAGGTCAACTTTGGGATTGATTTCAGGTGTGGAGTCACGGATACTATACGTGCTGGTTGAACCCAACAACTCACCGATATATCAGAGCGACCCATCTGTCCCTACACCTGCAATGATACTCACTCAAAAGAAAGAAAACTTACCTAAATCAATACCCAAAGAGTTAAAAACTCTTCCAACTGAACTTTGGCGTAAATGGGAACAAGAAAATTTGTCCGTTCTTTAGATTCGACGCAAGTGGACTTCTGATGAGCATAATTTTGACCACATCATTCAGCAGAGGAGTCATTTGATTATTATATTCATAACGAGTGTTAATTAAGCACAAACAATTTCTGCAAATTTCCAATGCATCAATACAAACATTTTTAAAAGATATTTCAGACAACAACTGCCTTTTTACTGGAGGATGTGGAAGAAGGAGATGTTGTCATGTTGAAGGATGCCAAAAATCCAAGGAATAAGTGGTCTTTAGCATTTGTGACCAAAACCTTCCCTTCAACTGATGGACATGTACGAGAAGTTAAAGTTCATGGTGTTGAAGGGGATACTTTATCAGTCTATGTATATAAGACCCATTAGAATAGAATATATAGCATCCAGGTCATTTCCATTCAGTGCCTGTTCCTTCTAAGTCATTTCCGCCCAGGTCATTTCTCTCCCAGGTTATTTCCCTCCATTACCCAGGTCATTTAACACCAGAACCTAGGTCATTTCACTCCCAACATGAAAATTATCGGTATATCTATAGATAAAAAATTTTAAAATTATTTAGTTATTTATTTTCAACATTTTTAAACTATGAAATCTCCTACTTAAATTCTTTATACTAGTATTATTATTATTTGAATAAGTATTCAAATAAGGTGGGATACATATGTTTCTATTTGATTTTGCAATTTCTCTAATTACAGATCGATACTTGATCATTAAGCTCTCTTAAATTACCTATTTAGAATATTTTTACAGTTGTTACTGATAATTGCTGCTAGTTCTGATAATTACTGATATTTACTGTCGTTTTTACTGTGGGTTCTGATAATTACTGATATTTGCTGAGAGTTACTGTTGGTACTGAGAATTGCTGGTAATTACTGAGATTATTTCTCTGAACCTAGAAGATGTAAAAAGAAGCCTAACACTGACTGGAAAGGGGGGGGGGGATATGTTGAAAGGAAGAATTAGGAAAGAAAATCCATTTTTTTTAATACAGTAGTTACACATAAAAAAAGTTCAGTTGAAAGCAGTTTCAGAATCTCTTGACAAGCTAAAAAAAAATATTTAAATGAATAAATGCATTACTTAATAATAATAATAAATAAATACAAAAAGAAAACAGTTTACAGGACGTTTTTAGAAGACACACGCATTACTGTAAATGAGCCTGATGGAAGTATTGCTATAAAAATTATTTGGATGTCGCTCCCTCTTTCTCGATTCCCACGGGTTTGTTAAACATTTTTTTTTAATTCAAATTCAAACACGGAACAGATGATGCTTTTTATATCTAATGCTTACAATTGATAGAAAGGTGATTACAGAAAAAGATAATATCCCGTTCCTTTTTTTTTTTCATTATGAAGATATTCAAGACTACCTGCAAGTCTTTAAAAAGTAATAAATACAAATTATAAGTATTTATTTTCACTAATCACAACGGTGACTGATGTAAATTGTGTTCACAAAATAAAATTTTTAAAGGACAAGATAGGCTAAGATCCCTTTTTGGCCCCTGGTTTGGGGTGTCTTTTAGAATGATGCACCAGTTTATCAGTTAAAAATCTGATGTCACCCCTGCAATGAGTATTGGTTCTAAGTTAAGCGATACACAGAGGTCACAGGAAGGTCAGAAAATATGTCAATTTCCGAATTTTCTCATTTTTATGCAAATTTTTATCGATTTTACAGCACATTTTGGTTCAGAAAACATAGAGCACAAGCTTGCCTATCTACCAAATTTATATATTTCATAAACTAGTATCAGATGCATCTTATGCATAAAAATCTCAGATAGGCAAGCTTGTGCTCTATGTTTCCCGAAGTGAAAAGTATCTATAATTTGTCGAAATTCGACCAGAATTGAGGAAATTCGGGAAAATGTCCTATTTCTGCACCCTCTTGTGGCCTCCGTGTAAGCTGTGAATCAAAATTAGTGCTGGATTTAAAACCAGCATCATTTTAAGTTCTTAACTGCAAACTATCACAATTTTAACCGTGTTCTGATTTTTACATCAAATAAGGGGCCAGATTCGGCCAATACCATACCTTATCCTTTCCTTCCAATTAGTCTATTACATGCAACAGATGTGTGCTGGTCCCGGCATTATTTATAAACTGTCTTCATTGAGTCTATATCTTGATCTTAAGTAAATATATCAAATAAAATATTTCTTAGATGTAATGTTTAATTATATTAAAAGTAGGGATGTCAATTTTGTCAATAATTCATATTCGAATATTCAATGAAAGTATTCGAATACATTCGAATATTCGATAAAATAAATAAAATCTGTTTTATTTCAAATATGCATCATCCTACTCTCATGAAAGGTTTAGCGTAGGTATACTTATATTGGAAGTAAAATTTGTAGTTGTACAATAAGAAATTCCATTTGATATTTGTCAATGTTTGAAATAAATAATTGATTTAAATGTAGAAAAGTATAATTTTAACAAATGAAGCATGTGTATTCAGAGTAGCTCTAATTGAGGAACGAGTCCTTTTACAAAAGGCAAGATAGTCGTAACGGTATACTGTTCAAATTGCAATACGTGTAATGAATTATAATTATCTGCCTAATAAGAGATATTATTATAATCTTTGATACAATGTAAACGAATATTTCCATAGACAATTTTCCTAAGTAATTTTAATTTATTTCACGATAATGAATTTAAAACTCAGGATTATATACAGCCCGAGATAATCAAGTAGTTTACGCATTTATTCTGAAATTAAGCCCTTTACAATATTAATTACAGACTAATTCTATCAGACATTCATTCAATGATCAATTAATTTATACTCTTCTCTCCTTTTAGACATTCTTAGATTTCATTTTTGTCCTCGATTCTAGATCCGATCGTATCTAACAAAAACTATGAAAGTACGTTTTGTTTAATACATAAAGCATTATTGTACAATTCTTTAACACCTTACTCAAAACAAAATACATGTAATTTAGTAGATCTATAAGATAAGAAAGTAGTGGAAGAAATCAGGCCATCAAAATTGATCGCTAGTAAATTAAACAGGGATAATTCCAGCACTGTTCTAATAAAAATTAAGTAATCACAGCACTTCTTTTTATGACATCTGAAAAACACCGAATATTCGAATCTTAAATTCATATTCGAATATCAACTCATCGAATGAATATTCGAATGTTCGAATATTCGTTGCCATCCCTAATTAAAAGTATTTTAAAACCAAAAAATGGCATTCCCGTCACTCTGTAATATTAGATAATTCATTTTAAGAATCTGCTTATCATATCCCCTTTTTTGCTGCCTAAAGATGTACATGTAGAATGCACAATAACATAACCTCGCGGAAAACAAAAAGATTGGAACCACAGAAATATGAAGTTGACACTGCATTTTTTTAAATACATTCCGGACCCTTTTTTTTTTTTTTTAGTGAAAACTGAATTATTTCCCATATACCCCAAAGTAGACTTTTTGACAGATAAACTTTTTTTTTCATTTATCTATCTGTTTATATGTATTGAATTTATTTCTTCTGAAAAGAGGCATTCTTAATTATGAGATTTACTCATCAAGCTTAGCCGGAATAAAAAAAATAGAAGTAATTTTTTTTTTCTAAAATGTTTAGTTTAAACGTACAAGCATTGTGTTGAAAACGTCATGATATTTTGTTACATTAAAATTCTTCTTTAATTATTTTTCATGTAATTGTTGTCTTTCTGTTCTTTTTACGCAAATAAACGAAATTGAGATACCGGGTATAACAGAGAGAGATGCATCCTTTCACTTCATTGTTGCGTAACTGACTGCTTGTGATATCCGCCGAGTCCCGGCCTTCGAGTGCCCTTCTCTCTCTCTCTCTCTCTCACCATTTCATACATGTATATATATAAAGGAATAGTATATATACAGCAGGGACACCTATTGTGTTATTTTCTCCCTACCGTACATTGTAAATCACAGGGCTTCCGTTTGTGTACAATACTCATAAAAGTCTTAGGACCCTGTTCAACAGTAGTCAGATAAAATATACTTGTAACATTTGGAGTGAATAATAATATTTTTGTGGTAAATCGAACCGGATTTTGAACTTTTTCATGTAAACAAAAATTAGTCACAGTAACTGTTAATGAGGAATAGATTGTGAATTAAGTTAGAAATAAGACATTCTGATATCAAATATGCTGATTCTCTGTTACATGACATTGTGAAAATACGAATCATTTCATTTTCAAGTTTAATAATTTCATTTGACGCCAAATCCTTGCATAATCCTTGGCTTATTTCATTCAACTCCAACAGACGCTAAACTTTTGTATAAAAATATTTCAGATCTGCTGTAAGTTTCCTTTGCAAATCAACTATACTTTCGCGTAAATTATATTTGTACAGTGTGTCCTCATTTACACATGTAAATATCTACCCATCTGCAAAAATCATCGAAATATTTTTCCAATGAAGAAACTCATGCCTAAATAAGACACATCATTGATTAAGGAAGCGCTATTAGCAAAAAACAAATTTTGTTGGGAAAAGTTCTAATATCATGTCATTTTCAGGATGATTATAGATCGCGCGTGCCCCCCCCCTTTTTTTTCAAAACTTATTCATGAAAACAATTATTTCAATTCAAAATTCTCCACTTTCTAACAAAACACACACTGACACACATTACTTGATTCAAATCTAGATTGTTGTAAGAATTATATATGGAATTGCAAACCCGATCTATAATAATGTCATTCCAAACCCATCATAAATAGAGTCAGAGGGATTTTCTAACACTCACCTATAGTCAACTCTCCAAGATTTCACAAAGTCGGAGTGTTCAACAATGGTCAACTCTTTTCTCGCATGAAATTTTCAAAGTACTAGCATTCAACTAATGGTCAACTCGGTGAAAAGCAGTCAATTGACGGTCAACTGACCATTTTATGCAAAATAGTTGACAGCTTGTCAGAAAAACATTCAACTCCTAGTGGTCAATTCTTTTCTAGTATTCAATTGACGACTAGTTGACGACAAGTTGACGGTCAACTAGACATTTTCGTATGGGGAATTTTGAACTTTTCCCACTCAAAATTAAATTGATCCCGGCTTGAATTATATAATTTCTTTGCGGTTACTGCATCAAGATAAACATAGGTTGTTAGTTTTTTGTTTTTTTTTTTTTTTTGGGGGGGGGGGTGTTTGTTTGTTTTTTGTTTTTCTTTTTTTTTTTTTTGGTTTTATTTTGTTTTTCATTAATTTTTATCGGGGTTCATGCGATTTGAAAAATTAAAGATTTTTCTCAAATTTTGCAATTTCATTTCATTTTAAAAATATGATTGCTTAAAATTTCTTTCTTTAAATAAAATATTTCTTGAATATTTTTTTAGATATATTTAAAGAAAAATTAACTAGTTCTTGACTCTTCTTGACATATTTTATTAGAAATTTATATTAAGTGAAAAAGGGAAATATACTTTTCATACTTCCATCAAAATCTGCATCTAAATAATTATAAAGAATGAATCCTCATAACACTGCTTTCTCGCCCCTTTTTAAATGCAGAATTTTACCTTTTCAAATCAGAACATTGTTATATTATAGCTAAAGTCTTCAAGCATAGTCTGTATAGATACTCATAAAATATTTTTTGGGGAAAGAGACTTTCAATATAAACATTATATCGATTAAATAAAATCTTATACTTCACTGTAAAATTCCGGTTTCGCCATTACAGCTAGGTAGGTCATTGTATTATTTGAATGAGAAGGCGGAGCGTCTCTCAAGCGTGCGATCAGTATGAATACATTAGCGTGTGTTCGAAGTGTACTAAGTTTTATGATTAAGTGACACCTAAAAAAAACCTTTTTCATGCTAGAGACCGACAAAATATAAGCATACATTTTTAATTTGGCTGGCTTAACTTTGATTTCTTTTCTGCTTTACTTACGAGTCGTATTTGAAATGATTTACTAGAAATTCGTTAAATCATTTATATATACACAATGGAATTTGGAAACAGAACGTAAAATGAAGGATACACTATTTTTCACACTTCAAAGAAACCCCTTTTTTGAAAAAGAAATAAGAAATAATTCATCCATTGAAGCTTATTACGTACATATTAATTAGAAATTGTTCATACATATATATAATTTTGCAAAATCCGAGTGCTACAACAAATACACGTAGGCGGTTGAATTACAATATAAAACTACACTCGGTGTATTAAAAATAGATAGTTGATGAAACAAGAATATCAGCTGTCTCGTTTAAAGTCATCATTTCGTAAGTTCTATGGTCGATACAATGACCTTGTCAGCAAATACAATTTATCATTGAGTCAAATGCTGACAGACGTTTTCCGTACTAATTGTTAGGCCATTATTTACACACTGAATTGTCGACGGATTTTTCCGTTATTTCCCGATCATGACAAAGAGCACACGGCGGGTGTGACCGGTCGGCAGGGGATGCTCACTCCTCCATGGCACCTGATCCCACCTCTGATGTTTAGAGGCCCGTGTTTGCTCTGCTCCTATTTTGTATTGTTTAATGGACTTTTGAGCTTGAATACTGTTCGTTATCTCCATATATTTCATAGTTAAGAAAGTGAAAATTTAAACGTCAATTAAACGTCAGTTTAACGTCAGTATCATCGCTGGTGGATAAAGAAACATCCGTGTCAGTGTACTTTGTTCAGTCCAAATTGCATTGCTTCAAAAAATCCTGTTTATTCATGCCAGACAAGTTAATATGATCTTCCTCATTTCGGAATTCATTAATTGTAGAAATCCACTCCTGTACTTTTTGATTTTAACAAACTCTCTCCCTGTAGTAAGATAAATAATAAATCACTCCGAGGTATTTTTAACGCCCTTTTTCATTCGACTAATTCTTTTTTTTACTAATATCTAGATCGGACATGTGAAAGGGTCATACAAATGCATGTTCTTGCTTTTAATATTATGCTTTAAAAATACCTGGGAACATGGACTTTCTTTAACATGATCTAAAAAAAAAAAAAAAAAAAAAAAAAATTGTGAAATTAATTTTGTGCCGATGTAAAAAGTTATATCATTTGCTTCAGATTAAACCTGATGCTTCCTTCTATTCAAATTAGGGGTGCGTTTTGTGCAAATGAGTGACTTTTCATCCGATACACAGGTTTTTTGAGCGTTCCGTACTTCAATTTCTTTCTATGAAGGTTTCTTCTATTGGAAGTATGCATTTGTGCACTTTTAACAAACAAACTATTTTTCTAAAGATATGATGAATTGGTGTTTTTTCAAATAACGGACTATAAAAATAATGACAGTTTTAACAGAAAAAAATCTTTCATATCTTCCAAGGCAATGAACGGAGCACCGATGTATATTTAGGAACAAGGGCAAATGTATAATATATACCCACAGTAATTTAAATTTTAAAATTCTGTATTTATGAGACACAAGCAGTAAGTGCAAGCTATATGCTACAGGACTTCAATATAAATTGATATACACCCCCCAAAAAAAGAATCAAACAAAATCGTCTCAAAATATTAACACATCTTAATCATAATAAAGTTTTCTCCCAGAATTTTAATTACCCATTTGAAATATGATTTGACCATCGGCAGCTCGCAGACACTAGACACAATATGTCGCGTAGGTGTGCTCAAAGCGTGGAAGTGAATAGATTTGAATCACGTGTTCAGTGCTTTGTTATTCATGAGGTCAAAGACGGGTTGAAATTTGTAAACAAGGTGTCTTTACTATAGAGACAAGAACCCGTGATTTTGCACCTTTTTGGAAAATAACAAATGAGCGCAAGACTATTTCAATTTCTTTCATGAATGTAAATGACTAGTATAACTCTTTACATTGACCTTATTTACGACAACTTGAAACACCCATGCGCTCATATAAAAAATGGGCTTGCAAAATGGGGGTGTGGCCTAAAGTCTATGAGAAATCGATGTAAACAACATACCCCTGCTATATTAATCACATAAATGCATAATTACAGCGCAAGGAAGTAAAAATTGAAATTGAAATTAATAAACTACAATGTTTGATGGAAAGATTGAGGCAAAAATATTTAGAAAATCTTTAATTTAATTTTTTGTAAATTATTGGGGGGCCACATTTGGACGTTTAAACGATTCATCCTTTATGGTAAAACGAATCGATTGATGAAAAATTAATTCTTTAAAGTCGATTTTCAATAAATCTGTCCTCGATCTCTGGATGTCTTCCACGAAATTGAACTCCATTATGAGTGAATTTCTCATCGTTAAATTTTTACGACTCAAAGAATGGAGAGAGAGCCAAGGAAAAATCTTTTAATACAGATTTAGAGAGGAATCATGGTGAACAACGATTGAAATGATAAACCATCTTTTATGAATTTCCTGCATTAATATAAAACATTTTAAAAAAATTAAAAATATTTCCATATCTCACCAATTCTTTTTGCGAAATGCAAGTTTTTCATAACATTTAGATAGTCATAGTTTCTAGTATTTGGTTACCTTGGTCGGAATATTAGGATGAAATAATTTCAAAAAGCTACTTCTTACGACTTAGTGGAGGTGAGTTTGGACACACAGAATAAATCGACTCTTTAAAACCGATAAACCATTTATTTGCTTCTACAATTTATTGCAGTTGATATATTGTATTCATGTCTAAAATTCGGGAGGCCACTACGTACATTTACTATAAACACTTTTAGTAAGTAATAACTCTGGATTAAAATTTTTCCTTTCAAAATTTATATTTGTTGCAGACCTTTTTTCTGTCATTTATAATCATGTCGTTGGATATACAATGAAAGTCAAAATATTGAACATGCTCTCTCTCTCTCTCTCTCTCTCTCTCTCTCTCTCTCTCTCTGTTTTAATTATCAATGATATGAAATAACCCAATAAAAGTAAATTTCTCACGTATATTCTTTTCCTAAAGTGATGACTTTGATTTATATATAAAGAATGTAAATTTTATTGCTTCTAGAAATACTCAATTTTATTATATGCTGAGCCGTTTAAAGGATTAATTTGATAAAATTTATTAACTCTAGATTATTTCAACGAGGACGGCCTCCACATGGCAAGGGTTCGGCAACAATATTTAATTCTTAATTTGTTTCATTTCTTTGTTTTACTATTTTTTTCTTAAATGTAATTGTGATCGCAGCCGAGTTTCTCACGTTCAGTTTTTTTTTTCAGTGTTATGAATTTTATTTAAAAAAAGGAAATGTATTGGCGGATCCGGGGCGGGGTTAAACCAAACAACACCCCATTATTTTTGCCACGTGAAGAGATAAAACCTGTTGTATGGAATAGATATTTTTACATCTAATACGCTTTCATTATAAACGTAGTTCAAAACAACTCGATCGGCTATCTTTGTCCATTCCACTTATTAGAGAGAGTCTTGCATATAAGTGAGTTAAAAAATGACAACCAAATATATAAAAAAAAAATTTTAAATTCAACTACTCATGACATATTTTCACTTATATCATCATATTGTTTTATAATTCTATTTAAAATTCCTGCAAGTTGCAATAGAATAGTCAATTGGATAAAAAAAATTTCAGAATTTTTATTAGTTAAACTTTATTTGTAACAAGTATTCTGAGAGTATTGCAATAGCAATACTATTCCCCTACCGGCAAGTGTAATCTGGTTCCCGCTAAAGAATAAAAATGCCATAATTCCGTCAAAAATCAATTAAGCGGAATGAATTGCAAACTTCATCTATAACTCATCAAGGTACAGACCCTGAAACGTGCTACTACCCCAAAAAAGCGTGTGACTTTCGTGCGCTTTTCGTTTCGTGCAAACCGTGTAGCGTTTCGTGTAAACCGTGCAGCGTTTCGTGTAAGCTCCAAAGCGTTTCGTGCAAACCGTGTAGCGAGCGTGCGAGAAGCGTGTGAGAAACGTGCGACTTTCGTGTCAGAACCGTGTGAGAAACGTGCGACTTTCGTGCAAGAATCGTGTGAGAAACGTGTACGATTCATTCGGAAGTCCTTTTATTTTAAATATGGCTATCGACGGATCAACATGTCATTCTGTGTTGTTTGTAACTAATATTATCCGGATATATAATGGTGGCATTTTAAGGGTGAAAAAAATTCGGAAACAACAAAATAAAATTACTCGGTAATGTATTACATATTTGTTTGATTTTCTTTCTTTTTTATTTCAATAAAGATGGACAGAAATGTGTTAAAAGTAATTAATTATATGCACATAAATTTTAAGGTATTTGATTCAATACATTTTTTAAAGGGAGCAATACTAAATATTTTTTAAAGAAAATTCATTTGGAATCCGATCTTGTCTTTTTCATTCATTTATTTGAATCTCTTCGCCATTTTACAATTATGGGATATAGAGATTACAAGAACATATGATCAATATGTGATCAATACAAAATAATAGATAGATATTGCAGGAGTGAAAAATAAAATGCAAAATTTAGTGCGTTGCTATAAATGTGAAGTATTGGAATTCTAGGCCGGGAGCACAGTTAATTGATTTTCTTTATAAACGAACATAATTTTCTTATATTACTAGATTGTGATACAAATAATTTTGAAACGATGAGTCATTTATAGTCTTTTTTATGCATAAAATTGGTTGATTTATAATAGTCATATGAATGAATTATAACTCACATGCATCGGCAAATACAGGGTTAAATATTCCGGGAAGGGGGGGGGGGGTAATCAAATGAAAACACAAATTGAGTTTCTGTTTTATTGATCATTTTCTTTTTTAAAAAAAATTATTGTTTCTTTCGGGATGCGCCCGATGCACCCCTTAAAAATATATTGGAATCTTCTTTACGCTTTCAATACTCTTCTTACGACAGTGATCAAGGTCATTTACAACAGCGATCACGGACTCCGCGTGCTAGGACTTAAACTTGTTCTGCTGTTATCTCTTGTCAATCATAGCTAAGATGACACCCGACAATAACGATTGATTTTTAATTCGTGAAATTGAACGTTTTACTAGTATTTAATGGGTATAAATAAATACCCGTGGATCTTATTTCTTAAATTTATCCTATTGTCTGTAAACAGTGAATTAATTTTCCAGTGTATTCGTGAATAAAATTATAAAGAAATAAATTCTGAATAATTATATATTAGTTGTTTTATTAATCAGGCAGCTCTAGAGCATTTTTTTTCTTCAGTTTTTAGGATTGGACATGTAATACATACATATATATTGATGGTAATGTTAAAAGCCGCGACTATTGATTACATAATTATTATTATTTTTTTTTTTTTTGAGTTTTTTTTTTGGGGGGGTCTAGACGGGGTTTGAAATGGTGGTGGGTATATTGTTTTTATTTGATAAACACAATGCCTCAACAGAGAACTAAATAATTACAATACCTATCCCCCGGCTTTTCTACCATATAAAATTTTAATGATAAATTAAGGTTTAACTCTGTAATGAAACGATATACTTACCATTCTGAATAATGTGCATTTAATGAATTGCACGTATCGGGTCCCGCTGGATATGGCTATCCTTTTATTTTCTTAGAACGGGCACTTGTTTCCCCGATGGTATACTTACTGAAACAAGTGCCTGTTATATTTAACCATGTACAGATTTGAAGATACAACAGTAAGATCTCGGTAATCTACCCCCCCCCCTTTCTTGCACAATGTTCCTGTTTGATACAGTTTACTTATTACCTTTGCAAATTCTAAACAGAACCTTATTTAATCAAATGAAATTATTTTTTTTACTAAATAAAAAAATGTATAAATCAATCAATAATTAAAAAAAAAGGAAAAGAAAATAAATCCGTTTACAGAAATCAAACGCAATTTATTTTTTTTTTTCAAATCAATAACTGAGTTTATTTGTCAGTAATAAAACGACATTTTAAATATCAAACTATAATTGTAAAAACAATAAATGTTGTAAAAGATTCTGAATTACAAATATAAATATTTTTTTCAGTGCGTAATTTAGAGTCTAGTGAGAAAAGGTTTGTACACAGACGATGATAAGCATTTCACCGCGCGGGTCACATACTCAGTGACAACTATTAATTAATTACAACTGAACATTGAGTATTTTATCTGTTAATATAGTACTGGTGAAGCGAGTTCTAATCTTAATCTGAATGATTGCAATTCTTAACTAATCTTTGATTAATCCGTAATAATTGAAATAAAGTCCGAGAGATTCCGAATAGAAAATCCAGATCGAGGCCAAAGCGTGCGAGAATCGTGTACAAAGCGTGTGAGAAACGTGTACAAAGCGTTTCGTGCAGGCTTTCGTGTAAACCGTGCAGCCTTTCGTGCAAAGCGTTTCGTGTAAACCGTGTAGCGTTTCGTGCAAACCGTGTAGCGTTTCGTGTAAACCGTGCAGCGTTTCGTGCAAACCGTGTAGCGAGCGTGTACCGTTCGTGCAGCGTGCGTGTGGGGTAGTAGCACGTTTCAAGGTCTGTAAAGTCACATACCAAAAATCAGCTCAATATCTGCAAGCGTTTAGAAAAAAAAATTGCGGAAAACCCTTAAAAATTGAAAAAGTCGTAATTCCGTCAAAAATCATTGAAGCGGAACGAAATGCAAACTTCATCTGTTACTTATCAAGATACAATTACATGATATTAAAAATCAGCTCAATATCTGCAAGCGTTTAGAGAAAAAGACAGACAGAAGGACGGACAGGCTCAGAGAAAACCTATAGCCCCCCCCCCCCCGGTTTCACCGGTAGGGGACTAAAAAGAAAATATCACTACATCCTAAAATGCACCAAAAAAAATTATTTTTTTCATGCTTCAAAATGGTATCAGGGATATAAATGATTAGATCTAAACTTTGATTGAGTTTCTTATCTTGTATATATGGAAAAAATTGTTTTTTTTAGTCCCCTACCGGTGAAACCGGAGGGGACTTTAGGTTTCCTCTGAGTCTGTCCGTCCGTCTGTCTAGCTGTCTGTCCATCTGTCTGTCTGTTTGTCCGTCTGTCCGTCAGTCTGTCCAACTTGGTTTTCCACACTTTTTACCTAAACGCTTGTAGATATTGAGCTGATTTTTTGTATGTGAATGTATCTTGATGATTTACACATCAAGTTTGCATTTCGTTCTGCTTCATTGATTTTTGACGGAATAAGGCCATTCCAAGTTTTTTCTCTGTTTAGCGTCCACCCATCTTTCAAAAACTCAACTACATTTACCTGATCGCAAGAAACACACAAACCCCCCAAAAATAAATAAATAAAACACAGAATTTATAATCATAAAAATGAGGTCAATCAAAGGATTTTATTTCATTTTTCCATTTTTCTCATAGAAAGATTTAATCTTTAGAAAAATCAGGATATTAAATACTTAAGTTTACCTAACATGACATACTGTAGACAAATATTTAGAGAAATTGACAGAAATCAAAGATTTCAACCAGAATAATCAATTTTAGGACTCCTGATTTTGTTTGTTTTTCCTAGTATGAGGTGTCAAAAACCTAGGCGCACGCGGACGCTAAACATAGAAAAAACTTGGAATGGCCTTATGGCCTTTTCAATTTTTAAGGGTTTTCCCCAATTTTCTTCTAAATGCTTTCAGATATTGAGCTGATTTTTGTCATGGGACTTAACCTTGATTAGTTATAGATCAAGTTTGCATTTCGTTCCGCTTCATTGATTTTTGACGGAATTATGACATTTTCAATTCTTAACGGGAACCAGATTACACTTGCCGTGAGGGGACTAGTATTGCTGATGCAATACTCTCAGAATGCTTGTTAGTCCCCTACCGGTGAAACCGGAGGGAACTTTAGGTTTCCTCTGAGTCTGTCTGTCCGTCTATCTGTCTGTCTGTCCAGCTGTCTGTCTGAAAAATTGTCCGTCTGTTTGTCTTTCTGTCCCTCTGTCTGTCTGTCAGCCTGTCCCACTTGGTTTTCCACACTTTTTTCCTAAACTCTGCAGATATTGAGCTGATTTTTTGTATGTGAGTGTATCTTGATGAGTTACAGATCAAGTTTGCATTTCGTTCCGCTTCATTGGTTTTTGACGGAATTATGACCTTTTCAATTTTTAAGGATTTTCCCTTTTTTTCTAAACGTTTGCAGATATTGAACTGATTTTTGGTATGTGACTTTACATTGATTACTTATAGATCAAGTTTGCCTTTTGTTCCGCTTCAATGATTTTTGACGGAATTATGGCATTTTCAATTTTTAATGGGAACCAGATTACACTTGCCGGTAGGGGACTAGTATTGCTAATGCAATACTCTCAGAATGCTTGTTAGCATTGCTACTGTTGTGTATGCATTGGCATGTAAAATATCAGTCGGTAACATAGCGGCTAGAAAACAAAGCTCTAAAAATGAGGATTTTCAATGGTATTCTTGCTCTACTTAAACTATAGTTGAAAGTGAATTTTAGTTTTTGTAAGGGTAGATCTGTTGGTGTATGGATTCAAAAGCTTCCCTTTGAGTTATTTGTCCTCTACCGGTGAAACCGGAGGGGACTTTAGGTTTCCTCTGAGTCTGTCTCTCTGTCTAGCTGTCCCTCTGTCTGTCTGTTAGTCTGTCCCACTTGGTTTTCCTCAATTTTTTTCTAAACGCTTGCAGATATTGAGCTGATTTTTGGTATGTGAGTGTATCTTGAAGAGTTACAGATCAAGTTTGCAATTTCGTTCCGATTCATTGATTTTTGACTGAAATATGGCATTTTCAATTTTTCAGGCTTTTCCGAAATTTTTCTCTAAACGCTTGAAGATATCAAGCTGATTTTTGCTATGTGACTCAACCTTGATGAGTTATAGATCAAGTTTGCACTTCATTTTGCTTCATTGATTTTTGACGGAATTATGGCATTTTCAATTTTTAATGGGAACCAGATTACACTTGCCGGTAGTGGACTAGTATTGCTAATGCAATACTCTCAGAATGCTTGTTAGTCCCCTATCGATGAAACCGGAGGGGACCATAGGTTTCCTCTGAGTCTGTCCGTCCGTCTGTCTGTCTATCTGTCCAACTGTCTGTCTGTCCCTCTGTCTGTCTGTCAGTCTGTCCCACTTGGTTTTCCGCACTTTTTTTTCTAAACGCTTGCAGATATTGAGCTGAGTTTTGGTATGTGAGTGTATCTTGATGAGTTACAGATCAAGTTTGCTTTTCGTTTCGTTTCAATGATTTTTTATGGAATTACGACCTTTTCAATTATTCAGGGTTTTCCGCAATTTTTTTCCAAACGCTTGCAGATATTGAGCTGATTTTTGGTATGTGACTCAACCTTGATGAGTTGTAGATCATGTTTGCATTTTGTTCCGCTTCATTGATTTTTGACGGGATTATGACATTTTCAATTCTTGGCGGGAACCAGATTACACTTGCCGGTAGGGGACTAATATTGCTAATGCAATACTCTCAGAATGCTTGTTTATTTTGTTTTACATTATTTTTTTCAATTCTGGTTTGAAAAGTTTTAATATGAAACAAATATGAAACAATAAAATTCCCCCAAAATTCACATTTTTGTCCATTTAAGTCAATTCTTAAAATCTAAGCCCAAAAAGAACTTTTATATACAAGTTGTCTCGCAAAATATACTAAATTTTGAAGTGACTTTATTTCTCATTATTATGTTGCACTCCTGACATCTGATATGTATTTTATTTAACAGTGTTTTAAAAATTCTAACAAACTATATCCCCATTCTTTTGTTGTAATCCTGCCCAATAGCATGGGAGTCTTTAAAGTAGAATTGTGAAGCCAACATTACATCGGAACTTTTTCTGTTGTTTCAGTGAAGTTGAGGTGGAATTACTTGAATTTAATCACTGTTACAATTTTTCAGTGTGTTTATTTTTTATGTTCATAAAAAATCAAGGAAAAGATAAAAACACATCTGAATTGATAAAACTGAAAAAGAGAAGGATTTTAAAGAAAACTGTTAATAATTTAGTTTTTTTTTTAAATATATCATTATTAATTATAGAATATTTCTAAGCATGAATAGAAGTATTTTCATCATATAACTTGAATCTTTAAAAAATGTGTTGCACTCTTGACCGAAGAAATATAGATCTGAAACACATATAGACCCTGTAATTGATAAATCTATAAAAATGTTCTTTGTGACTTTATTTTCCAAAATAAAAAAATACTGCTTAAAGATTTTTCATTCTGGGGAGGAAAACATCAAATGTTGCACTCCTGACATTATTGGGTAGGCACAGATACTTGACTCTCATTAATGCTGCTTGTGATTTATATAACATTTTTAAGTTTTAAATTGTATATTATTTATTGTTATACACTTTGAAAATTCTTTTTGACTTAATTGTCTTTCAGTTTTTTAAAATCGATTTTTTGGCAACACTACATTTTAGTTGTTGGATTCCTGACATGGAATAACATTTTTTTTTCAACTTCAGTCAAGACCACAACTTGATCAAACAAAAGCTACTACAGTATTCAATTAAAACTGAATACATTGAATATCACCAGGAAAGTCATTATTTCCAACATAAACCATTATTATTAATTTCACAGATCTTCAAAAAATATTGAATTTTCAAAATGTCACAAAAAGGTGTTGCACTCCTGGCATTTTTAGCATCATTTCTGGGCATAACGTTTTTTGTGAATTTAGATGTCGATGAGATATTTTGTTGGTATTTAGACACTATCTAAAGACATACTATGCTTAGACATAGAAATTTATTCCCATTGCCTGTATTTTTAGTGCAGGTTGATAAATATTTGTTTGATCAATTTTTTTTCAATTCACCCATATTTCCCTCCATCCGTTTACCTTCATTATTCCCCCATTCACAAAGTGTTTTCATTTATGAGTGAATGATAGAAAATATTCCACTTAATTCAATATTATACATTAAGTCATTAAAGTTAGTATGCACAAGAGGATTCTCTCCCCGTGTGTTTCAGTGTATGTTTGAATGGGGGGGGGGGGGGTACCGACCTTCCATTCACAAATTCCTGGGTCCGCCTTGATATGAATCTGAAAATGCATACAGATATGGAGAGAACTGACCTAGGTAGGAAGGTGAAATTATACCTACCGTGAAATGGTATTGGAGAGAAATAGCCTTGGAGAGAAATGACCCGAGACAGTATAGATTGATTGATTGATTGTATATTGTTTTACGTCCCATTCGAGAATTTTTCACTCATATAGAGACGTCACCATATACCGGTGAAGGGCTTCAAATTTTGACCTTTACTCGGCACTCAGGGCCATTGAGCAGTGAGGGATCTTTATCGTGCCAACGCCTGCCGTGACACGGGGCCTCGGTTTTTAAGGTCTCATCCGAAAGACCCGCAACTTTCACTCCAAAGTGCCGAGCGCATGGCGAAGGAACAGTTGCTACCTATTTTTTATCGACTTAGGTCTGTCGCGGCCGAGATTCGAACTCACGACCTCCCGATCACGAAGCGAGCGCTCTACCGACTGAGCTACCGTGAACGGTCGAGACAGTATAGAATGTAATGGCCTAACAATTTGTAAAAACGTCCTGACAGTCAACGTTCACCTAAATGAGAGATTGTATTTGCTGACATGGTCATTGTATCGAACATAGAATTTGCCAAATGTTGACTTTCAACGAGACTGTTGGTATTCCTGTTTCATCAACTTATTTGTCAATAGCTACTCTCGTTTTAGGAATTGTTCATGCGTAGAGCATGCTCTTGCCTATCGAATCAACTGGGAGTCAAAAATTCCATGTGCAGGTGATAATGATATATTAGTACATAAATAAGGGAAGCTGACGATGGAAAACTTGTCAAGTTTATCCTAAAGTTTTGTTGTAAGCTTACCATTGACGTCTTTTTCTAGTAAAATATCCGAATATGAAACAGATGTGTCAGACTTTGTGGGGTTTTTTTTAATTTCGACTTGAAAGGGAGATATCAAATCAACATAGGAATGAAAAATATATACTGTTAATGAGAAAAGGTGAAAAAAAACCGAAGTGATTGATCTCAAAAATCTACAAACAATACAAATCTGTGAACAGGGCACAAATACGGACGCATGTGAGTTAAGGCTAGGTATAGACGTTTCTCTGCAAACGATCTAATAAAAACGCATAGGAGGTATATTTATTATTCAGAGAAAGTTTTTATTTATATTCTTATGTATACTTAGTACCCACGATATGTTATAGCCAGTACACATTATGACGTCATTGTTCTAACCTACTGGAAGTAGTAAAACACAACAACAAAACAGCTTCGGTGCAAGGGATTACTCCATTTAATGTTACATTGAAATCGTATAATGCTAAGAGGAATATTCAAAAGATTAATGAAACTGCTGCACAAGTCCTAGACATTTTCTAATTTGATCGGAATTTGAGGAACCTTATACGGGAGTAACGGGATTGTATATTTTTACCTTGATTCAACTTAAAACTTTACGAATAGTTATTAAACAACTAAAATGTTGATATTTGTGCAGCAATACAGCACTCTTTGGAATATTTTCTTCTAAATTTACCTTGTTTCAGTTAAATAAAATATAGCATGTCCTTGCGCCGAAACATTTTTGTTGATGTCCTTAATAATCTTGTGTAGTAAAGAACAATAATGCTAGAGTGTGTACTAGCTATATCACGTCGTGGGTACCAAGTATGCTTTATACAAAAAGTTTTCACTTTCTCTGTATAGTGGATATAGTCTTTAGGCATTTTAATAAGTTTATTTGCATAGAAATGCCTATACCTAGCCTTAACTTACTTGCGGACCCCCGAAAATTCCAGAGGTGGGGGTCAGGTGCCTAGCAAAAGTAAATATCCCCTTTTGATTGGTCACACCCGCCGTGAGCCCTATGTATTGATTAAGTAGATGGAACCTTCCGTACTCAGAATTAGTATGAAACAAAGGTCTAACAATTGGTATGAAACAATTCAGTCTACATGCGACTCAGTAATAAATTATATTTGCTAACAAGGTCATTATAACGACCCTAGAATTTACGTTATCCTGACCTTAATTGGGGTTGTTGAAATAACAACATCAACTTATCTGTGAATAGCCTCCTTCGGTTTTAACTTGATCGTACTCAGGGCATGCTCTTGAGTATCGAATAAGTTAGGAGACATAAACACCATATGCGGGTGCTAGCGGAGTATTGAACATTTTCGGAATCTCAGACACCCGACAGCGGACTTCGGACAGCGGACTTTTCACGTAAGGGAACGTATTAAAAAGCGAATAATATAAATATATTTGGTAGTCTTGATGAATTGTACTCGATAATCACATTTCATTCTCATTTATATGATTTACACTACTCTTTACTGTACATACCACATGCACGTGGTATTGAGGGTCTCTCCCAACTTTTCCTAAAATAATGATTTGCTCCCTTTCCCGAGAGATTGTTTAATTGTTTAATTCCAGTGGCACTCTTTTCCCAACAACAAATAGAAAACAGGGATCTTCAAGAACTAAGAAAATGTAAAAGACTTGCATCTTTATATAGATACTTTAATGAGCGCATAATCTTTAAATAAGAAACAATCTGTCAAAGTAAGTTAGGGTGTCACTCTAAAAAAAAGATTATATGACAAATTTTGTTTAAGGAATTGTTTGTGGAGATACAACAATTTATTTAAAGAAAAAAAGCATCTTATTGGGAAATAAATGACAGCAACATATCAGTGTCTTAAATGTGAATAGTATATCACACACAACGTATTTCGTACTCCACATATCAGGCGCGGATCCAGATATTTTAAGGGGGATAAACCAAAAAAGCAAGAGCACTGGGCTTTGAACTATAACTACGGATTTTAGAACTTTAATTCACAGTCATATTCTCCCTAAAAATTAAAAACATTCTCGTTAATACCCGGGCAAAGTGTGATGCAAGTTAGTCAGGAGGCCACCTTGAGGTTTCCACTGGGTATACAGGGAAAATTTAAAGCCTTGCTGGGGGTCCAGGAAGCTTCTTGTTTCTGGGATTTTGAAAGACAGACATTTTAATTCAACGTATAAACTTTACTGCATCGATGTATTTTAATTTTTTTTAAAAAAGAATTTGTATTTACAGCATGGCCATGATAAAAATACAATTTGAATTATCAAGGTAATTTACATGAACACTATTAATTCCATATAAATATACATATACAAGAATTCATATTCAACCAAGAAATGGCTTAATTAATATGCTAAACTTTTTTTTCAAAATTTTGCATGTACATGTGTTATCTATATCAATAAAGGGAGAGGGCATCTTTCATAATCGTTTCCTTTCATTAAATTTTGAGTTCTTAAAATCACTCAATAAAGTCAGCTTAGCGATGTATTTTTGGATATTTCAAATCAAATTTTGCAAATTTTAATTCCTTGTTGTGACTTATTTTTCATTTTTTTAATATCCGATTTATTGAAAAAAGAAGAAGAAAGAAACAAGAACAAAGGAAAGAAATATTTAGTTTCTATATCATTTTAACCGAGCTGATGTGTATAAAGTGTTGAAATAAAAAACAAATCAGTTAAATTTCTCATTTCGTGTGCAGTCGAGAGAAATCGAAAATACTGAACGACTTCATTATGCTGAAGAAGATAAATCAAATATTAAATTTTATTATAAATTATATGCAAAATATGATTTATTAGTTTATTTGTTAAATTCATCTCTTAAATCATGACTATTTCAGTTTTAAACGTGTATAATACTCACACCTCAATGTTCATGCACATTGTATAATGCCTATTCCTGAATAAAGATTATTATTATTGTCTGTTACAAATTCAAATAACATGCATACAGTCACAACTCTCTCTTTTTTACCTCTTGTAGCATTTTTTACAATCCTCATTTATTTATTTATATTTCTTCCAAAATCAAAAGGAGGGATGCATTCCGTAACCTCTCTGAATCCGCCATAAATGAATATGATGTAAAGATACACATATTTAATTATGATCAATTAATGTAGTAATTCAATTGTTTGTAAAATGTGCAAAGATCGAAATATTTTTAATCTCTATCAATCTCTACAATTCTGACCTATTTAATTGTTTTAAATTTATTCGTTTTAATAGATGTCAGAGATAATGAGAGAAATTTCTCAGGTAAATGTTAAAACGTATTTCTATACGCTCCCCGTAAGTTGTCTTTTGTTTGCAGTCCGCTGTCCGCAGTGCGATGTCAGGTGTCTGAGATTCCAAAAATGTTCATTACAGTACTACATAAATAAGGAAAAACAAAATGTCGTCGTTGAATTGAAGGCCACAGCAAGAGACTTCTTTTCATGTACATGTAGAAGTTTTTGAATGAATTCTGGTTCATATGAATACAAAAATAAGTCTGATGATAACGGGGCGTATTTTGTACGCATTAAAATTCCGATGAATTGTTGGATATTGTCGATCAGAAACTCAAGATCATTTTGATATTAACTTTGGAGTATTTGTGTGTACAATCAGAAATTTTTTTAACAAATTTTTTTTTTTTTTGCCGATGACCAATGATAAGTTTGGTAAATTTACGAGTTTTATTTTATTAAAAAAGCAGCTGTCTATGATGTCAAAAAAGCCTGGACTTTAATTTATCGTGCAGAATGGTTGAATAAATTGTTGAAAAGTCGTACGTTTTGATGTTATTAATTTGGTAAATTAAGTGATTTCAAATTTTCTAATAATTTCTTGGAGTTTTTTTTATATGTATCCACAACTGGTTTTTCATCACATCTCAAATATATTGTAGAACAGTACACTTGAAATTTCTCCTTCGCTGCTCTTAATATTTTAGTGAGGAGTAAAGAAATGGGCATGGTAGAACATTTACTGGAACCCGGGCGCTATGTTTTTGTTTGTATAGATTTTTATGTAGTTTAGGAACCAGTGTATGGTAATTCTAATCCATTTTGATTGTTGAGAATATTAAAAATTCTTCAAAACTGACATATGATTTAAAAAAATATCCTCCTTAGAAATGGAACTATGAGTATAAGTTGGATTACCTCTAGCAGAATTAAATCCAAGTTTCTCTAAAATATACAATTAAAATAATGAGCCTTACAAACAATGACAATGCTGTTTCCTCCTGGGACCAGTACATATTGATCCCGTAATCTATATAATTCTTTTTTCATTCGATTCTGAATTATTGAAGACAGAAGGATAGATGGTTTTTATATTGCCCCTCGACCACTTAATGCGAGATATCAACATCCATCTGATACTTTTAATTCATTGTGATAAAGTGTCAAAGTCTTCTTTTTCATATTTGGCCGATCGCCTGGAGTAATCTTCCACAGAATTCAAAATATTTATGAAAATAATGACTCTGGTTGAAAGATCGTGGTTCCCTAAATTTTGGCCATTTTAAAATAAGTGATTAAAGGTCCTCATTATTAACGATGTTTACGTCATTGGTAACGACGTGTTCAGCAGGACTATATTTGTAGCGTGAAGAAGAACATGAACACGTAGGAGGACTTGGTGTCAGATATTCGATATCTATGCACTGTAGAGTTTTTTAATTAAAATGTTTGGAAGCAATAGTCAGTGTATATCTATAAGAAATACTAGGTACAAATTGAAGTTTGAGGTACAAACGGGTTATTTGAGCACTATTCTCCTTCGTAAAACGCGGCGGTTTAAACAGCCTATGATTTGCTAAATCCATAATCACATATCCAAGCCTGTATTCTGGCGTCCGAGAATCCAAATACTGTAAAGTCACTTATTTTCGTAGGGTCACCTTTTCCTGAAAACAACGAAAATTAAACCCCCACCAAATTTACTGATTTCTTAATATGGACTTCCTTGACCGTTTCAAATATAGACCATTTAAAACTTTCAAAGGGACATAGTTAAGTTTGGTGCAAATGAAATGAAGACCTGTTTATGTACAAAAGGTAGTAGTGAATCAAAAGAGGCATCGTGCATAATAGGTTTATTATAAGACCAGTGTCTATGACTATGCTAACGTTATGTTCCCCCCTTTATCCGTCCTTGGATAGTTTCTATAACTCAACACATTCTTTTAAGAAATCTAACAATTTACAAGAATCCCATAGCACACATTTAATTTGAGATTTCTGAAATACAATCAATCTGTGCTCAAGATTACATAAATTTCATAAAAATGATTTTTTTTTTTCATTTTTCACTTAAACATTTCTTGATCCCTTCAAAATCATCTGAATTGAACGGCTTTGTAAGTCATATCTATTGAATGTACATGTGCAGTAAAACTCTTTAGTGCAAAATTCGTGGATATAGGTAATATAAAGATATGTCAATGCTGGGAGCCTCGGAAAAAATCTGGACAATATCTAAATTTTAGGGTTACAAAAAACTCTGAAATAACGAATTTACGGATAATAGCGAACTAATTCTGTGTCCCTTTGAGGTCAAAAATAACAAAATTATGCAAAATTTCTCATGAGAGAATATCCCTTAGTCAAACTTACCCTCTCCATCCCAACTATTTCTTTGCCGTTTAAGCTTTGGGCTGAAATCAATAATAGTGTTATTAACACTATCACCGATATTTTTCTTGGTGTGATTCGAGATATTTGAGGGCGGAAGCTTGGAGAGGTGTATCTAAAAGAATATAAACTGTTTACAAATATTTTCTTCGATTGTCATTTATAGCTTTCATTTCCATTTATATGATCAATTATTTTGCTACCATGCATTCTTCTAATTTTTGGATATGGAATTTATTTCAATTTTGTTTAGAATTAATCTTGGAAATTTTCAATTCAAGCCCAAAAATTTTCTGAAACTAAGAAAAATCCTTAATGTGCAAGTCTTGCTAATACATCGCAAGTTATTCCTACCTTGCATTTTCCACTGACATGTACCCCTTGAGAAGAAGATTAAAATGACCTCTTTACACCCTTCCTACTATGTATTCAAAGGCAAAATTTCTCTGTATGCTAAATTATATATTTTTTCAGACACCCCGTATGCATCCCCAGACATATTTATGAAAAACCTATTTTTAAATGACATTACTTGCGTGAAATAAGGTAAAGTTAGTGACCTGTGAAATACTTTTGTTTTCTAACATCAAATAAAGTGTTACAGTTTCGAGCATTCATTTTTTTAATTTGACTTCGTTTTTTGTTTACGCTTTTTTCTCTATTATATATATTTTATTTTATATTCATTAATATTATTGAGCACGTAGAATATTGAAATCATTGCCCCCCCCCCCCCCCAAAGTTAAAAGCCTCAAATTGTTACCTATCAATACAGATAAAGTTTTAATTTAAAAAAAAAATGTAAAAGTTTTTAATCCTTTCTCGAAACCTGCTGACATTATTTGCCTCGCACCAGTCTCATGGTTAATATAAAGATTTGCATTAATTGCGCTTTGATTATGTTCAGTCTAAAACTAATAAATTCCACAATTTGTTTCCATTGTCATTAAGCTGTAATGTTACCTGTCTACGTATATTTCTTGCATTCAACTCACCCCCTGACTTTCATCATGTCAGACACACCCTCTTTCATCATGTCCTTTCATCGTGTGTTACGAGACATCTTGTCTAAATGCAAGTCTTCTCATTTTTATAGTAATCAAGAGAAAAAAAATAATATCAGGAAATATAAACCCAGAAAAATAACTTCCCTGTGCTAATGACAAAGACATAGATGAAAAATCTGTCACAATACTAGTAATTATATTCAATATTTTTCAATTTCATAAAAGTATGCATATGAACATTTTGGATAAAAAGTTTGAATCATTTTGAAAAAGTTAAAATTACATTAAATACTTACTTTCATTTTGATTATGATAAAAATGTAAAAGAAAATCAATCAAAACTGCTTTTTGATATACAGGTTCACAGTAAGCTGTACAACTCGACGAAGAAAAAAAAGACGCCAAATCATGGAGGTAACATGAAATTCATGCGCCCCTATTGGATTTTTTCCCCCTAACTACTGGACTTATTTTCCTAAAACGGTGTCTCTCAGTGTATTTTATACAAAAATATTTTAAGACATTTCACTACTGATATTTTCACTCTATTTTTCCAAGAAATTCTTCAAATTGTGTTCACCAGCAACGGAAGAGAAAGTGCTTTTAATTGTTGCCGATCCAGGATCGCTCATTTCACATGTAAATAAAATTATTCTTCTTCACTTTCCTCTTTAAAAAGAATTTCTGATACAAGTAAATCGACCTCATTTTCGTTCTTTGGTATCAAAACTGATGGCAGATCTGTACTGTGTTATATAATAGATGATGAAGGAAGTCATTTCTCTCATGATATCGAAGTCAAATCGATGTATAAAAAGCTGCTTTTTGCAGGAGTGCCAAATGCTGTGTTTTATAAATTTATGTGGAATTATCAAATTATAAAATGTTTCTAATTCTTCGCAATATTCGATTACATGTACTTAAAAAAAATCTCGCGACAGAACAAGAATGAAATGATATCGGCATGTTGCAACATCTTGATTGTCCTTTCTCTGTTGATTATGTATCAAATTTAAATTTTTGCTTCATGAATGTACGGCTATCTTAGACGAAGACAGGCTTAATTTCACCTTACATTCCTGTAAGTTAAGGGAATACAAGAAGATTTGTTTGTTTGTATGATGTTTAACGTCCCTCTCGAGAATATTTCACTCATATGGAGACGCCACCACTTGCCGGTGGAGAGCTGCAAATTTTGTCCTATACTCGGCACTTACGGCCATTGAGCAGTGAGGGATCTTTTTCGTGCCAGCACCTACTGTGACACGGGACCCCGGTTTATACGGTCTCATCCGAAGGACCGGTCTCCACGTCCCACAGTAGGATTTAAACCCGCGACGTAAGGATCAACTCCTTACTCCGCGACTCTAGAGCAGACGCTCTAACTACTGCGCCACGTGGGCGATTTAAGAAGAATATACACTTGTTAGGACTTCGAAAAATTTACTACAAATGTTATTTACATCTGAGCAGAGGTGATATGGAGAAAAACTGTTAAATATTACTTTTTGAATATTTCTCTTCATTTAAGGTTACTGTAGATTCCTAAATATACGCAAGGAATAAATTATAGCGTAATTTCAATTTTGCGAGAAGCACCGTTCGCGAAATAAAATTTCTCGCTTTTATTTTTATAGTGCTGAAATCAAAGTAAAATCTCGCGAGTTATTGTTCTCCCGATTTGACGTTAAAGAGCCATTTCGCGATAATAAGTACTCGCCAAAAATTAGGAATCTATAGTATATTTTTTTCTTTAATATCAAAAAGAATTTAAGTATAAGCAAAAAGCCGGAAAGGGAAGCTTTAAATTCCTTGGGGTTAGAAAGTGTAAAACGTAACTTAATCATTTTTTAACATTATGTGCTATTTTAATTGCAGCAAAGTAAAATATGTGTAGAATTAACAGAAAAGAACTTGTTTCTGTTTGTTGGCAATACTCGGTTAGTCAAACAAATCATGTCGAAACAAAACACACTTGAAATTAAATGAATCTCAGATGTCCTTGTTCTTGTCCATTACGTAGCGAATTTGTATTTTTTGTTACCATTTTGTACGGTTTACCCAGACAAAGGAAAATCAAGCTTAATTTTACTTGAACTGCCAGTACTTTTCAGGAATATAGCAAAATGTATATCAGAACATTAAAACTCACTTCAAAGGCTACTTATCTCTGAGCAGAGGTCAATTGGAGAGAAACTGTCATATATTTGATTTTGTTTTAGATTATTCCTGTTATTAGCGAAAAAAGTAAAGATATTAATAACCCCGGTGTTAAAAAGTGTCAATTGAAACTTAATCATTTTTTAACCATATGTGCTATTTAAATTGCAACGAAGTAGAGTATGTGTAGAATTGACAAAATATAACATACATGTATTTCTAATTGTTCGCAATATTCGGTAGTTAAAAAATCATCTTGCGACTAAACAAGAATGAAGTGATTTCGACCTGTTGCAACATCTTGATTGTCCTTTTCTGTTGAGTATGTATCGAATTTAAACATTTTGCTTTAAAGATGTTCGGCTAATTAAGACGAAGGAAAAACAGATTTAAATTTACCTTACCTTCCTGTCTTTTTAGGGAATTCATGAAAAATGTACGCTTGATAAGACCTTGAAAAATGCACTAAAAATGTTACCTACTTCTGAGCAGAGGACATTTGGAGAAAAACTATTAAATATTTGTTTTACCTTTAGAATATATCTGTAAATTAAATGTTAGTTTTATCTTAAATATAAAATAGAAATTAATCTATAAGCAAACATTGGCCAAAAAGGAATTATTAGTTTCCCTGGGGTTAGAAAGTGTAAAGCGTAACTTAATCATTTTTTGAACCTTATGTGCTATTTTTATTGCAACAAAGTACAATGCCCAAGAGCCTTAACGGTCACCTGAGTTTAATACAACACTGTAAAAGATGAATAGAAGTATCAAATAAAACAACTTGAAAGATGAACTATGTTGCCCAAAAGCAAGAAATATTATGATAAGGGATCAACAACGTAATTAGTCCCTTGCCCCTTAATAAATCTTAAAGCAGATCTGTTAAGTTGTCTGTAGCTGCCCAATTATGTAACTATTATCTTGTAAACTAAACAAAACAATAGTTCTTGAGTGCTGTTGGTAAACCCATCTTATCCCCCCTCACATTGACCTCTCTTGGTCTATGAAGAACATTTAATGTATAAAGATATTTTTTTAAAATCTTTTTTCTATTTATTAATAAATAACAAGTCTATCTGACCATTACGAACTACGAAAATACTTTTTGTATACAAGTAACAAATTATAAAAATTCTTGTACAAATCTCTTATAAATTGACCTTTCAATAACTTTATTTATAGTGATTAATTATCATAGGTAAATAGCAAACGGAATAGCTCCTCTAAGTAAAAAAAAATTAAAAACGCCCTGGCCAACACCAAAATACTTGACCAAGTGGTCGACTTGACCCCTGACCTTGGGGCCACACATTTCACAATTTTGTAAGATGAACCCTTGCTCATCATACTGTGCACTGAATTTATCTGCTTAATACCCAGTGGCAGAGGAGAAAATTTTAAAGAATTAATGCATTTACGTTATATTATCAAAAGAGCCTCATCGTAACACCAGCATATCTGAATCAGGGGCCATGAAATTCACACTTTTGCAAAAGGAATCATTGCTCATGACTATGCAATCTGTTTGTTTAAAATAAATACCCATGTGCAAAGAAGAAGATTTTCAATGAAATAATGCATTTTCACTATATAATCAATGGAGCCCCCCTCCAACTTCTGACCCTGGGGCCATGAAATTCACAAAGTTAGAAGAGGCACACTTGCTGATCATAACTATAAATTCCCCATGACTTTAAAAATATATTGTGGACCTATAACGAATTACGCTTATAAAGTATATATATATATATATATATATATATATATATATATATATATATATATATATATATATATATATGTATACTTGTAAATACTAGAGATGGCAGAATGTAGCTGGTTACTCGATCAGAACGATGGTTATCGGTTTAGAAAATCTGTTAGTAATCGATAGACGGAAAAAATGAAATAATTGAAATTAAATGAAGGAGGTAAAAAAATCTTAATTTTGTTGTTATTTAAGAAATGAACAACGTTTTCAGTGAACATGGTTTTATGAACAACGGTTGCTCTGCAAACTTATTGCATAACGCCTGTTAATGTATATGCTGAGCTATTGTTGTTCATAACACCATATTCAATGAAACAACGTTGTTTATTAATCATACTTGCATTCTGTGATGTTGTAAAGAATGTCAGCTGAAATCCTGACTTGCGTAAGGGTACATTTGAAAAAAATGACCGATGACAATTAAATCAGCAGACCTTATGGATCCATCCATCCAATAAATCGCATACAATATGCATGGTATTAGCTTATTAATCCCTGATATCTGCCTACACACTGTGCCGCATCAAATTCTCGTAAAGAGCATATATCGTTATATATAAGGCCGCCCACTTATTTTCATAATAAATAAATTTCAATTTATTATTTCAAAATTACTTTAGAATTTAAGATAAATATGTTAACTTTTGTTATTCATATTTCAAAAATTAATATGTCATTGAGATGAATTCACACCGTTGCTGACACATACTCAGATTTACCATCAAATGCGTTAACATTAGGCTTATTGGAAAAATATAAGAGGGTGGCATTTATAAATTTCTGTTAAGAATATGAAGTACATGAGGGTTACTCACCTTATTTTGCCCAGTAATTAGCTATACATGTACCCTACACACTAGTATCTTAAAATATGATGTGTCGCGTGTGCACTACATTTACAAAAATTGAAAATCGCCATTTGCCATTTGCCTATCTAACATTGTTAGCTTCTGGTTACTTGACCTGACGCCGTAGTAATATGCTAAGCCAAAAGAACCATATTATTTTTTTTCTAAATCAAAGACGATTCTCGAAATAAAATTTAACAATAGAAAACATTATCCTATCTTCATTTCAATGCTTATTTCGTCGCCAGCGTATAACATTATAGTCAGATTTTCAGTTCACCTCCACGAAGTTTTATAATAATTTCGGCATGCATCGGCGTTACAGGTAAAAGTTTTGAAGCCGCTAGATCTTTTTTTTAATATATCATGCCCTATTTTAATTATAGTCGCTTGATATACTGTGTTTCCTTGTCACCATTCAGGTTTCAGATGCTGCATTTTCAGCTAAAGAATGTCCAAGAAAATGTTTTTTAAAGCAGGTTAACGTTTTTGGAGCAGAGCAGCTATTAGCACTTGTTTACCAGACTTGCTTCATGATGCATTTTCGGATGTACCCTACCAGACTTGCTTCAGATGCTGGATCAGATCAGATCCATTTTCTTGATGAGTGAGATGGTTAAAAGATTTTGGAGCGGGTCTCATTCGTATGTAACTATAAGCCCTAACGTGGCCAAACTTGCACCGATGATGCATCTAGGATTGTCTACTACCAGACATGGTTCAGATGCTGGATCTTCCTTACATTTACCGACTGACTGAACAAAAAATTAGTTTTGGAGCGAGTCCATTCCTTAACGTTCTTTATCATGCATAGATACTTTAGACTTTCTTTTAGATAAAAATACTCGCTCCAACATACTAGAGAAGTGCCCATATATCTCCGGGTTGTTGATATAGGGAACGTGGATTGTTTAAAGCCTGGAAGTTGAGGTTAATATTTCTGCAGGATTAAGGATTAAAACTTTCCGTTGGCGTTTACACATATATTTCGAGCTGTGGCTCTGGTCTAGTAAATCATTTTAGACTTATCATACTAGAATTGGTGAAGCAACATGAGTTCTAAGGAGAGTTGGGAAGTGGGAAAAATAAGTCCTGTCCAGAATTGTCTAAACATAACGCAGATCTATGTGGGCAAAAACTTCTAACTTTCATAATGAAAGGGAAACACTCAATGTATTATAGACTTTTTCATAATTTGGCTATTCATATAATTACGAATCATGGTAAATTATATTTTGACTGTAATGAATATTATTGATACATGTACATGTATATGTATTATCAAATTACATTGCAAGATGATGCTTTTAAATATTTTTCTATTTATTTTTTTATATAGCTTTAACCTAAAATCTTGCTTTGTTTTGATGACACTTAGTTTGCTTGTATCAATCTCTTCCTGCTTCATTTGGATACTGTTTTATCAGCTTAAGTTTAAAATCTGCAGTTACAAGGTGGTGATCACTGCCTACATCTGCACCTCATCTTACTCTCACATCCTGAAGAGATCTCATCCATTTACCATTTATAACAATATGGTCTATTTGATTCTTGTCTCTTCCTCCAGGTGATACCCATGTCAGCTTGTGTATTTCTTTGAGTGGGAATAACGTTCCACCTATTACCAAGTTGTTGATACCACAAAATTCTGCTAGATGTTCACAATTCTTATTCACGTACCACAACCGTTTTTCCCATGGCTCCTTCATATCCAGTGTTATCATGGCCTACTTTAGTATTAAAATCTCCCATGATGATGTTTTGGAGTCTTTTCTACTTCAGCCTGTAGTGTTTCATAGAAGTCTAGATTTCCTTCGTCTTCTGCCTCGTTTGTAGGAGAGTAGACTTGTATGATAGATGCTTCAATACGCTTTGTGTCAGATCTTGCTCTTATCATTCTCTCACTTACAGGATGGTACTCTATCAAGGACTTAGCTGCTGCTTTACTCAGATGACTTCTTCATGATGTCTGCCATTTTTTCTGCCGGAGTATATGATTGCTTCGCCACTATTTGTCATGTTTTTTCCCAGGATCTGTCCATCTGCACTCACTTATCCTAATATATGTAGTTTGATGTTCTTCATCTCTCTTGCTGCTAGAGCCTGCTATCCTGCATTGCACATGGTACGGACATTCCAGAAGCCGATCTTAAGTTTGGTTCTTGAGCTCAGTATACTCATCGTACAACCAGCTTACTGTTGGCTTTCACTGGTTGCATTCATGTACGCAGGTTGCTGCTGGTATTCCGATGCATCGAGAAAAGGTGAAATATTCCTAGTTTTCGTATCCGTAATCAAGCATTTTTAACGAGACGGGGAGATTACCCCCTTGCTCAACCTCAAACCTGGTGGATCGGGGATTTGTTATCAAAGTTGCCTTCCGCTAGAATGGTTGCCTGTCACAGCTCATGAAGCCAATCTCTTTCGGTTTGTATTCAAGTTTTCTCTCTTAGATTTTCTGTCTGGATTTTCTTCCATTGCCTTTGACTTCTCCAAGCCATCCAAAAGGCAGTGAAAATATTTAACCCATATCTGGGAACTAGGTTTCCATGTATCAGGGCATATCCACACACCGCTGGGACATGCATACCGTGCATTTAGGGGCTTAGTTTCCTCTAAGAGCCTGTGGTTCTGCTTTGGGCCGTAAGGTACCAAATTCCCATCTGCTACCCCTATGAGGAGTCCCTTATCTGGGACACATAGGTCTACCTGCATGTGGAGAAACTATATCTGGCAGAGAAGTCTTACAAATTATGCTTACTTTTTTTGCAGCCAGGGCTAGTAGAAAGTGGTGGTGCTGAAAGCGAGTGACAAGACACACACAGACAAACACAAGCATTATCTTTGCTATCTATAGAATAAGCCATAAATCATAAGTTTAATTTTTTTTCTATAAATTGTTCATGTTTTTGTAAGCAATGGTATGTCTAAGCGGTGCAACCTCAAATATGACGTGTTTTTTTTACTTGAGTGTGACTGAGATAAACGCTTAAGATATGAGCATTTGTCATAAAAAAAATCCCGTTAATTCAGGCATATGGGATGACACAATTGTTCCGTAAAATTTGCAATTTTTACCCTATTCTGTAAGTTCTATGAAATTTTATATGGAGTGTCCAAACAATTAAGGGCTTGAACATGACGTCAAAAAGGGGGAGGGGTTTCTTTTTCCACCATTCTATAAAGTTTTGCAGCTGGAAAAAACTGGTATAACTCTAGGGAATGTTTAAATGAGCTACAGAAAAATAAAATGCATCCAGTGTTTTTGTTTTTAAATGCCCAAAAAGATTCAGAGAGATGAAAATGCACAGTTAATGTCGATTTATAGTCAGGGTGTCAAAAGTGAGTCATGTGGAAAAGAGACGTTGATTATGTGTGGTAGAAAATGAACTCCAGAAAGCTAAGTATTCTGGCATAATCAAGTGAAGATCTTTCCCTGTGTATAGATTCATTTACAATATTATAACATTGAAATCAGCTGTTATGACATTGTAAAGTCATATAAACAAGACGGGTTTAAGTCCTTACTTAACTCCAGGTAATCCCATCAAGATAAGTGTATGAGGTAGAGACAGCAGACTTTGGACGTCCTGAAACTAAACGTCGACAGCGCCGGGTGATCATATAATGTCTTTTTTATTTTAGAATAATTTGGTAAATCATCAAAGTATCCAGCAAAACTTTTGAACATTTCTAAAACTTTTGTTTTTTTTATGTTCCTTATAAATTTCGTAAGCACATACTACATTAGTATTAAATTTAATCGCATCAGTCCACGAACTTTTTGATAACACCTCGTACATGTGCATGTTGTAACGTAATACAATGATACGCGGAGAAAATGGCGTTGAAACTGTATAGTCAAATACTTTGTCATAGTTTAGGTATCTAGTAGCTTGTTTATAGAGCATCTGGCTAGTTAACCAGGAGTCAAGTGTCCGATTCCTGGTCCAGCCATATATTTTCTCCTTTACTGTTACATAATTGATGCCTTTACCCACCTTAGACTTGCAGGTAATTTAAGTCCTTCCAGAGGCAATAAGAACCTTGGAAAGATTTAAGGGTCATTTATCCATTTTCATGCGTATTTGAAAATCTGTTTCGGTTAAAAATCCTGATTTCAATGGATAAAATTTTCTAAACCCCCCCCCCCTCCTTATGAAAAGACTTGTAAATAAGAGCAATTAACTTTTTGGCTCTGTTTTTTTTTTTAATTATTAATCAATTACTAATAAACTCTTCTTTGCATTCAAATAAGTTTAAATAGCCAAATTGCCATTGATATTGAATTAAATGGGTTAAAAATGTAGGCCGGAATCGAGGGTTACCGTCCATAGTTCTTTATAAGATAGTCTCTTTCTTTGTCTGTTAAGGTTTCAGAGAAAGGTTCATTGACGGGAGGTTTTATCCCTTTTCATGCATTCCGTTTAACTCTATGGTAAAAATAGGTGTCTTGTAACATGATTAAATTTATTTTCATAAAAGTATTTGTTCATGATAACAACTCCTCCTTTTTCTGCCTCTCTTTAATCACAGTACAGTTGTCATTTCTTAGGACTCTGAGGGCATTTTGTACGTTCTTAAAAAGCTTGGATTTCTTTTTAAGTGTACATAAATCTGGTGTTTTGATTAGCTTGTCACAAACAGTATCTTAAGTACGATTTCTTCCTCGCTTAGGAATAAAACTTGAATTATTTTCTACGAGATCCTCTGGTTTTGTATGTTCAGTTGGTTAATTAGATTCTTCCTCCTCCTCATCCTCGTGGATAAACTCCCTTAAGGTATTCCGATCCTCATTTTCTGAAAATCAGGCATTGAATAATTGAAAAATTCTAACAAAAATGTCTCTGAATTCTGTGAATTTACCTACGGTAATTGTTCAACCTTCATCATTAAAGTTAATCATATTATATAGGAAAATTAGTAAATCTCAAATAAATTTTCAGGTTATGTGAATAAAGACACCTACTATGCATTTTCTAATTGGAAATTGATCAACATAAACATTTTAGGATTATAGGTATCCAGGCATTTGAAGAAAATTGCATGATTTTTATACTTATACAGTACTTTAGTTTCTTCTGTGTACTTTAATTATTTTATAATGCATAGCTTTTAAAGTGTTTCGTATCATTGCAAAACACCATAAGTCATTTCTTATTTTCATATCATGCTAATTAGCATTGGTATCCAAGGCTAAATTAAAGGAAAAGTCAATTTCTTTTAATCTGTATTTTCAACATACCTTTATAGGTTAAAAATATCAACGTTTTAAAAAACTGTTCCTAAAACTTCAAAGAACCTTGAATCACATTGAGATGCATATAATGAAAATTGTTGTATGAAAAGATGTCATATTTAAGCTTCATTTTGAGACTTTTTGAATTAAATAATAAATTGAAGAGATATCCTTCCTTGCTGAAGATCGGATATCCTTAATCTGAGTCGTCTTGTATACGATCTGTTTTTAGTTTTCGGTGGTCCCTTCGAGGTTTAGGTGTATGCTTTAATCCTTTGGATAGTAAGTTAATTTCAGAATCTGCAAGGGTCCTCGATTAGAGATTAAATACTTAAGGATCCATTGAAGTATTTGGGGAAAATGTGTCGGTAACTTGACTGATTGATTTATTATTTTTTATTAATCACGGGATTTGTATTTTCCGCCTTGATTGAGTTTGCCTCATCCCAAAAAATAGTTTCTACTCCCCTTCCAATATAAAAAGATTGCTTATCCCTTTAATTTTGATATTTTGTTGTCTTAATCTCATAATGGCCTTTCAACCCAGGCCTTTATGTGACCTCTAAAATTTAGGCGCCAGCTGGCTCCAAATCAAAAACATTTAGTCGCCAATGAAAATTTTCAGTCGTCAGGCAAATTTTAAAAGCTGATATGTCAATATACTGTAGGGACGGATGTAGGTATATGTAGACACAGGAGGGTCTAGTGCGAGTATCTTTGTGTCCCCTTTCAGTAGAATAGTATTGTAGGAGATATAGTAACTATGAAATGTTCAAAGTAGAATTGTAAAAAGACCGTTTTCTCCTTTGCAAATATTTTATACCTGATTGAATCCCCCTCCCTCTCAATCTTTTCACTGACCACATGCAATCATTGCATTCGCCAATAAATAAATAAATAAATAAATAAGATTTTAAAAATGGTAAAAAAAAAAAACACCATGAAATATGAGCCAGTTAAATGCTAAAAGGTTTTAATTTAAGCCTGCTTGTAAACTGTAATATAAAAAAAAATTATTGATCATTTCTTTTTTAAGAAAATTGAATCTAATAAAATATTCTTTAAAACTACAGTAATATCGATGATTGTTTACATGATTAACATTTTATGTTCGTCCTTAATTTACGACCTAACACTAATGTGTAGACGATATTTCTAATGAGTGAGAATTCAGAAATTTAAAGACTTCTCTGCGCATGACGTCAGCACACAAATACACAAACTAATCATGTATGGTGAGGCTGCCAATTTCTTCCTCATATGAGCATAGAGGTCATCTTCGACAGTTGCTTTCCTTATCAATAAATAAATGAAACATCATTCTTTTGTTTTCTGTGCTTTTTCACAACACTTTCACGTTTTTGTTAAAACTCCACACTTCTTTTGACCACGTGTTACTTTGAATCCGATTGGAATTTTGTGTGCTGACGTCGTGCGCAAAGAAATCGAATTCAAAAATACAATTTTCAATATCTCTCACAATAAAAAATAATTAGCATCCCTGGTGTGTTATTTTATTCTTTTTTTTTAAAGAATCTATTAAATTACACATTTTCGTATATACTATGTTAAAATCTAATTGATTTGTTCAATATTGAATTTAGTTATAAGCTCAAAATTAAAATCGTACAATATTAATCGGCACATTCACTGTTATGTGCAGCAGTCTCTTACTTCTTTAACACAGGCCTTTTTTTGGATCCCTTTAATTTGACAGACAAAATTGGGAGGTATAAAAAACAATATATATTTTTATACTCCCACCCCACCACCACCCCCGGTTTTGTCAGTCGAATTAAAGCGATCCAAAGGCCTGTATTCTTTATTATTCTATATCAAATTGCAGTTTTATGCAGTAGTATATCTTTGGCACTTAAAATCATTTTAATAAAAAAAAAGAATTGTACATTAAATTTATATTCGTCCTCACAACGTCAGGGGTCCTGAGTCAATACGCTGCCTTTTAGACCACTGACAAATTTCATTCAATATCTCTCATTGAGAAGCACCAATCAAATTGCTTCTTACATAAGACGTAAATAAATATGGCGTAGAAGTATGGATGATTGTATTTTGTGTTTCGAAAAAAATACCTAAAAAGAACAGAAGCAATTTATAGTGATACATTTCATAAGAAGAATCTGTTAAGTGAGGTGCTCAGTTTTGTACCTGTTTATGTATTCAATAATTTGGTCATATAAATATAGAATAAAATGAAAAAATAGAATAAAATGTTCCCAAGAAACATATGTATGTACAGTTATAAAGCCAGTTATCATAATGTGCATCTTAATATTGTACATAAATATTTTCAATTCTTGTAATACAGTTCACCAATCAAGGGCCTTCAGGGGGCATATATACAATTACTTCAGTATGATCACATTTAAATAATATTAATATTCGAACTAACACATGTGTGACAGTCAGACAGGTTCCATCGCGAGTGGCCTAAGTCCAGTGGTAAAGCACTTGACTGGAGGATCAGGGGCCCCGGTTCGAATCCCAGATTGGGACGTAACATTTTTCTCCTCTCCCATTACACATGTATTGATTAGCAGTATGATTTAAGGTAAATGAATAAATTGCAACAGTTTACTTTATTATTTCTTTTAGGTGTATTTTAGAGGTAAAAATGACTCGAAAGTAAGGACATACTTCATTAAAGACGGTCCCTTGGTGGCTGTATTAAATCCCTGGTAAGAGGTTATAAAGCAGAGACAATCTCCAAAAAAAATAGAGGTCCTGCTGACAAAACTGATTAAGCTGATGCTGTCTGATCTGAACAGTTTTGCGTAGTAAAGATGAATTTGCGTAGTAAAGATGAATTTCACTTTAAGTTTGAAAGTGTCTGTGAAGAGTTGAAAGAGAAAGCACCAATGCTGTATGAAGTACTTCAAACAGTTATCAAGAAGAAAAATGATTGCCGATTATCTGTTCCTACATCAGTTTCGCTTTGGAACAGAAATATGCACATGCCAAAACTATACATCATATCATTAGATAGATTCTAGATTATTGAGGTGCAACAGATGAGGTATTTTGATTCCATATTAAAAATACATGTACCTTAAAACAGTCATGCAGTTTAGAGAATATATGCAATGTAAGCTTATTAAAATATAATTTTATTTCATGTGTACTGCATATAGAATTTTCCCTTGAAAGTAAGTCCCTCACTGATTTCAGACTATTCAAACTCTTTCTGAAATAAGATTGTCCATCTTGTCCTGCAAAATAAAGAGAAGCTAAATGATAATTTCCAGAAGCAGATTCATCAGACTGTTTTGAAGCTTCGCATACCATTAAGCAAGAGTGCAGAAAGGTCCATCTTGTAGTATAAACCAGGGAAAAATCAGAATCAGATACATCCGATATTCAGTATTTTGATATGGTTACGGTAATTCATTTAAGACTTCCCAAATAAACCAGTCTTTTACGTGCCCATCTGATCAATCTTGCTTGATAGTAGCAAGCAATGATTATGAGAAAAGAAAGAAAATGTGTATTGATGTTAACAGCCTAAACACTTCAGTACCAGTACATGTATTACATAATCCAACCACAGAATTGAAATCACTGACTTTGAACACCAAACTTGGTAGTATAGAGTTTCCAAGTTTATCATCAAGACAACTGAAGCATTTTAAGTGAAATGAATTGGTCAATGTAATTGCCAATCATGACAGAAGTAGCATGATTTTGAAAGGCTTAATATCAAGAAATGCTGACCAGATGTCACTCACTATACCAAGGTCTGAGATTATTGGAGATAATGTAGACCACACTATATCACCAACAAACATGACGAAAGATAAACAGAGAAAAAGCCTTCAGGCCATCATTAAAAATATCTTTGTTTCCCCTAACCCGACCCAAAAATCTCAAGTTCGGTAAGTAGGTAGGCAAATAATTTTTTTTTTTTTGACAGCAGCTTTGAAAATACATTCTTAAAATTAAATGGAATGATACCTTTATAAATAAGTTAAGTACAAAAGAAAGCGATTTGTAAACAGCTAGAATACCATACAAATGCCGTTTAGACCCAACATTTAAGGTAAATTAATTCACAGCTATTATTCAATTGAACTTGTGAAATATCTCAGACAAGAGTAAATTAATTTGTTGAAATTGAATACATCTGTTTAAAAGATTCTCGGGTACACAAAGACATCAGAGTATATTTTTCATACAGGTCTACTATCAGCTTCCAGTGCTTACCTATGCAATGTACTTTTTCAAGGGCTTCGAATTGTGCAGTGGTTCTAGAGCATTTCATTTAGGAGTCTCGAAGTAAGGCTATTTCTAAGTTGCAGGTTCAAATCCCAATGCGGGACGTTGAGACCGGCTCTTCAAATGAGACCATAAAAATTTAAGTCCAGTGTCGCAGTAGATACTGACACGAAAAAGATTCTTCACTACTCAATGGCCTAAAGTGCCATGTACAAGTCTAAATTTGGAGCACTTCACCAGACAAATATTCATATAAATGTTGTTGCCCCAAGAATTATCAAAAATATTTAAAAAAAAAAATAATAATAATAAATATTGGAATAATCTTATGAAAAAAGAAAATTTCCAGTCGGTGCGTTTTAATTGGGTCGGTCGCGTTAGGGGAAACAAAGGTATTTTTTATTTTGGCCTCATTGGTTTTTTAATGTAGCAGTGCAAAGAAGAGCGTTGGCAGATGATTTACCTTGTGATAAGCCTAAAGCAGATATTTTGAAGGTTTTTGTCCAACAGGGAAAGACTGTGAAAGTTTCCACATCAATATGATCTATCATATTGCATAAGTCGTTACCAAGCGCATTGAGTCTGCAGCTATTTGCACAATGCGTCCCAAAGAATATTGACCATCCATATTTGAAAGAACTGTCTGAAAAATCAGTATTTAAAATTGTTGACCTACTCGATGAAAGTGAAAATAAGTCTGACGACATGATTTCAATTCTTAAACATATGCAAGTACATTATGTCCCGCACAGAGGTAAAGATATTATAAAGAAAATTGTATTTGGTGGGGATGTCCTAACCAATGAACGGGCATACTCAAGCCAGCTGGCTACGTATGATAAACAATGAAAGTGATTGTAATCGTCTTGCAGGAGTTGTTCATAGTCCAGAGGGTCTCCATTGGATCTTGAATTTACTTTTGGTATCCATTAAATCAGTTATTCACTGTTCAAGATGTTATTGATGTTTGCATTTTCTATATCATTGGATGCTTTATTTTAGTAAGTTTTTTTTTTTTTATTTTGTTACTGCAATATTTTTCAGAAATTGGAGATGGTACTTTTATACCCCTCCCCCTTTCCATTTTCATATGTATTGTTGGTTATATATTTTACTAATTTAATTATGGATTTGATTCTATTTTTACTAATTAATTATGCAGTTGAGTAAACCTTTACTTCTTTATTAATGAAGTTGATTTCAGTTTTACTAGTTTTATTATGGAGTTATTTTGTTTTTTGTATTTCTCAACTATATTAACATCAATTCACAGTTAATACCATAATTAGAAGAAAATGAATTTAATAATATAGGACAGAGTTTAATTTAATATTAATTTGATTTTAATTTTTATTATTTACATTCTTACATCATATGCAAATTGATGGATTAGTATTCAACATAATTAAGGATCTTTAAAATTCCATTTTCAGACCATTTATCTAATCAATTCTCCAATTCTACAAGCCTTCATCAGCAGCAGATCAAGAGACATTGTTTCAATTGCGCAATGTCCTGCAGAAACGAGACGTTAGTGGGCCAGATGGTGTCATTGAGAATTTCAGGTAAATCTCTTTTTTATTGTAGTAAACAGCTTGTTGTGAGTTTTGGGAGAGTTGTATATGCTTCACAACTGTAGCTCAATGGTCTGAAAACCTTGGGATGAATTATCAGAGGTCTATTCTAATTTTTCTACCCTTTAAGACACATATATGCAGACAGAGTTATCTGTATGTTCTATAAGAATTGAATATAACTCAAAGATGATTACAAAAATATTTAATTTTGTTTGATACCCGGAATCACAATTCTACTCCTACAGGTCTCATATGACATTCATCAGAGACAGTTTAGATGCCTTTCTCCTCACAGCCTGTATGGGGGTACTAGACATCAAGAGCCCTGTTGAAAAACTTAAAAGGACAATTCAGCCTGAATTATTACAGTTTCTAAGTAAAGAAGACAAGTATGATTGGATAAAAGAACTTTGTTTCCAGATCTTGAATTCTTTTGTATACATTAAAGAAGGTATTTAGAAGATTACTGATTATAGTTCACATTCTATCTGGATCTGTCTTTCTGCCAGCCTGCAAATGCAATCTGGCTTTTACATTTAGATTATACAATACCTTAATTGGCAAATTAAGGCCACTATTCATAAGTTAAATAATTATACTGAGCCAGAAACTAAGTTGTTGGATACTTTGTTTTCGTCAGGTTCTGGAGGAGGGGTCAGTAAAATTTTGTACAGGATCTTTCTTATATTGGGCCAGTCAAATGTGACGTGCTGTAATATTTTCTTTCTGTTTGTCTAGGTGAGGTATTATGTATGTGAGCTAAAACACAGTAAAAATTTTATTTTCAGATAGTTTACTAACTGTCACAAGCTGCCGAAATTGACAACAAGGAGCTTTTGATGAGTGAAATACCGAAATGAATCCAAGCAGTGTGCGTGCACCTGTAATCGAAAATACAAGACAAAAGGCCACTTCAAGAGACATCTGCAAAATGAACACAACTGGGTGTTTCTTATAACAGTAGAGGAAACTCCGGAAGCAAGACCACATAGCTCTGTGGTGTTCCTCATTTATGAAATTGCATTATTACTTATGGACACAGAAGACGCTTTCAAGTTTAGTAATGGCACACGTATATTTAGAAATGCAAAGTTTGAAATGATGTGTGCTGATATCGCTTACCATTCCGAATATAAACTGTGGCTTGGAGACTCTTAGCCTAGCTATGAGTGTTCTCTCCTGTTACCACTTGAGACATTTACGTACAAATGGAATTGTTCCACAAATATTCATGGAGGGATGGGAAAAATTATGCCTAATGAAAATCTCGTTGAAATGTGAGTACATGTTATGAAGAAGAAAATGAGACAGCATGGTGCAAATCTAACTTATGAAAGTGCTAAGTTTGCCTCATGTGTGTAAATGCAGGAAGAAATAAAGTCCGGTGTTCAGAATTAGCTTGGCATAAAAACGTCAGATCAAACCAAACCTGCTGTCGACAAAAACAAATCTTCAACTGATCATAATAAAACTTACAGCTAATGACATTTTCAATTACATTCCTGGTAGAGACTTCGGTGCTTTTAAACATCTTCAGGATATTTTTTCACATGTAAATGTTGCTCAACTTCATAAATGACCATGGATAACAAAACAAAAAGAAAGAGTCAATTATGAACATGTACATCAACAGTACAGATGTTTTGATGTGTTTTTGTGTGCTGTGCCATTTATCATGTTCGTCATTCAAATATGAATTGAATTCAATTCTTTTTTCTTTCATTCATCAGTTAAGGTGGATAGGATGGACAAAAAGTATGCTTGTTTACTGTTAAAAAGAAAGAAAACAGAGAGATAGGATTTTATGAATTACTGTTAAAGGAAAATTGACAAAAATACCCCATTTAAAACAAAAGTCCAATATTGCGAGCATCTGTAATTTTGTATATATTTGAATGCTATTTCATTGCTATGTTTGAATATTTTTGTTTGCCTTATTAGTGGTACACAATATGACCAGCAGATCCCAAAAGGTGAAAGGGTTGCATTTCAGCTTTCTTTACATGCACCTATTTTTTTTTTTTTTTGACATTAAATGTGTACACGTATATTTTCTTTATAAAAAAAAAAGAGTTTATTCCTAAAGTATGGGTCAGTCAGATAATATTAAACAAACATATTTTTTTATGTTAGACCTAAAGTGAACTCTATCTAGATCAACCTTTAACATTTTAAATAGAAAAAAAATATGCTTAATTGACTATCATGTCAACAATATATTATAATTACTACCTGTGAATATCAGTGATTTTGGTTAACCTTTTGTAGCTAAATTATCTATAGAAAAAAAATTGTTCATAGTAAGAGTTTTCAGAGTCTTGTAATATTACCCATATCTCAACAAAGACCTTGCACTGGATTATTTTTATCCAGTTTTTTTACTCTGGAAAACAAATATTTTTCCTGTTTAAAATCATTTCCAAAAATGACAAATAAAATTTTTAAAAAGGAATATAATTTAATTCATCTGCTTTTATTAAAATCAACCTGTCAAAAAAGTGGGCAGATGGTGGTAAAAAATTAAAAATAAAACAGGATATTAAATGACCTAAGCTAGTTTTTATTAGGCTGTATGAAATAAAACCCAAATATTTTGAAAATATATTGATATGAATAAAATGATAATGAATGAACCAAAAAATAAATTTGAAAATGAATAACTAATAACAGATTATCTATGTTTTTTAAGGACATTTATTGATCAAAGTCAATCTCCAGTGCATACATTTCATTGTCATTAAATATTTCTGAAATTATTTGTATAATTATTGTTGCTGGCTAATAAGAAAGAATCAACACTTGCATTATGTAGGATGTAATTTACAGTAAATAAAAAAGGCAAACTCACAAACAATATCACTTTGAATGAACGATTTGGTTCCTTCAAATACTGTATGTGTACTTAAAAAACGGGCTTCATATTTTAGCGGCTTTGGCGTGGACAACGATGCGCTAATTGATGAATACCGTTAAGATCTCATATACAAATACAATATACGGCCCGGAAGTGTGTAGCGCTAATTCATGAATACGCCAATGCCTCTATACCCAGTGATTGCGCTAAATTTTGAATACGCCAATTTATGTACACGTACAGTATGCTATCTTTCAATGACTGAAGTCTTTGTTGGAAAGCTTTCTCTTCTCGTCCTACCTCTCTCCTCATCTCTAGTCCTCTTCAACTCTCAAATCCTTTGCAGAATGCACTGATGGACAACTGTCAATTTCACATTTGCACGTTAATTCACAGATGTCGTAGCATAGGTGATGACAAGCTCTTGTGTGTTTCTTAATGTAAGCTTCATCAGTATTTTTTCGTCTACAGCTAGTAGTGCTTTTAAGAAACTGAATCACATCAGCATCCACCTAATATCCCTTCTAAAATGATTTTGCCTCGTTAGATAATGAGTTCATTTAATGGTGTTCCATCCCTGGCGGTGTAAAGACGAATAATGACCATCGTAGAATAATGACCGCGGGTGAATCATAAATGCCGAAAGATAACCCTTTTGCATGTAGAAAAAAGGTTGCATTACCCTTATAATCTGCATACCCTACGTGAAAAAAAATATCCCGATAGAATAATAACCCCATGTGGATTTTATTGAAATATATATATATATATATATATATATATATATATATATATATATATATATATATATATATATATATATATATATATATATATATATATATATATACATTAGGGATGGCAATTTGTAACCGGTTAACCGATTACTCGGTCGGAACAATGGCAATCGATTAGAAAATCTGTAATCGGTTAATCGGAAAAAATAAAATATTTGTTAAATTGAACACATTTATAAAAGATTTATTTAAAAAAAAAGAAATCTCTGCACAAAGGATGATCATTTAGGATTTAACAGATCTAATTTAAACATACATGTAATTATGAATCTCCAGATTGAGACCGTAGCGTAATTGGTCAGTTTATGTAGTGTGAAAACACCATGTCGTTACCCCGACTGTCCTGTAATTCTTTAATGATAATTATTGAGTCATTGAGCACTGTGAATTGGCGTGTTTGTCGTTTTCTTTTTTTCAATCCAGTTAAAGTATTAAACAAACATTGTAAATTAAGGGCTACAGAGTTCACATGTACATGTAGTATTGATTATCATAGTGAAAATGCAGAAAGAACTTTTGTAACATCTGCTCTGGAAAATTATCAAAGATTTCTTAGGCTTTTTTTTCTTGGTTTCTTAATTTTTTTCTTGTCTACTGAAATTTAAATAAAAAATATGCATGTACCCGTAGTTTTCTGATTAAGAATCAAGACTAAAGGAATTTTTTAACTTCTATCACCTTATTTGGGTCTATTTGTGTATATGGACGGAGCTACTTGAAAAACAATTGTCAAGAAAACGTGCATTTTGATACGATTAACTGGTTAATCGATCGGAACGTCTTGCGGTTAACCGATAAGCAATTCTGTAATCGATTGCCATCCGTAATATATATATATATATATATATATATATATATATATATATATATATATATATATATATATATATATATATATATATATATATATATATAATTTATTTATTTATCTGGGATGGGGTTGGTGTTAAAATGTTTAAGAATTATAATTCAAAAAGCAAGGGCCAAAATGCTCACTTGAGGTAAATCGAGAAAACGGAGATGATATTTTCGACTGTCTTTTATGATAAATTGACAACGCCAATCGACTTCAATCCACACTATGTGGAAATGCATCCATATTGATTTGAAAAATTTTCATTGTTACAGAGAAGATTTTTTTATTCAACCCTTATATCTTCCACAGAGAGAAAGAGAGAGAGGGGAGGGAGGGGGAGATATATGTCTATTTACCTGTTAATCAAGTTGCGTTTGTGTGCGTGTTGTTTTTTTTTTAATTCAATGATTTTAACATTATAGATACATAGAACTTTTGGACATATAGCAAATGTGTCAAATAATTTAAATAAGAAGAATTAATGATGCTTTTGAGAAGTTTGTTTCATTTTCACCTAAATGGAAACAACGATCAATAACTAAATATGCAGTGCATATGATTATAAAAGTTGAGATGCAAGCAATTTTAAAATAAACTGCAAGTAAAACTTCCATGAAACCCCCAAAACCACAAAAGAATGGAATTAATAATTTTAAAAAAAAGTTATCAGATACCCCAATCTTGTCCCCAACATGCACTGGATTCATGTGCTTTATACATTTACAGACTTAGCAATAAATTCAGGGGTTTTTTTCATATGCGATATGCCTGACATAACAAGAGCCATATCAGCTTCCAGGGCTGATACGGATCCTTCAGGGTTGACTTGGGCTGAAACGGATTTAGATCACATTCCGAAGATTAAATCTTAAAAAAAAAACAGTACTTATCTTGATACTACACTTTTTTTTGTTAACATTCTTCAATTTAAATTGTTGTTGTTTGATATAATAATTTAAGCTAGTAAGTGATTATTTATTTTTCATTTGCTCAAGTTGGTGTTTGCTCTATTTATTAAACATAACAAAACATGTACCCTTTCCATTATCACACCCTTTATCAGCCCTCGACCATTATCAGCCCTCGGCTCTCTGGTTGATACTGGTGTTTCGGGCTGATACAAAATAAAATATGGAAAAAAAATATATGTTATTCTCCATCCACCATCTTTGATTTCTGAATGCTTTATCAGAGGAATGATAACTTAAGTCTTATCCAAAGAAGAAACATCAATTATATTCGAACGAATATGTCATTCAGTAAGTTGTCCATGCTAATATCCAGTTCCTCCAAACAATTCCGAACAAAAACAATTTATCGAACTTCATTTTTTTCTAACATACGAGTATATTTAATTCGTCTTAAGGAAGAACATGTTTGTCCACACAAATATCTTGTTCGTCTGAACGAAGAACAGACTTGTCAGAAATATTTTTGTCAGCACAAATATCTTATTCGTCCGAACAATTATATATTTTTTTTTGGCTTCAACAGCTCCATACTATTGCCTTCAATTCCGTATTTTGTAAATTTAAAGCAATGGCCCTCATGGATTTTTGTAAATATGTTAAAGATAACAAGACTACGAAATTACTCAAGAATTTGCTAACAAGGTCATTATATAATGACCCAGGAATTTTCGAAATGCTGACTATGATTTAGACTTTTGAAAGTACTGTTACATCAACCTATTTGTCAGTATCATTTCCCATTTCAAATATTGATAGTATACAGAGCATGTTTTAGCGTACCGAATATGTTGGGAGACATAAAGACGATATTGGGATATTATGCAAGAAGTTGGCATTGGAAGAACCGATTTGGAAGTCATCCCACTTGTCAGATATTTCAGTTGTTACTGTGGAATCATTAGATTTAGTGGTGGCTCAGTTTTCGTAAAAATTGTGGGTACACCTCTCATCCACGAACTAAAAAGATTGATTGATTGACTGATTGTATGTTGTTTTACGTCCCATTCGAGAATTTTTTCACTCATATAGAGAAGTCACCATATACAGGTGAAGGGCTTCAAATTAAGACCTTTACTCGGCACTCAGGGTCATTAAGCAATGAGGTTCTTTATCGTGCCAACGCCTACAATGACACAGGGCCTCGGTTTTTAAGGTCTCATCCGAAGGACCCGCAACTTTCACTTCAAAGTGCTAAGCTCTTCGCGAAGAAACAGTTGCTTTTTTTATCGACTTAGGTCAGTCGCGGCCGTGATTCGAACACACGACCTTCCGATCACGGAGCGAGCGTTCTACCGACTGAGACAATATTTGGATGATTGATTGATTATATGTTGTTAAACGTGCCAATCGAGAATTTTTCACTCATATAGAGACGTCACCGTTTGCAGGTGAAGCGCTTCAAATTTAGTCCTATGCTCGACACTCAGAGCCATTGAGCAGTGAGGGTTCTTTATCGTGCCAACGCCTACCGTGACACGGGACCTCGGTTTTAAAAGTCTCATTCGATAGACCCGTGACTTTCACTTCTAGTACAGGGCGCTTCGCGAAGGAAAAGTCACTACCCATGTTTACGTCTTAGGTTTTACGCGGCGCGGCGAACAAGAATCGAACCAGGGCTTCCCGATCACGAAGCGAGCGCCCTACCACTAGGCTATCGTGACCGGTGATAACGTGGACAAATTTTATGGTTAGACAATTCAGAGAAATTAATTTCTGGCCTGACAGAGACACCGTCATTTTTTCTTCACCTAGTGACTTTTTTTTTAAAAAAAAATTCCTTCAACAAGAGTCATAACTGATTGAACAGAGATCCCAGGAGAGATCCCTTAACATTTGTGACCCCGGGGATTCTATCATGTCTGACAAAGGATTTAACGTCCAGCATTTGTTTGCCCCCAAAGGATGTGAATATGAACATTCCCACTTTTTTCAAGAAAAAAAAATCGTATTTCAAATAAAACTGCATTTAGAGACAGAAAATTACCGAACAAAAGTGATAGGACTTGCTAAAACTTACAAAATATTGAAAGGACCCTTAAATTCTACCACCAAGGCCAAGTACCTAGGGGTCAACATCTCCAACAACCTATCGTGGAACCATCATATTGATAGTTTTGTAAGAAGGCAAACAACATCACTGCCTTCTTACAGAGGAACCTCTCGTCCTGTCCAAGCAACATCAAGGACAAATGTTATAAGACCTTGGTCAGAACCCAGGTAGAATATGCAATTAATGCATCCACAGTCTGGGACCCTCACACAAAGAAAAACATCGACAAATTAGAAGTGGTGCATAGAAGAGCAGCTATGTTCGTGACTACTAGCTAAAACACCACCAGTAGTGTCACAAGGATGATTGACAGGCTAGAATGGGAGAGTTTACACCAACGCAGAATCAAAGCAAAGGCTATCATGGTGTACCGTGTTGTCCATTCCCTTATTGCCATAGACCTGCCTCCCCAAATCAGGGAAACAGGAGCAGCCACAAGGGGACACCAGTACTGGTTCAGGACTCCATTCTGCCGTACCAACGTCTACAAGGAATCATTCTTTCCTAGCTACTACCATCAGGATATGGAACCAGCTACCCGAAGACATTATCATGGCCATGTCACTGGAGTCCTTTAAGACCAGGATTAAGGGATATAAAGCGCCTAAAAAGGAAGCAGTACATGTTTTTATCAGTTTTTAAATTGTAAATAGATGGGTGGACATCCCCTCCTGCACACGTTTTTAATCGAAATGAGAAAATGCTGCTGCAGCGGCTCTTCACTTTAAAAGAAGAAAGCGTTCTTTTGTAATGGAGGCGAGAAGAGTGTTGAATCTAAACGGTGGTTGCGCCACCTATATTTAAAGGTGGGTAATTTGGAGTTTTATTAGCAATTTAACTCTAATGTACCATTGTTCACATTTTGACCGCTATACCACACAGGGTCACAGTTGAATATCATCTAAATATTGTGACAGTGTAAACAAAACATTTACAATGTTTAGTTTCGTCCTTGTTTTCTGCCACTCCAATAGATTGCAAGTTTATTATTTAACCTTGACTTCTGCATCTCCCAGGGTCAAATTCACCTGATACGTTTATGCTGATTTAATATTGAAACGCTTGTGTTTTTTGGGCCTCCCTAGCCGTTGTTCTGGAGGCCCGAAATACTATGTTGTAATTCTGTTGTAATTCAAAAGCTCCAAATAAATGAAATACCCATAAAATATCCTTGATTTCATTGTGCTTGTCCGAGATAAATGCTTCATGATCTTCATCAACTATTTGATTTTATCAAATGTACTTGATAACACTGTTCAATAAGAATCTCTAAAAGTTATAAAAATTAAAGAAATTTCCATAATAATATACTCCGTTTATCAATAACGTCAGCTATGAAAATCTTCACAAGCTATTTTCAAAGCAATGCAACATGAAGCGAAAGGCCCTTGCTTTGTTTTCAGTAATCGATCGATCAACGGTCACACGTCGAATGGAGAGCTATGGAAAATAAGAAAAAGATGTCTTCAGGTCGAATTAAATCCTTAAAATAAACTAAGTCTTGCCTGTTGATACACATTAATGCATGAATAACTATCATTGCATTAACTGTCAGTCTTTCCTCCTTCTATTTATATTTAGACGAAATGCAAATATTTGAAATCAGAATAACTGAAATCAATGAAGAAAATCTCAGTCTAACGTTCCTTATTATTATCTATTTTTATTAGCTACATAGTAAGTCATTTTTCCTAATTCTGCCATCAAATTATACGGAATGTTATGCAATTTTGATATCTCTATTCGAGCACAATACGCAAAACGCATGCTTTTTTACAGAGGCACATGTATACACCTTGCCATCTCAGAATTTAAACAAGAACAGAAATTATATTACTTATTTCTTTTGTTTGCTTTTTGAAATAAAGTAGATTTTTATTGTAATTCTTTAATTAAAAAATATATTTTTGCAATTTTAAAAATTATGTTTATTCAAAATTATACTAGGGGAAAAAGAGATAAAGAACTTTGATTTAAATCTTAAAAAGGACACTTTTGAAAGAGTGCAAGTACTATACATATATTGATTGGGTTCGAGGGTAACATGTGTTTTGTCAGACCCAAGAACCAAACTGTTTGCCTGAGGCCGTTAGGCCAGAAGGCAAACAGTTTGTTTCGAAGGGTCGACAAAACGCTTTGCCAGAGAACAAAAAATGTTTTGTTTTACCTTTTATTTCTTTATTTGTTTATTTATTATTTATTTTTTCTCTTTTTGATATGCATGTATCTTGTGCTGGATTCAATGATATAAATTTCCTTTACCCGCACTGCGGTTAATCTCGGTTAATTCCGTTATTGTCGAACACCAACAATGCAAAATAAGATTTAGCTGATCTCATCCACAGTATGACGTAAGCGGTCAAATATGTCATCGACAGGTCTAATATCTCATTCTGTGGTCAAACATCGATTTTTTATGACAGGTAAGACATTGGAATTTGTTAGAGTTTTTTTAGTATAGATTTAGAAAGGAACCAGCGTTTAAAGGTATAACCACAGGTACGTGTGGACAGGACCCCCCCCCCCCCCCCCAATATACCCCACAGGTCAAAAAATATTTTTATGTATTTTTTTCATAAATTATTCTTCTAGTACACATTTACAATGTATTCCATAAGAAAAATCCAAAAAGTAACGCAGAATTAACGTTTTACTAAAAAAATCGTACCCGCGGTATTATAAAATAGAGAAGGTAAGTCACTTCCATTTGTTTACACTTGACCCCTCTTGGATATCAGGCCCGAAATATCATTTACCTAATACATGTCACCAAAATGTGTCATGATATCTTGTTTCGGTAGATATTTTTGTCTTTAATCGTGCTATTTAATTGCTCAGGCATTCCATAATAATTCGAGTATTCATCGTCAAACGTGAAAAATGCTACAAGATTTGGAAATGTCAAAGAAGAAATTACGGAAGTGATGCAAAAACGACACCTAGCGTGTAACTCTCGAGTTCCGAGTGTTATAGAACTAAGGGAAAAGTCAGAGGTCTACGAAAAAGTTCGGGAAAATTTTGATAAAGAAGTCGAAATTGATTTCTGCTTAAGATTTTCGAGATGAGCGAGGGTAGTCGTCAATATTCCCTTTAAAGGATGTTATCACTGATTCCAAATAGCGGTTTAAAAATCGCTTAAACATTATAATCTTGACATGTAACTCCCCCCCCCCCCCTCACTCCACCTCGGCCGCCTACCCCTTCTGCGTGGACATGGAATTTTCATTAAATTGTGTCTGCGGAAAGGTGGATATCTGTTAAATTAATGTGGTAGTAAATATAATATTTAGAATGATAAACTAGTTTTAAAAATAAGTAAAGACAGAAATGTGATTATTTAAAACTGTACAAACAATCTTTTTTTTCCCCATTTGTTATGAATTCGCTACATGTATAATCAATATTGATTAATTTGGGGACGGGGGCTGTGCACGTCATTACAAGTTACAGTGTTGGAGAAAAACAATTGACCGGTTGATGAATGGTTGTACAACCCATGCAATATTTAAACGTAAAAGGTAATACAAGTTGCAATTATCTAACTATGACTGTTAGATAAGACGTACCTAAAGAACATTTTTAAAAGTCTTTATTTTATAGAAGTTAATGTTCCGTTTGTTCAATTAAAATAATAGCAGCTTGATATAAATAAACTCAGCAGTGCGACGCGAAAGTAAAGAAGAGCATGAAAATTATTTTTTTTTTTTTAAAAAAAATGGGGTTCTGATTTTCATTCTTAAGAATTAATATTGAAAAGACTCACACTTAAATTCTTTGGCAAATGACAATCATCGCATAAGAATATTAAAAAAATACACATAATTATTAAGCTTAGTATTATCGGAATTATAATTGCAAGCATGTCCATGTAGGAGGAGAAGGGGGGGGGGGCTACATGTCTTGTAAGTTGTAAATAAATGTTTAAGCGATTTTTAAACCGCTATTTGGTATCGGTGATAACATCCTTTAAAGGGAATATTGACGACTACCCTCGCTCATCTCGAAAATCTTAAGCAGAAATCAATTTCGACTTCTTTATCAAAATTTTCCCGAACTTTTTCGTAGACTTCTGACTTTTCCCTTAGTTCTATAACACTCGGAACTCGAGAGTTACACGCTAGGTGTCGTTTTTGCATCACTTCCGTAATTTCTACTTTGACATTTCCAAATCTTGTAGCATTTTTCACGTTTGACGATGAATACTCGAATTATTATGGAATGCCTGGGCAATTAAATAGCACGATTAAAGACAAAAATATCTACCGAAACAAGATATCATGACACATTTTGGTGACATGTATTAGGTAAATGATATTTCGGGCCTGATATCCAAGAGGGGTCAAGTGTAAACAAATGGAAGTGACTTAACTTCTCTATTTTATAATACCGCGGGTATGATTTTTTAGTAAAACGTTAATTCTGCGTTACTTTTTGGATTTTTCTTATGGAATACATTGTAAATGTGTACTAGAAGAATAATTTATGAAAAAAATACATAAAAATATTTTTTGACCTGTGGGGTATATTGGGGGGGGGGGGGGGTCCTGTCCACAAGTACCTGTGGTCAATCCCTGTGAGCTATTGTAACAACTCAACGCACCGACATTGATCTTAAAAATTAGCAGTACGAAAATTAATTCGGTCATGCACTGACTTGAACTTATGAACAGAAATCCGGCATTAGTAGTCTTTAGGGTTAAAGTAAAGTGAAAGTAAGAAAAAGTTGAATTGTTTTACATAATAACAAGAGGTCCATGGGCCAAATCGCTCACAATACAAATAAGAAATTATATAATGGAAAATATAGAACACAAATGAAAATTATACAATACAAATGATTTTTTTACAATACAAATGGAAAATATAGAATCGAATTAATGTTATACAATCACAATGAAAAATTATAGAATCCAAATGGAAAATTATAGAATCCAAATGGAAAATTATAGAATCCAATAAAAATTATACAATACAATAGAAAATTATAGAATCCAAATGGAAAATTATAGAATCCAAATAAAAATTATACAATACAAATGGAAAGTTAGACAATACAAATGAAGAATTATACAATATATATGAAAAATTATACAATACAAATAACATTTTTACAATACAAATGGAAAGTTACACAATACAAATGGAAAAGATCGAATATTGCAACGGTTGACATGCCATATATTCAGCGAGTTGACCTTTACCTTTCAGAATTATTGTTGACTTGCACTCCATCTAGAGTACATTCAGTTAATGATTGTTTTGCATCGGTTATCGTTCGTTTTGCAGCGGCGTCTGTTGATTCTGCAATTGAATCTTTTGGTTTCATTTTAAGTTGTTTGTTTTGTATCTCAGTATGTTTTTGCAGATTAATTCTTCGTTTTGTGTAAACGTCTTTTGCACCCTTTCCGTCACCCATGATCTTAGCATTAATGTTTTTCAAGCTCTGTTCTGGATGCTGAAGTCCTATCACCCTAGTGGTACTAACAGACTTAATGACTTCACTAGAATGAACGTAAAATAGTTCTTAATCCCGATTATGATTAACAACTTGAAAACTATTCTCTCCAAATAGTATAATCTTAACAGTTAATCTACATTAACACGTTTTGAAAAGACCCGAACAGTTGTATTTATTGCTTACATTATTATTTTTTATTCCTGTTCAAAGAAAAACAGTTCAAAAACATTTTCAAAATTTATAAGATATCCAACTTCATTTTGAAAATTTTCCCTTCTATATTATCTTTAAATTGTTTTCATCATTTAGGTTATTGGACATTGTTAGGCTATTTTGAGAGAATACAACATTGTACGATTTACTTCTTTGTTGTAATGAATTCGTTCAATTATGGTGGCAGAGGGCATTTTTTCGCAATCAAAATATTTTGCTGACGTTTTCCTTAGATTTAATTGATTGTAAATGTGTAGGGGAAAAAAAAAATACATGAAATTCTCTCTACTTGTAGCAATAGCATGTTATAGTCTCTAGGGGAATTTGGAACTTTTAGGAATAAAAATGTACAACTTACATATTGATCCAAAATGATGAGATATGGATAGTCTCAGATTTCATGAAAATTGAGATTTTCACACTATTTTGCTAGGTCGGTAACAGCTTTCAGACCCGTGATAATGCACTGCGCACCCACACAAAATGCAGACCAACGCCTGTACAATCCCGAGAACAGCAAGAGATAGTGACTCAAACACCCTCCTTTTATGCTACAATTCATTTCATTCCTATGAACCTACCCCGACTTTTCCCGGATGAGTATTTACTGGCTTTAGTGTTGTATTTCCATTCCATATCCTAAGTACTGTAGTAGTGACACTCAAATGTCAAACAAGTATGTCAATAAAATGTATAAGCCACCATTCCCCACCAAATGCACACATAAGTTATTCTAGCCTAGCAATAAAACTCCTGAAATATGCGTTCAATCCTTCGGTTTACCTTTTTTATCTAATTTTTGGCGATACTTTATCCCAAACTATCCTCTGCCACCCTATGTAAATCCCACTTCACCAGAGTACACCAGTCAGACTAAATGTATTTCATAGTGGTCAGGAATTATTTCAAAACAATTGGTTTTCAACTTTTAAATAAACATGTAAAATTGTTAATGTGTAGGATTTAGTACTTAAGGAGGTTCGATCCTGAGCTTTTGAGCAGATTTTGGACTGGACCTTTAATTATAAAATTCTGCATCATTTTTAAGTTCAAACATTAAAACTGGATTCTACAATGCAAATTAAACTATACCCAATGAAAAAAAAACCGTGATTAAATTCTATTCAAATAGGATTAAGCCAGGAACTATAATTTGTGGCGGAAGGTTTTTTTTAGGAGAAAATGGTCAATTTTTCCCTTTTGAAATATATACAGTACTGTCAAGTCTAGATTCCTATTTTTTCATGCTGGTTGCACACAGAGCTGTTTTTTGCAGTGAACATGTTTTATGCTGGTTCTGAAATATCTATTAAAGTATATCTTGTGAATTCTTTAATTATATTGTGACAAATATAGTAAATATATTCTGAAAGTCCAGGGAAAAAAACTAGCCAATTTTAACATATAATTAAAACCTTTTTAGTAATATCTAAAAATTTACATCATAGACCCCCACTTTTGTTTTTCTTTTCTGAATATATAAGATAACTTTGACCAATCTTCCTAAATTCAGCAAAAGTTATAACTTTAAAATAATTTTCTTGCTTGTTAAATTTTTAATGCCAGAAAATTCACATTTTTGAGTGCAGAAAGGTCAATAATTGATTATTCGAAGCAATTTGAAACTTTTTCTTAGTCACAATTTTAAAGTGTCTTTTTTTAAACAGGATAATACTTTATTTTGTCCCATGATTTATTTGGATAAAAACATTGGAGGGAAAACTTCGATGATGTGATTATTGATTGAGACACAAATTTCAGTGCAGAAAGGTCATATTAAATGTACTGTAGCGCCAAAAAAAGCATATTGACCCCCATTTTTTGTTTTGATTTTTAATAAAGCTATGTGTGTAGAAACTAAAAATATACATGACAAAAAAAGTTTAAGACTTTAAATATCAGGATCCAACCTCGTTAAGGTAGGTCGTGGGTTTGCTTTTGTCATCAATTTTGGTACACAATTTCGACGATTCGAGGTTGTTTGGTGCACATTTGATTATGACGTCAGTTACGTCACAAAGGCGACGTTGTGTTGTTTCCCGTATAATTCTCTGAAAATAACTTCATCATTAGTCTACCGGTACGAATCAAGTAGATTAATTCAAAGTGCATGTTACTGTACGTAAACCTCGTACACGTATGAAACAAGATCGGGTATCATTAAATGACAGCCTGAATTCTGATGTGAGTATGTGTAATGTCTTAGAACAAACTAAATAGGATAACAAATGAAAGGAATAATTTATAATGTAAGTGTTACTAAACTGCTAAAAGTCAATCAAAATGAGTCAGCGTAAAAGTTATGGTATGTAAAAAGAAAATTATCGTAAATTTTTTAGCCAAAAACTTGAAGGGTTGTATGTGCGCACGTAATTTGCACCTCAAAGGGAAGTGTATATTACACCATGTTTGCCGGGGCGAAACTTTTCAGGATGGAATCAATCCTCAACACTAAAAACGGAAGAAATTTTACAGTACATGTATTTTCCTGTTATTTATTATTATTATTTCAATCATCATAATTATTATTTGTTTATTTTGTATTTGAATCTCGTGTAGTCACTATGTATATGCAGGCTAACAAATCTTGAAATGCATTTAAAAAATAAATTTTGACAAACACCGGGACTATCAGACCTATATGACACTGTAAACAATTTACAAGTATCAAGTACATTTTTTCTATATAAGAAAAGCTCTCTGTGTATAAGCTAAATGCAAGTGTTTTACATTTTGCGTATGGAAATTTGATTGAGAGAATTCGAAATTAAGAAATGTTTGAGAGTTACGGCTATATACCAGCTTGCGACTAATCTAGAAAGAACATTGCCGATAACCTCCCTCCTCCCCATTTTTTCTCAGTATTGAGATGTTTTTCCTCGCCGTTTTCGAATGAAGTGATCAAATTCATGTGTTATGCCTGAAATCTTACTGAACATGAACATCCTAAAAATACATGAATTAATATTTTATCACTCGCCGTGTTGTCGCAGCATGTTAATTCTAATACACTAGAAATGTCTATAATAATATACCGTTCATTCTGACTTTGTGGGCAGAATATGAATTTCACAATACTAATGTACAGTGTAAATAAGTTCCTGGTCATCCTTACATGTTTCCGCAATTAGTGAAATGATGAATAAAATTACATTTTGCAACTATGTAACCTTTTAGATCTTGCATATTCCAAATGTAAAGATATTTATACTCGTATGTAAACTTGATTACCTTCAACACATGACCTTGTAGTCATAAATAACGCCATAAACGCAACATTTTGGCAATATAAAAGCAAACTTTGAAATTATTTAGCAAAAAAACTAGCGAGAAGACATATTGATTTTTTTATCTCAAAAGTTTTAATTTTACCTCATCAGGATATTTTGAAATTGCTGACTAATTCGTCTACGTCTTTAAAAAGTTATCCAACCTTTTTTTAAAGAAACTCTTTTCGCAAAATTGGCTTAAAAACGTCATTTTTCTATATATTTCAATAGTAGAGCGTAAAAATAGTACTAAAAACTATACTGCGTTTACAGTGATACAGCATTAAAACTACGTAGACAAATTTAATAAAAATTACAGATAAAATACTATAAATTCTAAGGAACATTTTATCAAATTTTCAGGATATGTTTTCTCGTAAGAATTTTTAAGCAGTAAACCCGCGACCTACCTTAAGATGAAGTGCTAGTTGTTTCTTTTTTTTTCTCTATTTCTTTTGTTCTTATGACTTTCTAATTAACCTAGAGGAAGGGACAGGGTGTCCCAAAAAATTGACAGTTTCTATTGTTCGTCTCCATGGTCATTTTCACTTTTAGTGATATATACATATATCTATATATATATAGAGAGAGAGAGAGAGAGAAAGAGAGATTGACATATTTATGTAAAAGAGATTTATATATATATATATATATATATATATATATATATATATATATATATATATATATATATATATATATATATATATATATACAGAAATATATAATATAAATCCACACACGTAGTCGTATATCAACAAAAAACTCCTGAAGATTGAAAATGAAACCGGTAGAGTTTATTTCGGTGTTGTGATTTTTTTTGATATATATATATATATATATATATATATATATATATATATATATATATATATATATATATATATATATATATATATATATATATATATATATTACTAATAGCTTACTATATTTTCTTCAATAATTTATTATTAATCTTCCCTAATATCAATTTAAAATGTACATTTCTCATTCCATGCATAGATATGTATTTGTTCTAGTGATGGGAAATCGGAAAAAAATCATAATCGATTATCGGTAATAATCGGTTGTGCATAATCGATTAATAATCGATTATAATCGAATTTTTACCTTTAATGAAATAAATATTTAAAAAAAGTTGAACTTATTCAGATTTAAGTTCAGACTTTTACAAAAAATATTCATAAATATTATTTTTCTTTTTATAAACTGGAAAATAAGAATTGATTTCTTTACTTTTAATTAAAAAATCTCATTAAAATATTATGACCTGGCATTTATTTAAAAAGAATTCTATTGAATGGGAATATTACTTATAATAGTCCCACCTTGCATTACATGTATTTATTTCTTGGAATTACGAGTTTCAAAAGTAGTTATTAAGAATTTGAACTTCTATTTCCTAATTATAATTACGTTTACAGATCGTCTGTACTGTTAATGTTTTCCTGTGTCTAGTAAAACCTCGTAATATCGTCCGTTTTCTGTTACTAGACTGACCCTATATTCAATCATGGCGGTGAAAATATCAACATGGCATGGATACCTCGATATTGTAAACATTCATCACTACTTTGAAACTCTTAGCACGTGGATTTGGTTATAAAATTAAAGAATAAAAATATTATTTTTTGGCAGCGATGTCGGCGACATTTATTTTGTAATCGATTAGTAGCATCGAAGAGCTTCTAACGACCGACAATCGATCGTCGGCGACAATCGGTACATCACTAAAATTTTGTTCTTAAATTAACACTACCTATCGCTTTCTTAATGGACAGGGAACTGGTCTTCATATCGTTTTCAGTAATATAAAAAAAATCACAAGGAAAATACCTAAATGCAAATTTCTTATGAAATTCAATATCCTAGTAGGAAAAAATAAATATTTTTATGCACGTTCGTTTAACAGTGTAAAACTTAATGCTTCCTCATCAAATCCCGAGAGATAAAATGTTTCAAAGTAATAAGTTTCAAATTGACATTTCATGAAAATTATTTCCATTCAACCGAAAAATACAGTTGAAAAAATACTTGTAATTTTCATGTTTTCCTAAGGGAATATTACAATCTTAAAAGCAAAGATTACTTTTAATATGAAGTATTCAGTGACATTTTACCTTTAAAGTGATGAAAATCATTCTGTTTAAATGCAAAGGAGAATAATATTTGATAAATTTGAACATTATAAATATGTTATGTATTTTGCTTTTTATTATTGAAGAGGCATCTAATGAGCAAAATGTTTTTAAAATAGGTCTTAATTTTAACTAGATTTCACACCTTAATTAATATAGCCATTGTGATAAATTAGGGATTTAAAAAAAAAAAAAAAAAAAAATAGACAGACAAGTTTCTTATACAAACGTGTAAAAATGTGAAGAAATCCGAAATCAATGAAAGAAATAGATGACTTAATCATATTATTAGATCACGAAAAGTGCTGCACCTTAACGCAAAATTGCATGAACTATTTGTCATTGTATGGAATGGCCTCTTGATTGTGCTTTTGAGATTATAGACATATGCTTACACCTTAAGTAGTTACATAAAAAAAATGCATGCTGTTGTATTACCTGCAGATGAGAGTAATGTGATCGTCTTTTTTACGATTAAAAATTTTACAAGCAGCGTTCAATCCCTTAGAAATCTTTAACACTAAGGACTTGCCTCCATTTGTCAATAAAAGTTATCTGTCAAATTTGACGTTTTAATTCTGACACCAGACAATACATAATTACATTGCAAGTGATATAAATAGTTCTATCCCTTTCATCGGAGTACTACATCGCAGAGGCTCGTGGTAAGTTCTTAGATTTTATTTGATTCATTCTTATAACAAACGGTTTTTTTCCACAGAAAAAAAAACATTTCACTTTTGTATGTTTCTTTTAGGAGAGATTTTGAGTCTATTTTTCAGAAATCAAAATTGATTTTATTTGTAGTGTATCTAAATGGGAGACTTAAGTAAAGATGCCTCCCAAAAAAAAAATCAGAGTTCATTTTATACTGTTACAATTTGACTTAAACTGTACATGTATTAAGATTTGCTTGCATGTTTCTTTATTGTACGATAAAGAAGCTGAATTTCCAAAATTGAAAACGCGTTTTACCATCGTTTATTTAAAATCCATTTTAAGTGTAAAACGTTGTTTTATATAAAAAAAAATGTTGACATTACAGCTTGGATTAATATGAGTAAGGAAAAGACTGTGTTACTTATTGTACTTCTGTCCTGCCTTTTCTTACACACGTGTGAAGCATGGCTCTTTGATATCCCGCCAAAATACGTTGACAGCCCAGGAGTTTCAAAACGGACTTTTTCGGTAAGTAAAATTTGTAAGGAAAAGGATAATATTCTTATTCCTGTTTTGAAAAATATTATCAAGATGAGTAATATTAATTTGAGTTCTATAATGTCTACTTAAGTTTTATCATTTCTTTTTAAGATTAATATCAATGTTTTATACCAAATAAGGGTTCTTAGGAATAATTTCAGTTTTATAATATGTGTACTTTAGTTCTAATGAAACTTGCCTTTTTTATATTTATTATAATAGGTAATAGTAAAAACGAAAAAAAAAAACAAAACAAAACAAAAAATTGTATATCTTGAATGTTTTGGGAATAGAAGATTCCCTACATATTACATATTTCGTTTTGCCAGTGTAATATTAATGAAATGGTAGCATAATGGATTGAAATGTATTTGCATGACGCGTAAAATAGTTACTGAAGTTATATGGAAGTTTAGCTGTATAATGTTTATGTCGTAAGATTAAGATCAACTATTCAAGAGGATTTTCAGACACAAAAAAATTAACTTAAAAAAGACGCTTTGAAATGAATTCGTTTACAATTTCGATGATTCAATATGAAGACTTATTTATTTCATTTATTTGAATATTCATAGAAAACAAAGTTACATCAGAATTTTCTTCATGTGTCAAATATATAAAAATAAATTTTTAGAGCAATATATTTATTATTTTAATTAATTAAATAATCTGAATATTTTCAAATACTAATTGTGTGACCCTTTCGTTACAAAACTGAAAAAATCGTTAAAGTTATTTTGATAATCCTTTATTTCAACATGCTTAAAGGCATTTATTTTCATTATTTTCAAGGGACGGAATAGGAAAGAAACAGATAACAATTTCATCCCCAAGGTTTTTAATCAAGATGGAGCGGGAAGCAGCAATCAGCAACATTTTCAATTATTATTGTGGGTTTTAAAACAACTACAACAGAGAGAGAATATACAAATAAAACGTATGTATATAAACCTAACAATTATATGGAAATGTAACTTGAAATTTTTTTTTTTCGAAAAAAGAAAAAAAAACCCATAGGCATCTTATAATATATCTTCTCTAAAAGATTAAATAAAGAATTACATGATAATTATCACTTACGTCTCTGAATATTCTTAAAGGCGCCATTAAAGCGTAACACAAATAAGTTGAACTATTTCTCCTTCATATTTTAACTGACAGGTATACTTACTTTTGTACTGAACCAGTATATATAACCAAACCCGACACTTAAAAGCTGGCAATAGGGGCGGGGAAGCTACATGTGTAACACTACAATGGGAATAAACTGGAAAAAAATGTGATTTATTACTGGTTGAGTAAAAATTTAAATGAGATATCATGTTAAATTACATAACTCATAATCATACTAGGGTACTGATTTTTTAAACTTAATTGCTAAATCATGTGCATGTATGCTTATATATTTTAAAAGGTTTAATTTCCGTTTTATCTTGCCTTTCAGATAACGACATCGAAGAGTCCCAGTGATGATTAAAGAATCATGTCAGAATATTAATTTATGAAAATTACACGTATCTTTACCATAGAAATTTGATTCGCCTTCTAAAAGTAAATTAGTATTCTTATAAAAGTTTATGAAATGACCAGTTTTGCTTGGTTTTGTACAAAGACGATGAGCGAACAAGCTGAGAAAATTGCTCATATATCGTGAAATAAGAAAGTGAAAAATTAAATCACTATATTAAAACAATTTTCTTTGATATTTTGATTAACATTAATGTATTTTTTTAATGTGAAAAAGAGGGCAAAAATGATGATTTATTTATGCTATAATACTATTTTTTAAAAATACAAGATAATTTTTCTTCAATTTTTTTTTTTTTTTTTTTTTGAAAGTATGTAGTTAATAATTGTTTTTGTTTAAAAAAAATGGAGAAAGGATTTACTTCCAGATACGCATTTCTAACACAAAATTTTTATCTTTCCGAGAAATTTTTCAAAGGCCACATCACAAGATTTAATTGTCTCTACCTGTGTTTGTAGTGGTAAGTGAGTCAGTATCTAGGGAAAACAAAACTGCTGTACAGAATTTTTTCATTGTTTGGGTTCAAATCCGTTGAAATCCTTAAACTTTTTAAACCAAATAATAATTTTATCCACGAGAATAGCTTTGTTTGTCATAATTTCATTCATTGCAATATAAGAACGTTGCTTTAAATAAATAGTTCACAAATTGAATTTGATTTTTCGTATAGGCATTTTCCACGCCTTGCTCGCCATCGTCTTAGAATATAATGTAAATTTTTCTCAGAAATAAAAGAAAATCAGATTTTGTTTACTTGTCTGCATTTTTTGTTTGGATACAAAGCGCTCTAACCTTTTACAACAATGAATGTATACCATGTTAATTATATAAATCAATTTGCATGTATGTGCAATGAACTTTAATAAAACTACGCCTTAATTGATTTTTGGGTTTTTTTCTGTTTCTTTTTTCTTTTGTGTATTTTTCTTTTATTACATGTTTACTTGTAATAAAATTCAATATCGTACTAATCTTGCATATCTTACAGAAACTGCTAAGATTTACAACCTAACTTAACGTTCTTTCGGTAAATTCATTTGCAAGGAATGACTTATTTGTGAATACATAACACAATTAAGTGTCCTCTATGGTGGCATGTATTTCTGCCCCCTTCATGCAAGATAAATTATGTCCACATGCGAGAAAGGTATGTCAACATGCAAGATAATTCTCTACATCCAAATTTATTATGTTGACATGCAAGTTACCAATCTTTTTCAGAGAATCTGATTTTTATATGGAAAATTTTCTTACTAACGCCAGCATTGGACACCATACATGCAAAATGCAACATAAATAGTGTTGAAAAGCGACTTATGTATGTCAATTTGCGAGATACTTATCTTTAGATACGAGTTCATTATGACAATATGCTAGATATTTATGTCTTGCCTGTTGACATTAATAAATTGCGTGTCAAAATAATTATCTTGCATGCTGATATAAATATTTTGCATGTTAACATATAACTCGCATGCATACGTAAACAAAAGTATGTCGCAAGTCAACATAAGTATGTTGCATGTTGACTAAATTAACTCGAATATCGACATGAATTTAGGCATATCAATATAATTAATTTGCATGTCGACATAAATGTTGCATGCATGATGTCAGGATACCCGACTTAGTACCTATTTTAAGATCAGATTCTCTAAAACGATTAGTAATTTGAATGTCAACATAATTATCTTACAAGCAGACATAATTATCTTGTATATATACATAATTATCTTGCATGTTGACATAATTTATCTTGCATGTAAGGACGGAAATATGCCACCATAGCAGTCAGGACAACTTCTACAAATCTACTAAATACAATACATTTCTAAATAAAACGCAAAAATTTCCAAACGAAATGACTATTATATTAATTCTTTGGTTTGATCATACACATTGATAGTTTCATGTACATATAGAGAGGAGTTATAGATGCTGAAACAAGTATCAGTTCAATAAGGACATGAAAATCCCTAATGATGTTATTTTCAGTTTCTATAGATTAATTGTATCTGAATACTTTGAAGACAATGGTTCAATTAAAAATCTATCAATGACATAGAGTCATGATGTTAGAATGCAGGTGTCATGAGCGTTTCTTAATTCGAGTGAAATGGAACTGATGACAATTATCTTAACAGCAAAAATCACGAAAATTATGGATAACTATCACAATTATCATTTGTAGAAAAAGGAACAAAAAGGGGAAAAAATATTCATGAATTGAATGAACTCGTATATTTTTTTTAAAGGATAGTTATTAAGTATACTTAAAATATATATTCATATGTGAATTTTCGCAAAATTGTGAAAATATTCACATTAGAAAATGTTTCACATTAGGTGTACATGTATACCTTGTAATCTAAATTGGTTTTATAGCAAAACTCGTGTTTTTCTTTAATTTATTCATTCTTTAGGTATCGACCAACATATCACATTTCTTGTTGTGTTTAGTAGTGGTATATGAGGATATTGGATAACTTCCTCACTATACTGTCATCAAACAGATAAACTTGAAGCAGATGTGACACTCATCACTCTTGACCTAATATATAAATCAATATAAGGTTTGTACAAACATCCAATTTTTTCTTGCCTTTTTGAACTTTCATGTTGAGTCAAATTTGATTCAAAGCAAACGTGTTAGACGAAGAATCCCCAAGCAGTAAGAATAATATGCACTACAGATTTGCCATCATTTTTGCATACGAGTATTTGGAGTCGTACCTAGTGTAAACAATGTAATTCGTTCTTTCTGGGCATCTTAAACAAGAGACCCAAAAATCAACTGGGACATACATATATAAACCAAAATGCAGGTGAAAAAGTATATTGCTACATAAGTAAGGAAAGTTGACGATAGAAAAGGTGAAGTCATCACTTTTATCATAGAGTTTGTTGTAAGGTTACTATTATACATGTTTGTTTTTTTTTTAATTAAAATTTACAAATATAGAGTGTCAAACGCTGTGGTATATTTCATCTCACGTACACTGGATAGACCGAGCGTTATGGAAGTAATTATGTTCATTGATAGTTCGTCGTCGCTATTTCTACGATGTTTTTACCTGCTTTGTCTGCTGGGACCAGTACATACTGATCGTGCAATCAATTTAATTCTTTTTTCACCTCTGAATTATTGAAGACAGAGGGATGGATGGTTTTCATATTGCCCTTCAATCTCGTAGTGCGAGATTTCAAAATCAATTCGTTATTTAACTTTCAATCTGATGTGTCGAGGTCTTCTTTTTCAGGTTTGGCCCATCGCCTGGCGTAATCCTCCACAGAATATTCATAATATTTATGAAATTATAGATCTATTTACTTAGCTCTGTCCACATTTGGCACTAACACTATTCTGACTAAAATTTAAAAGTGCTTGAGCACTATTGGAAAACTAATCTCTTTTTCTCTCACAATAGCCTCTCTTGTTCTTTAAAGAACCCTTAAGGATATCCGCTCCTCAGCTAGAAAGGATAATTCTTTAATTTATTGTTGAATTCAAAAAGTCTGAAAATGAAGCTTAAAATTGAAATCTTTTTATGCAACAATTTTCATTTCACGCATCTCATTGTGATTCAAGTATTTTTTTTTTATTTTCAAGTCTAAGAAAGGGTCTCATAAAAAGTTGATATTTGTACGACATAAAAAGTATTTTTAAAATAACATTTTTAAAGAAACCCTATTCCCTTTGATCTAGCTCTAAATACTGATGTTTATTTGCATGATATGAAATTAGAATGAACAAGAAGTCTGTGAGCCAGTGCTCACTAATAATACCCCCGCTCTGATGTGAATACACAAGTTTAGTTATGGACAGACACAGGGAGTGATAATCAGGAAATTGACATCGGATTTGTACAAAAATGAATCCCACCATATGGCATGCCTAAACAAAGGATATGCTAAAATTTCAAGCATCTGCGATGAGTAGTTGCTGAGAAAACTGCGACCAGAATTTGTTATGTATGGTACGGACAGACGAACGGATAAACAGGAAGTTGACATCGGAACTGTATAAAAATGAATCCCACCATATGGCATGCCTAAACGAAGAGTGTGCTAAAATTTCAAGCATCTGCAATGAGTAGTTGCTGAGGAAACTGCGACCAAAATTTGTTACGGACAGACAGACACACAGACGGACAGACAGACCGACACACAAGGGTAAAACAGTATACACCTCTCTCCTTCAGAGCGGGGGTATAAATATGAAGATAACGAACAGTATTCAAGCTCAAAGTCCATTAAGACAATACTAATCGGGAGGAGAGCAAACACGGACCTCTTAAAACGTTAGAGGTGGGATCAGGTGCAATGGAGGAGTGAGCATCCCCTGCCGACCGGTCACACCCGCCATGTGCTCCTTGTCATGATCGGGAAAAAAGGAAAAAATCCGGAGATATATACCAATAAAATGATTTGTAGTGTTTGCAATGATAGGAAAAGCTTTATACACTATGCATTATAAAATAATTGAAGTAAACTAATTGCCATGCGTAATCTTCACATGCACTGACCAAGAGGTCACAAGTTTTAAATGTATGGCTTCTCATTGCGTGATTTTTGTCAACACATGTCGGAGTAGACTATCTAAGCCAATTGATGCCCAAAGAAAACTGCATAGGAAGGGTTTTTTGTACACTTTTTAACGGGTAAAATTCATTCGACGCTCGATAGAATTTTCAAATACAAGTGAAATATTTAGGTTACTTGCGTCCGATCTAGTATTTTGTATGCAATAATATTGTAAGTTAGGAAGAAAATAATACAAAATCAAAAGTAGTTAATTTTATTTTCGATTTTCCTGACAATTAAAAATTTGACCTCTACGTACAATTATCGTGATAATTATCTACATGCTGTTTAATGTTCATGAAAGAAATAGCAACTCGTTAAATAATAACATTAGAGAGATAAATAAACTGTTTCTTTAATACGCAAACAAAGTGGTCTTTTCGGCATTCAAAATGCATTGAATTTGAAGTAAGTTAAGACTAGCTGATTAAAACGAGCGAGTGATAAACAGTAAGACGAAATCATAGAAAGATTCGAAATGATTTTAAAGTAATTTTCCACAAAGCGCAATTATCTCGATATCGAGAAATACAATGTTTATAAAAATAGATATGCAACTTTCTTGTAATTAAGCGAATAAAATATAAATTGAAATGTACTAGCGACTTAATCAAAGATATTATAAAATAATCTGAAAGATTCAACATTTTTTTCCACTCATCACTTAGTTTGCAAAATGTATTTGGAATGACCATTCTATGGTTTGTTTTGTGTATGACCTTAAGTCGCTGGTTCACACGCCAACTGATCCCCGGTGACCTCCTTTGCCAAGCGCTATCGAGGGAGGGGTTACATAATTGTAAACACACAAGGCGAATGTAAAAGGCGTGTACCTAATGGCTGTGAATAGTCTATGTTTAAAGTTTTATTTTATTTTCTAACTTTATTGTTTGTTTTTATATGATAAGAAAAGGTTAATATCTTTTTTTCCCTGTTAAGTAGACTGGTTTATCCAAATTTGAAAACAAACGAAATAAAAGGGAAAGTTGTCAGTAAATAATTTCGAAATAAAGCACAGAATACTTCAAGAACCCGATTCTAAAGAATATTAGCATCTAATGTAGCTAGGTTTATTATTTATAGAAAGTTTATTTTAGTTACACGCATGAAGAGCTCTTGTTTACTTGCTGAATGAAAACACTTACCTGTATATGTATTATGCTTCTAGCTCATTTAGAACACAAGACTCAAACAAAATAACGTTTTCTTAAGATCAATAAGATGTTAAATAACAACTTTAATAACGGCATCTTTTCCGAAATATTTACCGTTTTTGAGTTATAAAGCAGAAACTTTAAAGGGCCCCAGATCCTTAATTTTAGGGGCCAGCCCCATTTTAGTGGTGTCAAATGAAAGGCCTTAAAATTGTGCACAACTTTTATTCCACATGTTTTATCAAAATATTTTTAGTTTAGAAGATATAAAGGAAAATATGTGTAAATTTTCGCTCTTTTAGGCATTCTAATTTTTGACCCCTCTCTAGCGCCATTTTGAATACAGAAATTGAAAAACAAAAACCCATGTGCACAACTTCAGTGCTTCTGTTACTTGAATTCGGTAGAATTTCTACTCCAGCTTTTGTAGTCTTGAAGCCTTTGTCTGGAAATGAAGCCTCCTAAATTTTCATTTAAAGGGAGATAACCCAAAAGCGAAAGTGGCTTTTTGAAATGTTTGACAGCATTCTGATAGAGTTTTGTAACATCTATAAACCCTGCAAATTTGAGCAAAATCCGTTGAGAAATGAGCAAGATATGAGGTCTCAAATTTGGCGTCTAGGAAAAAAAAAGAATAAGAAGAACTAGACGAGCTTGTTGCAAAGCAACAAGTAAGTCTTCCGTCTAAATTTCAAGGAGATGGGATCGAAATCGAGAGACATCTACGGTCATATGAGCAAGAATGAGCCATTTACCATTACTTCCGGTTTGACCGGAAGTGACGTCATTTTGACGACTTTTAATGATCTCCTTAGCTGCTTCTTGTCATTTTGAACAACTTTGCTTCTATGATGCTTTACAAATTCTCAATACTTTTTGAGATATCTGGAAAACACTTTTGGCCCCTCTAACTCCTAAATTTTGGGGACTAGCCCCTTATTGTTGATATCCTTTGAAAGATCGTAACATTCTACACAACTTTTGTTCCATATGTTTTAACAAAATATTTACAGGTAAAAAGATATTGTAGAAAAGGTGTAAGAAATTTTGAAGTGTTCAATAATACTATTTTCGAGCAATACGTACTTCCCGTGGTTATGATATACACAATTCAATTCTTCATAGTTTGCTCTATCACCACTGAAAATCTCATACGTCTATGTTCAGTGGTTTTTGAGAACATTGCCGGACAAAGTGTCCCTCTAAAAATCGCAAAATCGCAGAAATCTCCAAACCGGAAGTGACGTCATCAAAATAAAAAATATATATATCTAGATTTTCTGAAAGTTTCATGAAAATCCATGGAGCCGTTTCCGAGAACTCGCGTGCACAAAATCGGTAAGAAAAAAATAATAATAACTAGAGCAAAGCTCTTTGTAAAGCAACGAGTAGGTCTTCCGTCCGATTTACGATGTTGACTGTGATAGATTTACTCAAAAAAAAGAAAAGAAGGAAGAACAAGTATAATTGAATAAAACAGGGGATTGAATTATTCAAAATATGTTTAGAAACACATGAAAGAGTGATATCTTTTAATTTCAATCCATTTCCGGTTCTTTTAAATTCACTTCCGGTATGACAAGAAGTGCTCAAAACGACTTAAAACTCCACAGTGAGTGTGTACAAATCTTTCCTGAAAGTTTGGTTGAAAAATATTCATTTTTTGGACAACTTCCGGTTTAAAAGTACAACTTCCGGTGGAAATGAAATGACTTGAAACACTATATATGCCAATGTTATAAACATTCAAAAATAAAAAAAAATCAAAAATTGCATATTTTTAAGCTACTTCCGGTGGACAACGGAAGTGACGCCGGAAAAAACAAAACACCGTAGACAAATGTACAGATCATGATCTATTATCCCAGAAAGTTTCATGACTCCATCTTCAACCGTTTTTGAGAAGAGGCACAGACAAAATTTCAATTTAAAAAGAGAAAATCGGGTATAACTCGCGACCGGAAGTGACATCATCAAAATAAAACAAAATGTCTTAGGTTCATGTAATTTGCTATCATTGCTGAAAGTTTCATGAAAATCCATCCATGCATTTACGAGAAATCGCGTGAACAAAATCGTTGAGAATAATAATAATAAAACTAGAGCAAAGGTCGTTGCAAAGCAGCGAATAGGTCTTCCGTCCGATTTACGATGTTGACTGTGATAGATTTACTCAAAAAAAAAAAAAAAAGAATTAAGAGAGAACAAGTATATATGAATAAAATAGGGGATTGAATTATTCAAAATATGTTTAGAAACACATGAAAGAGTGACATCTTTTAATTTCAACCCATTTGCGGTTCTTTTAAATTTACTTTCGGTATGACAAGAAGTGCTCAAATCGACTTAAAACTCCATAATGAGTGTGTACAAATCTTTCTTGAAAGTTTGGATGAAAAATACTCATTTTTTGGACAACTTCCGGTTAAGAAGTACAACTTCCGGAGGAAATAAAATGACTTGAAACACTGTTTATGTCAATGTTATAAACATTTAAAAATGAAAAAAATCAAAAATTGCATATTTTTAAACTACTTCCGGTGGACAACGGAAGTGACGCCGGGAAAAACGAAAAACCGGAGACAAATCTACAGATCATGGTCTATATTATCCCAGAAAGTTTCATGACTCTATTTTTAACCATTTTAGAGGAAAGACCCGGACAAAATTTCAAGATAAATAGAGAAAATCGGGAATAACCCGCGACCGGAAGTGACATCATCAAAATAAAAAAAAAATGCCTTAAGTTCATGTAATTTGCCATCATTGCTGAAAGTTTCATGAAAATCCATCCATGCATTTACGAGAAATCGCGTGCACAAAATCGGTAAGAATAATAATAATAAAAAAAATTGAAAAGAAACAACAGAATAATAAGAAGGTCTTCTGTTGAGACGGCAGACCTTAATAAAAATAGTGGAAAAGAAACCTAAGAATAACAAGAAGGTCTTCCGCTGAAGACGGAAGACCTTAATAATCTTAACCATCAGAATCAGTAGAAGGTCTCCCGCTGGAGCGGAAGACCTTAATAAAAGAAACTCAAGTACTGTGTAAGAATAATAAACATGCAATTTTCTTCAAATGACTGGGTACCTATAGTTTTTAATCCTAAAATATATTTTTAATCAATTTTCAATTAGAAAATGCATAGAAGGTGTTTTATTCGCATTTTCTGAAAATTTATTTGAAATTTACTAATTTTGCCTATATAATATGATTATTATTAATGACGAACTTGAACGAATTACCATGGGTGAATACACATTACTTTGAGAACTATGGGACATTTTGTGAGCATTTTCAATTATTCAACCCCAAATTTTCAAAACCTGATAATCAGAATACCTTAATGTACAAAGATAAGGTATTTTTGTCTCTTTACTTATCTATTATATACAACTAATTAACTCTTTGTCCCTTACATCTGTGACGAAATAGTAACATTACATCAATCATCGTGTGATGTCGCTATCCCTTTACCCACAGCGCACTTGCGATTACGTGCAGACAAGACGTGGTTTTTAATGTGAAGAAGATTTTTTTAAAAAATAAACATTTTTACCATGTGATCAACAGAGTCCCCTGACCCTCGGGTCATGAAGTTCATAATTTTGGTAATTAAAGGACTCCATGCTTATTACAATCATGCCAACATTTTAACAGTTTGATTTCCAAAGAAGATCCCTTTAAGCTTGCATTAATTTTGATGGTGTTAGATCCACCCTTCAGACCCCAGTGGATCATGAAATTCATAACTGTTGTTACCCTTCACCCATAGATGCTATACACTTAAGTTGGCTGAAATTGGTTGAGTGGTTTTAGAAGAACCTGAAAATGTCCAAATGTTAACATACGACGGACGAAAACAAATAGCAATAGGTCACCCGTGTGACCCAGTTACCTAAAAATCATTACATTACTCTTTATTCATACGGAGATCTTGTTTTCGCGAAGTCGTGTTTTAACGCGCCACCGATCAAATTGACCAGTGTGGGAGTGATGGGGTTAAAATTAAATAAAAAAACCCACACACATTTTTTCTCAAAAGCGCACCTCGCATGAAGCACATCCAAATACAGTATTTATTCTTTTCTTTGAAAAGGACATATATTAGTTATAACAATAATGCTTTTACATGTAGAGGTCCCTTTTTCCCCTGCTCCTTTGTATTGTTCCAGTGAACTTCTGAGCTTGATTACTGATCGTTATCTTCATATATATTTCATTTCGAGAGAGTCTAACAATTTATTGGACAAAGTGGTTGTAGAAGTGGTTTTGCTTTGGTGCTGTTTGATGGTTTGAAGTATTCCGATCAGTTGGATGCGTTTCCAAAGAATGAGAAAAGTATATTAATGTACATGTACATGTAACTGTATCTATCAAAAAATGTAGAATGTATTTCCACTTTGTTTGCTAGGCCTGCCAACGGAATACATTATGCCATCAAAAGCAGATTTCTAAGACAAGATATTTTTAAAGAAATATGTTTATGTCTATGAAGATTCGAAATTCAGTCAAACTTACACAAACTTACATAAAATAAAGTCAAATAAAATTGAAAAATATGAAAAACCGAATTTAAAATTAATAATTTTTGTCACTTTCTTTAGATCTTCACGGAGCAAGCGTATGGTACATACAAATTTTCAATTTCTGATTTCTTGACTTTGTTTGGTTTCCCTACCATCGACTTTAAGAAGATTTTTTTTTTTTTACTTTTATTTAGTTAGTTTCAAAAAGTTATACATCAACTTTCACCAAAAAAATATATTAGAAAGGATAGAAAGGTGATAAACAGAACAGAAAGGTCTCGGTAATTTAAGGGCAACCCTGTTATCTAGAAAGCCGTTGATGGAAGATGTTTACACCCCCTCCCTCTCCGGACGAGGAACGGAAACATCTGTTCATAGATTCATTGGTACGCATCTCTAGGGGTGACGCAGAGATATGGAATGTGCATTCACGGCTTTACTGTCCAACCACAGTGTATCTGTTAAATATTTTCAATGTGCCACTTAGCTTGTGCAAAAAATATAGCTGGTGACAGAATCCCTTCAGACTTCGAATCGCAACCACAATGTCAAGCCCATCTAGATATTTTTGACAGAATGTACTATTTTGCTTAGATTTCTTCATAATCTTTATCATATTTATAATGTCTGCAATGAATCCATACATGAATCTATGTACATATGTATCATAAAACTTCATGCGGTTGATAAGTGGATAGGTATATAATATTATTAAAACTATAAAATCTTCGCACAGAACAGAAAATGTGTAGGGAAATCCATAACTACTTAAAAACAGATAACAGAGTCAGAAATTTTTGGAAAGAAAAACTTTTTTGGAGAATCCGAAACCTGACAAGTTGTCTGTGCTTTCTAGAAAACGATGGACCTTAATTTACAAATGTATTTTGCTTACCTCACTATACAGATTGAATAACTGAAAATTAAAATTTTGAACTCCAAAACATTTTTCACTCTCCACTTTTTGTATTATTAAAGGGGGTTAGAAACAGATCTGAAGACAATATTTTCTCGAATTTTCAATATCATATCATGACTTATGTGTTGCTAGAGCATTTCACAAGGAAATATAATAAACATGACTGTGTTCAGAAACTTTTTTTATCTGGAAATTATTGAAACTACGAATTTCGGGACGCGTTTGATTGACACAAATCCTTGCATTTTCTGGAAGTGAACTTTATCCTTGATACATGTACTTAAGAAAAGTAATGATTTTTTGTGTATCAATGAAAAATATTAACACTTTTATTCAGGAAATTCATAGTAGAAATCTGAAAAAGCAACACAAGTTCATCGCTATTGCCAGCAAGTCCCTGCTCAGTGATGTGTGCAGAATTAAACAAATTAATAATACCCGGTAAAACGTAAACGTAAACATTAACAATAACAGAGCTCGTGCCCTGTTTACAAGAAAAGATGTTTGACGTGATGTAAAGAAGAATGTTGTTGCCATTGAATTCTAAGAATATTCATGTAAGTTCAATTCATTTTTTGAATTAAAATATAATTTTAAAATTTTAATAATTCAACTGTGCATAGTCCCCTTTAAGTATTAAATGGATTTATTATTTTTGCAAAAGTATCCGTTAATCAAAAAAAGAAGAAATTATTCTTTTCGTCCCTGTAGGCAATCATTCTCATGTTGGCGAGGTATGTAGACTTTGCCTCTCTTACCTGCTCAAGAGATTTTTTTAAATAATATAATAACACAATAAGTACTGTCAGAGCTTGTGCCCCCCTTGCCTACAGTAAGCATATTAAGACTGCCCCCGCAGTCACTCATTTTAACATATATACCTTTACCCCACAATTACGGACTTTAAAGCACAATTAGTTTTGACGTTTTTTGCTCATAATGCGTAAAGTTTTGATGGCATGATAATGAATTATTTATTTGCTTAATATCCAGCAGCAGAGAAGATTTTCTAAGAATTAATGCGTTTTCACTTTGTAAACAATAGAACCCGTCCTAACACCACCACCCTAGACCTAATTGACACGAAATTCATAATTCTGGAAGATGCACCCTTTCTCATTGTAACTATGCACTTAGCTTGTTTGTATAATACTAAGAAGCAGAGAAAATTTCAAAGAAGTAATGCCACTTTCACTATATAATCAATAGAGCCACCTAACCACCTCCACCAGAATTCCTGGCCCTGGGGCCTTTAAACTAACAATTTTGGAATAGACATCCTTGCTCATCAAATCATGCACCTATAGTTTATCTGATAAGTATACAGAGAAGATTTTTAAAGAATTTATTCATTTCAGCTATATAATCATTAGACTCCTGCCCTAACATCAAAACCCCCGACAACCGTCACGGTAGCTAATTCGGTAGAGCGCTCGCTCCGTGATCGGAAGGTCATCGGTTCGAGCCCAGGCCGCGACTGACATAAGTCGATAAAAATAGGTAACAACTGTTCCTTCGCCAAGCGCTCGGCACTTTGAAGTGAAAGTTGAGGGTCCTTCTGATGAAACCTTAGAAACCGAGGTCCCGTTTCACAGCAGGCGTTGGCACGATAAAGAACCCTCAATGGTTCTGAGTGCCGAGTAAAGGTCTAAATTTGAAGCCCTTCACCGGTATATGATGACATCTCTATATGAGTGAAAAATTCTTGAACGGGACGTAAAACAACAAACAAACAATCAATCAATCAATCAATCAATCTAAAACCCCTGATCTTCATGTCATGAATTTCACAATTTTGATGGAGAACTCAATGCCTATTACAATCTTGCCAATAGTTTGACTGCTTGTTGTCAAGGAGTAAGAAGAACATTTTAAAAGATAACCCTAAATTTGAAGGATTCAGCCAAAACTCTTAAGCGGGGCAGGGGGTGTCAGGGACCAATGAAAATCACAGTTTTTAACCCCTTCGACTATTTATCCTATATTCAAAAATAGGTTGAAATTGGTTCAGCGGTTCAAGTAAAGAAACTGAAAATGTTCCCAAGTTTACGACCGACGCACAAATGACGACGACGGACAAAAAGAGCAAGTCATCGAAGTGCATTTGTTACTAATTTGGTTTGAATTTTTAATTTTTGTTACACATTTAATTATGATAAAATTAAAATCATATTTGCATATCTCTCATGAAACGGCTTTGAATAACTCCGTAACTTTAATGTTCTTTCGAACACAAATGTTGGCAAGGAATGATCTATATTTGTGAATGCATAACTCAATTAACTGTACTCAGAACGACTTCTACGTAACTAACTGTCAGAAAAAAATAAAGTTCTAAATAGTTCCACGTGCGTTCCAAACGAAATGACTGCAATATTAAGTTGTTGATCATACATAGATCATATAGAAAGGAACCAGAAATACGTTATGGAAGCTGGAACAGTTTCCAGTTAAATATTGACATTGAAAAATCCCTAATAGTGCTATTTAACTGTAACCTGAATACTTCTGAAGACAATAATACAATTTAAAGCTATCAATGAAATAGAGTGATGATGATAGTATTCAGGTGTCATGTATATTTCTTACTTCTCAGGTCATGAATTTCACAATAGTATATTTCTTAATTCGAGTAAAATGGAACTGATGACAGTAATTTGAACAACAAATGTCACGAAAATTATGGATAAGTATCACTATTGTCTTTTGTGAAAAATGAACAAAAGGGGGAAAGGAGGCTTTTACAATTTAATTTACATGATTGTATATATTGTTTTTAAAGGGTAGTTATTAACTTTGTTTAAAATACGTAATCATATCTGAATTTTTGCAAAATTATGAAAATGCTCAAAGTTAATCATTTTAAACAGACTGCGTATGCCTTGTAATCTTAATTGGTTCTATAGCACAATTCGTGTTTTCCTTTCATTTACTATAGTTATCAACCAACACCTCATCACTCTAAACCTAATATAAATTAATATAAGATTGCACATAAATCCATTTTTCTTGCCTTTTAAATTTTTATTTTGAGTTAAATTTGAACTCAGTGCAAGCTTGTTCAAGGAAGAATCCCCAAGAAGTACGAACAATATGCACTACAAATTTGCCATCATTTTTGCATACGAGTAATGGGAAACTTACTTGGTGTAAATTATGTAATTTGTTAATTTTGGGCATCTTAACAGAAATAAAAGAGAGAATTCAAGCAGAAGATTTGTTACCAATTTGGTTTGATTTTCTGATTAAGAGGCTAAAACTGTCACAATAATATTATGATTTAAATTGTTACTCTGTATTATTTATCATATTTTGACAAACTTAAATCTGTATTACCTGAGGATGTTACATCTAGCATATTTATATCGCTAGTCATTCCCCTGCAATTCCTGATATTTTTTTTTAATGTTTTTTAAACACGTTTTTTTGTAAAAAATTTTATTCCCTATGTAGGCAAACATTACCACTGGAGACCATGATTTTAGCATTCTTGAATCTACAAGTCAGAAAACTTTCAGGCAGGTATCATCTTTTTAGGACCAGTGGTTCTTGAGTAAAAAAAAATTAAATGACCAGCCTTATGAAATAAAACATTTAAAAGGGGACATGACCCTTCTTTTTAACAAAGTTGGATCCCTTTACTAAAGGATAGGCTGTACCAAATTTGGTTGATTACAAATTTTGATTATAAATAGCTCGGTTAAGCCTTTGGCTCAGGCGAGCATAAAAGATCTTTAAAAAGAGACAAGAGTACCAGGTTCTATGACTATGGTGAATGTATATTTGTTTAACGTCCCTTTCGAGAATTTTTCACTCATATTGGAGGGCTGCAAATTTCGATCCGTATTCGGCACTTACGGCCTTTGAGCAGTGAAGGATCTTTATCGAGCCAACATCTACTGCGACACGGGACCACGGTTTCAACAAAAATCTACCTTATGAAAACAGTTAACGTATCTAAGCGACATTTTTACACTTGCATGAAAACCTGCACCGTATCCTTGTGTAACTTTCTCTCCATCTACATATATGTAACATAATGTTTGTATAAATTAAATTTGTTAAGCGTAGCCTGGTGTGTTACAAAAAAAATCTAAATTTGAAATAAAAGATAAACATGCTTATAACCAAGAAGTTTTTGTGGATTATGTAAAATGCAGTTTTCAATAAATTTGCAAAATATCGATTAATGCAATTATAATCCGTTTCTAAAGAAAATTAATCAAGGTTTACCTCGGCTAATGTCCGGTTAATTACGTTACTGTCGTCCAAAGGATATTCTTTTTCTGTCTACTAAACAAAAAACACGTTTTTTCCCATATCTCGTATTTTTGGAGTGCCTTTTTGTGGTTTGTGTATACCAATTAGGGTTTCTTATTCAGATCCAGATAGAATCTTTCTTTCTCTATGCGTATGTGTTGGCGCGGATAAACATACGCTAATTCATGAATACCGTTAATAAATCACTGATACACGGCGCGGACATTTGTAGCGCTAATTCATGATTACGCCAACCACTCAATACCCCTTGATTGCGCTAAGATTTGAATTGAATACGTCAATGTAAGTAACTTGAAATAATATATATATATATATATATATATATATATATATATATATATATATATATATATATATATATATATATATATATATATATATATATATATATATATATATATATATATATCTCGAATATCTGAAACATAATCCTCCACCCTATAACTATAGTCCTGCTGGACACTTATTACTGGTGACGTAAATATAGTAAATAATGAGGACCTTAGATCACTAATTTAAAAAGGTCCTAAATAATTATAGGCAACCCCGATCCTTCAACTGGCGTCGGAATTTCATAAATATTATGGATTCTGTAGAGGATTACGCCAGGCGATGGGCAAGACATGACCTTGACACTTTGTCAGAATGGATTAAATGTATCAGATGTATGTTAAAATCGCGCATTAAAAGATTGAGGGGCAAAATGAGAACCATCTATCTTTTTGTATTCAATTATCAAGAAGTGAAAAAAGAATTAGATAGATTACATGATCAGTACGTACTGGTCCCTGCTGACAAAGCAGGTAACAACATTGTCTTTGTTTTTTAAGGCTCATTATATTAAATGTATTTTAGAAGAACTTGGATTTAATTCTACAAGTGGTAATCCAACTTATACTCATAGTTCTCTTTCTAAGGAAGAAATTTTTCAAAATCATATGTCAGTTTTGAATATTTTTAATATTCCAAACAACCAAAATGAATTTGAATTATCATATCTATACTGGATTCCGAAACTTCATAAAAATCCTTACAAACAAAGATACATAGTAGGTTCCAGTAAATGTTCAACTAAGCCTCTTTCTTTACTCCTCACTAAGATATTAACAATAGTGAAGGGGAAACTTCAAGAGTACTGTGCAACAATATATTCGAGAAGTGGTGTAAATCAGAAGTGGATACTTAAAAATTCCATGGAACTTTTGGAAAATTTGAAATCACAAGATTTTATCGAAATCAACAGCTTAAATACTTACAACTTTTCAACTTTATACACAACCATTCCCCTCAATAAATTAAAATCCAGGCTTTTTGATATCATTGACAGTTGCTTTTTCGATAAAAATCGAACTCGTAGATTTACTTACCTTGTCATTGGTCATTTGCAAAATTATTTTGTTAAAAACATTCTGATTGTACACACAAATACTCTGATAGTTGACATTAAAAAGATGCTTGGGTTTCTGATTGACAATATCTATTTTTGGAGACCAGGTCTTCCAACAATCTATTGGAATTCCCATGCATACCAATTGCGCCCCGTGTTAGCAGACCTTTTTTTCGTATTCATATGAAGCAGAATTTGTCCAAAATCTCATACGTGATAAGAAGAAAACACTTGCTGTGGCCTTCAACTCGGCATTTAGATATATCGACGACGTATTGTCAATTAACAATTATTGTTATTTCCATTCTTATGTCGATAGGATATATCCCGGTGTGCTTGAGATAAAAGATACTACAGAGTCTGACACATCTGTTTCATATTTGGATATTTTACTTGAAAAAGACGTTAATGGTAATTTAACAACCAAGCTTTATGATAAACGTGATGACTTTAAATTTTCAATCGTCAACTTCCCTTACTTATGCAGCAATATACCTTCATCACCTGCATACGGGGTTTATATCTCTCAGTTGATTCGATACGCAAGAGCATGCTATACGTATGTACAATTTCTAAAACGAGGTAAATTACTGACAAACAAGTTGATGAAACAAGAATATCAGCAATCTCGTTTAAAGTCATCATTTCGTAAGTTCTATGGTCGATACAATGACCTTGTCTGCAAATACAATTTATCATTGAGTCAAATGCTGACTGACGTTTTTCATACTAATTGTTAGGCCATTATTTACACACTGAATTGTCGACGGATTTTTTTTTATTTCCCGATCATGACAAGGAGCACACGGCGGGTGTGACCGGTCGGCAGGGGATGCTCACTCCTCCATGGCACCTGATCCCACCTCTGATGTTTTGGAGGTCCGTGTTTGCTCCGCACCTATTTTGTAATGTTTAATGGACTTTTGAGCTTGAATACTGTTCGTTATCTCCATATATCTCATATATATATATATATATATATATATATATATATATAGATATAGATATAGATATAGATATATATATATAAGAATGTAGAATAGAGTTATTTCAAGTCGTAATTCATCGACTATTGTTGTATGATCTTCTGATTGAAATTTTGTGGTATATACATACTATGCATTATTGAAATATCCCAGTGTGTTCAGAACCTTTTATTTTGCAGTCTTAAGCAAATTCAAATTTTAATGCCCGAAGAGTAAATCTTGCAAGACTAGAACAAAGCTAATGTGAGATATATAGTCAATGGATCAGGAAAATTATTCACTGAAGTTTGTTTGTTTATTGTTTAACGTCCCTCTCGAGAATTTTTCACTCATATGGAGACCTATACTGAGCACTCTGGGCCATTGAGAAGTGAGGGATCTTTTTTCGTTCCAGCGCCTACTGCGACACGGGACCTCGGTTTATACATGTACGGTCTTATCCGAAGGGTCGGTCTCCACGTCCCACAGTGGAATTCACATCCGCGACGTAAGGATCAACTCCTTACTCCGCAACTCTAGAGCGAACGCTCTAAAAACTGCGCCACGCTGGCGACTTATTCACTGAAGAAAAAATTGAAGTAGTGATGTATTGACTGACACATAGAAACATAATAATCAAACAAGTTGTATTATATTACTGTTTTCACCACTACATAATATCAGTGAATTAAATGTTACCTAATCTCTATCTTTCTCTCTCTAATGTATGCCTATTTAACTTCTTCATTCCAGTCAGAAGTCATATTTTGAGTTTCATTTATAATATTTTTCGATAAATTGTATTGTTTAAAACTTTCTTTATCTAGCAACCATGCATGCGTAATTTAAACGAGCAAATGAGCAAATTACACAACAAATTCTTTTGGTTAACTGCCGACTTCTTTTAACAAAAGCAAAACTGGTTTTATCCGAAAACCTGTGAATGGCCAAAAGAGACCAAATACATTTACCTTGAAATACAATATCATTCTCAGGGGGTATGAAAATTTCTGAATGATGGTATTATATTAGGGGTATCAAAAAGTTTGCGAACCAATTGAATTACTTCCATGAAGAAATAAAATTAGCTTTCAGAGTTTATATTTTTTAAAAGTAGTCCCCTCCGCATTTAATGCACATCTGCCACCGTTCTGCCCATGTGTGAATCACGTGGTCCAGGCGGTCACATGACATGCTCCGTAGCCTACTGTTTACGGAAAGTAAAAGATATATTTCTGACTATGCAGGTTATTCTTCATAACAAGAATAGTCCATTTGTCACAAATGGCCAAATCTCGGCAATAGGATGGGTGAATAAGGGAATCCTTTCCCAGAATGAGCATAGTGACCATCACAACCTGAATATCCACTGCCTTGAGTGCGTCGTTTATCGAACGTGGATCAACGCTTTCTTTCTATTATATCTGATATGTTCAAAGTCTAAAGTAAATGATATTTTAGGGATTTAATTATTTTGCTGTTAAGATCCCAGCTTAATTACTTTCACTGGGCACCAGAAAGAACATAATTTTTAACCACCCCCCTTCCTTCACTAAAATAATCAATGACTGATTAATGATTGAACTTCTGGCAAGTCTTTTGTCTTCATTAACATTGTACAAATTATTTTATGCTACTGCAAAGGAATTTTTAAGATAACGTTAAACTTTACAGTCGTTCCTTGCTCGAGTACGATTGAGTTAACCATCTTTTATCATAAGTCATCTATATATTGACATCATTTTCATATTGTGACGTCAGAAACATCAAGTAAAACACGACATAACATCTTCTATTTATAGAACACGTTTATGACTATATGTGTTCCAAATTTCATTCTGATCTGCATTGTGGTTTTGTAAATATCGAGATAACTTATCTCCATCTTTAACTTATTGTATCGCAAACTCTTTCAAAATAACAATACAGTATTCTGCTATATTTAGCAAAGAAAATTGTCTGAAAGTGCTTGTCGTCACATGTCAATTTTCTTTTTGTTAATCAATTTGATGAATACCACGGTTACTGATATCTGAGAAAGAGGATGAACTGGTATAAATAACCGAAAATTAAAATTCATGCTCATGCCCCATCGATTTAGCATTTCAAGTACAGTGTGTATTATTTAAACAGACATTATTCAAAGAAGGTATATTTTATCACTCGACTTTGAAATTGATCAATGTAAATATTCATTTTCTGATGATCATAATGTAAAACAAAAAAAGGACTGTTGTTATGAGCCAAATCATCCGAGTTATGACACAATTGACCTTTCAATGTTTAAATACGAATAATGACTACACTTTGCGGAATAAAAATTGATTGATATAACATTTTTAACAAGCTAATTCAGAGAATTTGTGTCCCCCGCTTAAGGAAAAAAGAAGAGCATGCCCAGATCTAAAGGAGGGGGGTCGGACCCCCCCCCTTTGGGATTTGCAGAATTATTAAATGTATACATGTAAACTGAAGCAAATAAAAAAATGTCAGTATGGGTATATAGATCTGATTGCTTATTTTTTATTTTGTGTATAGAAGATTCTTTTTATGTAAAATATTTATCACACTGTAATAATGATTTTATGAGAAGTTTGTACACACCAGACGTCATAACTTCAATTCATAAGATTCATTTAGTAAACCAAAAAAAAAAATTAAAAAAAAGATCTTCCGGGATTTGAACCCGGGATCTCTCACTTGCTAAGCAAAGATCATACTCCTAGACCACGGAGACACTTGATTGTACACCAAATTAAATGCAAACATTAGGTCACATATAATGTTTAAATTCACGTTCGATCGGTATTGTCAAATTTTACACAATACATGGTGTCTAATTTGATATTACTAAACAGTTCTAATCGATGTAATTAGAATTAACAAGTTCGCCGACAATCTGTTTTATACGTAATAACTCTCCACATGCCCCTGTGCTAAAAATAGTGCCAAGCGACTTTTAATACAATAAATAAAAAAAAAAACAGGGTGGGACACTTTGAGAGGGGCGAGAGAAGCCATAGGGAGTTATGGTATAAAATTTCATTGCAAAAGCTCAAAAGCTTCTTGAGATATCGCCCGGAAACGAAAGTGTTACACATACACAGAATGTATGAATTTACGACCTTTATCTTTGACCTTTTGACCTCAAAATCAATAGGGGACTTCCTGAGGCCACAGGGAGTGGTTATGTAAAATTTCATTGCAAAACCTCAAAGGATACTCAAGATATCGCGCGGTAACGAAAGTGTTAAAACAGACAGAATTTATGACCTTGACCTTTGACCTTCTGACCTCAAAATCAATAGAGCTCTTCTTTAGGCCATAGGGAGTTGCAAAATTTCATTGCGAAGGCTCAAAGGGTTCTTGAGATATCGCGCGGAAACGAAAGTGTTACAGACAGAAATACAGGTGGACAGACAGAGCCAAATTAATATCCCCCACTTTCAGTATAAGCGGGGGACAAAAATTGCAGTATACTCGAATGCTTAGAATATCGATATTACCGTGTTTTTATGCCCCCGGATCGAAAGATCCCGGAGGTATATTGTTTTTGTCCTGTCTGTCTGTTTGTCTGTTTATCTGTTTGTCTGTTTATCTGTTTGTCTGTCTGTCTGTTGTCAACTTTAACCTTGCCCATAACTTTTGATTGGTTGGAGCTATGACTTTCATATTTCACCTGTGTATTTCTTGTGACAAGACCTTTCTTTGGGTACCATCATATTTGACCTTTTGACCTTGACCTTGGAGTTTGACCCACTTTTGCAAAATTTTATGAGACTTTAACCTTGGCCATAACTTCTGAACAGTTGGTGCTTGGGGTTTCAAACGTCACATGTGTATTCTTTGTGACAAGGCATTCCTTAGGATACCAACAACTTTGAACTTTTGACCTTGACCTTGGAGTTTGACCTACTTTTGAAAAACTTCAACCTTGGCCATAACTTTTGAACAGTTGATGCTTGGGGTTTCAAACTTCACATGTGTATTCCTTGTGACAAGACCTTTTTTCTGGATACCAACCACTTTGACCTTCTGACTTTGACCTAGGAGTTTGACCTACTTTTGAAAAACTAACCTTGGCCATCACTTTTGAACGGTTAGAGCTAGGGCTTTCATACTTTACATATGTAATCCTTGTGACAAGACCTTCCTTTGGATACCAACTACTTTGACCTTTTGACCTTGACCTAGGAGTTTGACCAACTTTTGAAAAAAATTAACCTTGGCCATAACTTCTGAATGGTTGATGCTAGGGCTTTCATACTTCACATATGTAATCCTTGTGTCATCACCTTCCTTTCAATACCAACCACTTTGACCCTTTGACCTTGACATAGGAGTTTGACCTACTTTTGAAAAACTTTAACCTTGGCCATAATTTTTGAATGGTTGGTGCTAGGGCTTTCATATTTCACATATGTAATCCTTGTGACAAGACCTTCCTTTGGATACCAACCACTTTGACCCTTTGACCTTGACATAGCAGTTTGACATACTTTCGAAAAACTTTAACCTTGGCCATAACTTTTGAATGGTTGGTGCTAGGGCTTTCATACTTTACATATGTAATCCTTGTGACAAGACCTTTCTTTGGATACCAACAACTTTGACCTTGACCTTGATGTTTTACTTACTTTTAAAAAACTTTAACCTTCGCCATAACTTTTGAACAGTTGCAGCTAGGGCTTTCAAATTTAACATTTTTTATCTTTTGGCCTGGATTCTGACTTGCATTTGAGAAACTTTAACCTTCGCCATACGCTGCCATACGGGGGCATCAGTGTTTCACAAACACATCTTGTTATTTACTAAAATTGAAGTAGTGATGTTTTGACTGAAACGGAATTAACGACTTTTTTGTGAGTATGAAGTTTTTGATAAATATATATATACATATATATATATATATATATATATATATATATATATATATATATATATATATATATATATATATATATATATATATACCAATGTTTCACGATATATCACAAACATGATATAACAAAAATACCACTGAGTCCTGAATCTGTCACATCCGTTTCATATTTGGATTTGTACTTACTAGTATATTCCGCTATCACCTGCATATTTTCTCAACGTCTCCCAACTTATTCGCTATTCAAGAGCATGTTCTGAGTACGATCAATTTTAAGCCGGGCAGGCTACTGATAATTTGATGTTACAAGGATTTCAACGACCTCGTTTAAAGTCGGCGTTTCGTAAATTCTATGATCGTTAAAATGATCTTGTTAACAAATATAACTTATCATTCGGTTGTATTTTGTTTGACGTGTTAAATATAAATTGTTAGGCCTTTGTTTTTATACTAAATGTGACTACGGAACGTTCCTTACATGTGATCCATACATAGGTCTTATGACAGGTGTGACCGGTCAACAGGGGATGTTTACTTCTCCTAGACACCTGATTCCATCCTGGAATTTTCGTGGGTCCCGTTTTTGCCGTTACCGATTTGTATTGTTTGTAGATTTTGAGATCGATCACTGTTCGTTTATATATGTACATATTTTGTTATATAGGTGTGGTTAATAAGCAAATCTGAATATTTCAAATAAGTATATTAATAATCTTTAGTTTTAAAAAAAATTCTCTGTTTGATTGGAAGAATTCCAATTTATTCATTAAAGCATAATTGTGCCTGTTTGACTGTTATTTGAATACGTATAAACACTTAAGGGAATTCGTAGTGTAATGAGGCATAAGTATTCTCGTCCTTGCTTTCGAATGCAATGGTTTTGTATTCAGTTCTGCAAAAGAAAAGAAAAAGTAAATATCAATATATTCAATAAAATTAAAGGATTACCGTGTGATAAAAAAAAATTAAAACATAACTAGTTTAAATTGTAACGGGAACGTTACTGATGTTCTCCCACTCTCTTTTGGATCTGCTTTTCCTAAGGCGAATAATGTATCAAAGGTCCACTCTTTAGTTATACATCGCAAAACCTCGTTGTTAAGGACCCTCTCTACACTGCACCCTAATTTTAGGGTACTTTTGTGTAATTAGACAGACCCATAATTTGAATCACAAAAGAAATAAATTATAATCTGCATTCTATGACATAATTTAAAATAAATCCAAGTATTCTACACATTATATTAGACCAAGATAGAGTAGTTGAAAACTTTATTTGCTTGGACTTTTTCCATTTGAAAAAGCAAAATCAATTTTTCAAGATTATTACTTCATTGTCTTTGAAGATTTTTCCTGGATAAAAAAGGCAGCCTTCCTATATTAAAAATGAATTAGTTAATTTCAAAATATCCTCCTTTAAACTATATAATTTTGGCAAAGTCTAAAAAACATTTTTCATCAGTGTATAGAGGGTCCTTAACGCCTTATGAGATTTCAACTCATGTGCATGCACACGTTTTCTAGATTTCTCACATATATTTTAGTATATCAAAGTCTACGAGGGTTTCCAAAAAGTTCCTGGAAAACAATGTTTTTGTCAAATGGAATGGTCCTTGATTTTCTTTATGTTTACCAAAATATTTGATATGAAAATCCAAGTCAGAATAGTTTGGTTGTGGTTGTTTGAACATAATATTTCTTCAGAATTTGCGGTCTTTAAAGGTCGCAGATAGTGCGCACGGTCCAGGCTTGAAATGTTGTTAGCTCTTATATACTGAAACGCAAAAGAAACGTAACATCATATTTTAGGGAGAAATATTACATATAGGATATAATTTTGTATCTAAAAAGTAAGGACATCTTCAACTTTGTAATTATCGGTAATTTAACGGTTGGATGATTTTCATACCATTACCGGAGGTTAAGTTCGAGTCCGCTTAACAGAAATCAAAAATTGCATGTTTAACAAAATATTTGACAATAATATGGGGTTTTAAGGATTTGTATCTGTTCATCATAAGTAATGCAGCAATATTCCGAAAAATAAATTCCCCTTTCTTTTCCGTAAGCGATGCCAAGGCTTCCTGAAAATGACTTAAGCATGCATTTCCATTGCTCTAGCTGTAAAATCTCAAAATAAAGGTAATGGAGAGTTGTAGATGCAAATATGATCCACATTACGCCTCAACAGGCTCTTACGTATCATTAGCATGAATGATAGTCCTTGGACCGGAAGTCCAAGGGTTACTACACTGCGCTTGGCTAGAGAAAATTCGACCTCATCATCTGAAAAACAGGGATTTGAAAATGCCAAAAAATATTTCTTTCGCTCAGATCTCGAGATTGATGAACCTAATGTATCGTAGAAATCATGCTGCATCTGTTGTGCATGGCAGTCTTGCACGCTGTAATTGAATGGCCGGGGTGGGGTGGGGTGGGGTGGGGGGTTTGGTTAATGGTCATGTGTTACTTTCTAAAGTTAAAAGATAATCATTTAACATTTTTATCAAATTTCTGATGTTTTTTAATCGAGTTTTACCTTAGTGTATTCATTTTGAAAGTCATTAGATAAAAAATTCAGAGTATTTGTAGATTGCTACTTGTTGCGTTTCTTTTGCGTTTCAGTATATAACAATTTCGGAATAAAAATGATATTTTTCTTTATAAATTAAGACAATATTTAATAAAAATTAAACACGTCTCGAGTAAAGCGGTGGTCGGCATTTTCTGATAACTTAAGTATCTGTTATTGGATAGATAAAAGAAAATATTTGAAAAAATCGCTACGAATATGTTTAAGAATTTGACGGAAAAAGCGACGCCAGCAATCCAAATAAAACAGCGTCATAAAATTATGCTTTCATATGGTTGAAATGATGTCAGAAACAAACGTTTTATTCAAAGAACTGGAAATTATTGAAATATATTACGTTCATTGATTTGAAATCGGTTATATGCGATTTTTCAACGACGTGTACAATCTGAGAGACACTTCAAGAAGTGGAAAACTACTATTATTAAATGAAAATAGGATACCCCTATTTTGACGTTCTTTTAAATCTAGCGCAGCCTGTACGAAGTGTTCATACTGATGACGCTCGTAAATTATCATTCATTGTTTTGAATTTTAAAATTTTACTCAGTTAAGGTCTATCTATAAATATTATTGCACACATTTAGCAGTGTTGCATAATAAAGAAAAAAAATAGCACGTGTCCACGAACAAAAATTCGAAATCCATTTTTGCCGTTATCATGAAATGAAATATGTGGAGATAACGAACAGTATTCGAGCTCAAATGTCCATTAAACATTACAAAATAGGAGCAGAGCAAACACGGACCTCTAAGACATCAGAAGTTGGATCAGGTGCCATGGAGGAGTAAGCATCCCCTGCCGATCGGTCACACCCGCCGATTGCTCCTTGTTATGATCGGGAAATAACGGAAAAGGGTTTACGTCAGACTGGGTCGTGCGGCTTGCCTATACGATCTATTTACACCTTTAGCTTTCGTAAAATAATGTTTATTATAATAAATATTTGTCATAACAAGGACAAGGGGTCTTTGTGGGAGACGGTAAATGTTTGTTTAGACACTCTAAAGGTTGGATTTTTTAAGATCACTGAATAATACGGTTTATTATTGTATGAATACCTTAGAAACAGTATTCATATTTCATATTATGATATTGGTCAGAAAGCACTCTTTACTTTCCTGCATTATATAATATGCTTTTCAGAAAAAAACTGTTTCGAAAAATTCTTGCTGAAAAAAGATTTAAAAAACATTCTCTTGTTAGTAGCAATTACCAACGTCGCGTCTCTTCTAGTTGGAAATACCTTCTGAAATTTACATTCTTAAAAAAATCTTAAGTGACTAATTTATAGCAATCATTGGATGATTCGCCAATTTCATGTAGTAAACTTAATGTTATTTTAACATAATTATTTCCATCACCAAGAGACCTGAACAATCTTGTCTGAAGCAGTTAAATTGATTTTCACTCCAATAATTTGCCTAATACTATATAGTTGTCAACGTGTCAGCGCGATATCCAGAAGAAACGGCAAATTATTAAACATAATCCTTGACAAGGGACTACTCTGAACTCCAAAGTGGTTTATATGATATTTTTTACCACTGCAATGTATCACTAATATTTTCTCTGAAAGAAATGTTTGTTAAATAAGAACTTCCTCTGATTATATTTCAGCAATTTACCAATTTGCCCATGCGATTTCAACTTTGTGTTTTACCTATGAAATTGTTTTCCAGAATATGAATGGGTAGTATCATAGTGAGCGGAAAACGAAGTATCTCGAACGTTAAGATTTATTAGTTCAGTTTTATCAAGTTTTGCTTTAGATGGACTTTTCTCATGTTTAAAAAACCGATGAAATTTTCTCAGATTCAAGAAGACTGTATACTAAGTGATTGTAATTAATTAATTAGCGTCCTCTTTTAAAAACAAGGTCAGGTCAAGATCATCATCTAGTTTCTTGATAATAAGGATACAAAATTACTGTTGCCAGTTATATAATACATAAAAGTATTTCTATTTCTAAAGTTTAACTTTTCATTTTGCATAAAATGATTATATCACTATGAATCTTTCAGATTATACATTGAAATATGTTATTTAACTAAAATAGATATAGGCTAACACGAATTTCCTTTTTTTTAATTTTAGAGAATGTTATTTTTCTATGCTTCCTATATTTAATTGTTTCTGTTTATTTTGTAACATTTCCTTGGAAAAAATAAAAACATACCATTGATGTGTACAAATTATATGAATGAATCCTATGGAGTGTAGTTACTACCATGTAGCCCTGCTGTTTAAAAACTTCTCTTGTGTATTTAGAACACTGACTATAAATGTAGATTTATACCTAATTCTAAGCCCAAATAACACAGGCAATACATGTACTCTCCAGCTCAGTAATTCAGACATAAACATTTGTTGTGATCCAGGTTGCACATAATGTGCATAGGAATGTTGTTGCGCAAGTAAATGTATTTGATTAATAAAATTCTAAGGATTGTATCTTGTATCACAGAGTGAATATTTTTTGTCCAAATAGTCTGAGCTATTCTAACTATAAATGTAAGTCATATAAATATGAACTCGGTTGTCAAAAACAAGTCTCCTTATATTTTGTAGATCATTTTTTATAATTTCGACCCTAGTGCGGTGGTGCCCCTAAAAATCCTACTTAAAATAAATTACTACTTAGATCACAAGCTGTCAAAATCTCATAATTTTATTTAGAGACAGGGCTGCCCTGAAAGACTTCTTTGCAACATTTCCTGCAGTACTCGTTGCTTTAGGAATACATAATTCAAACCAAAAAATGATGTATGGATTGATATATTTTTTTCATTTTGAATTGAAATGACAAAGATATAAAATTCCTAAACTATAAAGACTTAGTAAGAATTCACTGGTGTTCATATTTGCAATTTTTCGTCATTTTCTTTAGTATAAATCAAAAAAAATTTTGCAACATATTTCATGACGTAGTTATGAAATCGTTAGAAAAAACTTTCTTTGGCAAACGTTATTCAGGTTATATTGAAACTTGTCTAATCCGGGTGTTGTGTGTTCCGAAGTCTTGTCAAATATGATATTAACTTTAAATCCTTTTCAGCAAATTCAATTGTTAAAAACGTTCCCTAATCCAGAATTTTGTTGGTGTCCGGATTAGACAAGTTCTTAGATCAACACAAATTTAATATTTCTGATAAAAAGTTTGTGGTATTTATCCTTAACGGGGAAAATGCTGTTTAAACCAACTTTGAGGATTAATCTTAAAATTGTAAAGGGTAATATTAAAGTTCAAAACACAAAATTGAAAAAAGACATACATACGATAGAGAATAACTAATGAATATTTTATTTGATATTGAAATGTGACTTTTTCAGGAAAATTGTTCTCGCCTATAGGTCAATTCATCTGAAATTTCGAGTACACCCAAATTTTGAAAAGCAGAAAAAAGAAATTTTAATACAGCGCTGTCCGCTAAAAAAAATTGTTCCTGTTAGATTTTAAACTCATTTAACCATTTCTTTTTAAAGATGTACAATTCCAAGATAAGAAAAATTATATTGCAATTCAAATTCCATCTACAATTAGAAGATATTAAAGCAAATATGCTTTGAATATTTCATGTAGTCAGAATCCAAAAAGGAACCGTTACTTAAGTGACTTTTAATTTGTAATATTGTTATCTCAAAAGACGTTGACTTTTTAAATGCTTATGAAAATGAATGTATTCTTTTCATATGTCAGATAAATCTGTACTATTAATATTATATAATAACACTTATCTGTAATATTAAACATCATTTCTGTATTTGAAAATATTCTACTGCTGCTGAGCATGTATGCACTTTTCTACGTTGTTTAATTTTTTTCTTATAACAAACAAGATATAGCTGTGAGCAATACACAATAAAGATAATTAGTACGTGTAATTACTGAAAATATCCTCATTAATATTGAAGAAGAAAAAAACGTTACGTCCTTTTAAGCTTGTGTTTTCCGTTTGCTTTTCAAAATGTACGTTCTGTAAATTCTGATTCATTTTTTTAATCAAACTTTTTAAAAGCAATTGTCATTAAAAATAATCTTGCTGATAATTTTTGAATGCAGATATAGGTAAAGATATCTACGTAGACAAAAGGCAAAAAGGGTAAATTTTTCTCTCCCTCAATCCTAGCTTTTCTCACACCCTACAACTCCTACTATTTTGACATATTTTCTCCTCCTGGCTGAATTTTATTGCATGATCATATTTATCTTGTTGTATCCCGAGTTTTTCCTATAATGGGATTATATAAAATTAAAAAGCCAAAAAAATTAGCTCTTGCAAAGAATTAAGTCTTCAGAAAAAGGGGAAAAATCACGGACTACTTATTTCTTCTTGGAAACAAGACATAATTACTTAAATAATAAACAAGAAAACATTGATGTAACCATCAATTGTCGCCCGGGAAATAAATAAAGTAAACAATGGAAATGAGTCTTGATCATCAAACCGCTTCGATATGTGTGAAAAAGGCATGCGTCTAAATGATGGAGACGATAGTCGAGAATATTTTGAAAACCTATAGTCGGATGAAAATCGAACAAAAACGATAATCTTTTAAACTTTATCAATTCCTCAAGTAAATGTTGGCTGCATAAAATATAAATTGAAACCAGACACATGCATCACCTATTTTCAAAAATGTCTTTCTTTCACTTTAAGAATATAAAACACGAACTGTGTAAAGTACGTTTTTACGTTTTTATGCGATAAGTAAAATTCGATGTTCTAAAAAAAAGGGACCTGTCGTTTTTTCGATTGTAAATGATAAGCAACTTTATATATTAAATATGAAAAACATATATATTTTTACAGATTCACTTTATGGAAGTAAATATATTGTGTATCTCGTAATTTATAAAGGGAAAGAACATTCTGATTAACAATCTTTTTAATGTTTAGAAAACCTTTAATTCTGAATAACTTCTCCCACCTCAATTCCCATATACCAATACTTAAACTTATATGTATAGAGCAGCCCGGTCCTCCGGGCTGCAATAAGTTATAAGCCATCTACTTTGTAGCAGTGAGAACAGAGCGACACTGTACATCCTTTCCCCAACGCAACTTAGTCAGCCTTTGGAAAGACACAAAAAAGAAAGTTGGTAATGAAACCATTTCCCAATGGCCAAAACAATTTTTTTTTATGCTGAGAATGCACTGCGAAAGGAAACTGAAAGCTAGATTATTCCTTGATTTCAATCATTGTTTAAAGTTAGAAGATTGTAAATTGTAAAGGATACAGTTGCATATGTAACAGTGGACATTTGAAAAATTAAATATTTGTATATTAATGTTAAAATTAATATTTACAGACCTGTAACAAAAAGAAACAAACAAAACAAATACGTTATCTATGATCATCATGCAAGTATTCTTTTCAACAAATATACAAAGAGGAGTATTTGTGAACACATTAATGATATACGACACATACTTATATTATACATACACAAACACGTGCATGCATCATATTTTAAGGTATTTATCGCAAATATGTTAATCACAATTAACAATTACTGTAATAATATGTTCATGCTTAACAATAAATGATTAAAATAGGAAAATACTTGTATATCGACAATACATTGTATTTTTCAATCTTAATTCTTTTCCTCATTTTCAGTTTCCCCCCTTTTTTTTCTTACTTCCCACTCATTCATCTATTCCCAATCCTACATTGTCAAACCATAATATTAAGAAATAACGTCTTTGCCGAGACAGAAAAAATAAATATAATTAAAATTTATAACTTACTGACTGCAATCATCTGAAATCAAAAACATTGAGAGTGTATATGTCTTTTTCGTGCATTTCTCTGAATATAACGATAATTTAAACTAACCCATGGGCTTAACAGAGGAATTTTGATCATTCTATAAATTGTATAAAATCTAATTATCCGAACCATGTTCAGATATGTAATGGGCTTGCAAAATCTAAACAGAAACTTACCAATGTCATATACTGGCGTTGTTGTTGTAGTAACTTCCGTTTGACAGCTTTCACTGAATAAAAATGGACACACGGAATTATACAAAATATTCTTTATCAGACAAGATATTAAATATATTTTAATCACGTGGCAAGTAAGTCCTTCTTAAATTAACCTTAATCAACTAGTTTAACACGTATATTATAGCACACATGTACTTGTATGATATGTTTAAATTCTAGCCTTGTATATGCATTCCTTTTTACAATGCAAGACATTTTTGAAACTAAACTCTAAATGCGTGAATCATATATCTACAGCAAAAATAAGTAAATACTTCCTAATATATTTTGATGTAAATTTGCTTAACATTAAACTTTTTTTCTAAACGTACATCATTGGTTTTATAATATTTTGTATTTAAAACACGTTTCCTGTGATGACTGTTAAGAATACATGTACATTCCAACTTTAATCAGAAATAAGTTGATATTCTTACAATATTGATCCAATTAGAAGTATTCTAGCAGTGCCGATCGTATTAAATTAATTATACTCTTGTAGACAATTTTTAATACCGCTTTTAATGCCGATTTACGTAATAGAAAATGGTCCATGTATGTTTGAAATGAAGATATTTTTTTAAGCAAAATAGTCCCATTTAATCCAAAGTTCCCTTGTGGTAAGTAATTTTGCAATTGGTTTGTTGGTTCAGGTGAAGTTCAAAATTGGAAAATTTTACAAACTTCAAACAGTTGGACGAGATATATAATCAGATCAGAAAAACCACTTGAGCCATTCATGTAAATGGCTCCCACAAAAATCTCTCTGTATTTTATTAAATATTGTAAAACATGTATTGATATTATCGGAATTGTTAATGAAACTTTATATACTTGATAATCTCTGTGTTATTAAAAGATGATCTCTATTTACCTTACTGATTCTATGCTTTTACTTCGGAAATATGCTGTAAAGAAAAGGTAATGTTTTTATTCATTTCTTAGCATAAACGAAACAAACATCATATCGATAATATATTTTTAAAAATTGATATGATCAGTATTTTTCCATACTATCGGTATCATGTATTATTTATTTAGAGGATTTTGGTAAAATAAGATCATTATGAATTGTTATAGAAAGACTTAAATGAATTAAAATTGAATTCATCAAACTTGCTGAATGACCATACATTTATAAGCTTTTGTGTCTTTGATACTTTGAAACCTGTTTTGAATTCAATTCATATAAGCATTTATGCATGTAAACGGGTTCTACTCCAGCTCCCGTGTTGTTTATTTGAATTTTCGATATCGCCGAAGAAATTTTAATTAGGTCTTCCATCTTCACGGAATACCATATTGTGATTTAACTGTTCTAATTATGTTTTTAGTCAAAATTTTGTGCAGACGATTTCTCGAAAGCTGTTAAGTGGATTTTTATTAAATTTTCAGAGATGAAAGGTCTCTATAAAATTTATTTAAAAAATTCCGGTTTTTTTTTTTTTTTTTTTTTTTTCTTTTTTTTTTTTGTTTTTTGTTTTTTGTTTTTTGTTTTGTTTTGTTTTGTTTTGTTTTGTTTTGTTTTTTTGTGTTTTGTTTTTTTTTTGTATTTTTGTTTTTGTTTTGTTTTGTTTTTTGAAAATTTGCTTCCAGAGCCAAGTTATGCACAATTTCCTGATTTTAAAATGAAATTTTGTCCGCGAGTTTTTTCAAGAATGGCTCAAGATGGTAACTGGGGATATGGTCAAGGATAAAAGAGCACGAGTCGCAGATGCGTGGAACGATCTTTTTATGAGTCGTCAGTTCTTCCGGTCACTACAGGAAAAAAGGCAAATTTTTCATTTTTTTTTTTCATTTTTCAATCCTTTTATTTGAAATTAATAGTGTTAATAAAGACTATCTTCAGAATACTAAATATATAATGTTTTAAAATTGATAAATTTAAACCCTGGTTAGTTATCATTTTTCACAAGCTCTGGTCCAGCTAGCGTAATGGTTAGCGTAATTTGTCGCGGACGTCTGAGAAAAAATTGGATGGAAATTCTTGTGAGATCTAGAATTTCAATCCAATGTTTTCTCAGACGTCCGCATTGAAATTATCGCAGACGTCAGAGTAAACATTGGATTGAAATGATTGTTTGTTGAATTTCAATCCACCTTGGCTATTCTCTTACGCAAAGTAGAAAGACAAATAATATTATGTTAGTTTCTATATAATTTGAATTTATACAAATAAGACTTTTCTATCTAATTTTTAAAAGCAAAGAATGTCTTTCGGGAGGCAATTTGATTCTATAGGACAAGGGGAGCTGGCAGATTTTGGAAATGAATAATCTATCTTTGAAAATATAAATACTCTGTCCTCTAAAGGCATTGAAATAAGTAATCTGATATTGAATTATGGGCCTTCCTCCACCTGATTTGTTAGTACATGTAAGGAATTTCAAATCTTTGCTAGCAAAGATGAAAGATTGAGTAAATGAGTTTTGGCAGTCCCCTCTCCCTTCTTTCGTTAACTTTGCTTATTAAACAATAAAATATATCCTTGGTCATCTCAGGAAAAAAATAATCTGCCTGTTAAGGCCTAAAAAGAAAAAAAAATCTGACTCAATATTAGGAAGACCCCCCACCCCTTGTCAGGATTGAATGGTCATCCCCAAAAAACATTTATATATATCTATAATTGATTCGCCTGAATTTAAAAGCATTTGATAGAAAATTCTGAAATTATTTATCATCTACATTTTGTGTATAAATATTACTTATGTGGACTAAAAACAATTTTTGAACAATAATTTTGATCCAATGTTTTTTTTTTTTTTTTTTTTTTTCAGACATCTGCGTTGAATTGTCACCGACCGTTTCGTTGTGATATTTTCCTACATTTCTTTCAATGTGGTGTTTTTTTTTTTTTCTGTGTGTCTCTATTACTACATGCTGCATATACAAATGTACTTTTACTTGCATACAATTATACACTGTATATACAAATACGGAGAATCGGATGGAAGACCTCTCGTTAATTGCAATGAAATCACAACTAGCCTAGTTCTGATGATTTTTGTTTTAGTCATGATCTGAGGTTTCAGAACAAGAATACAATTTTGGTGCATATAAAATTTACCAAGGAAATGAAGGATCGTTACAGATCCTATCAGTCAGAAATAAAAATTTAAATTCCAATTTGCCTTATGTGATTTTTGTTTTAAATACATGTGTATAATAATGAAGCTTCTTTATCAAAGAAATTCAAATTGCTGAAATTGTGTTACGTTTTGTAAAAGTTTGCAGGCAACTTAATGAGTAGTTAGTCGAAACGCGTAAGTTTAATCAGAAAAGAAAGGAAGTACATACTTCTCCAGTTTTTAAGGGTTATCTTTTGTCCCTTTGAAATCCTGAATTTATAAATCCAGAGAGCCGCCATAACAAGAAATATCAATAATAGGACCAGTACAATGGAAATCACAGATATCACTTTAGCTGCGTTGGATGATGACTCTATATCTGCAAAACAAAAAAATAATTTTGAATCTAACACCAAGCAAACAAGCAAATTCAAAGATTGTAGTCCCCCGCTTTCGGTTTCTCAGTGTTTGGGATACATTTGTTTATACCATATTTTAGCTGTCTTGTTTGTCCATCATTCAGAAAGGGATATTAGATTTGTTTGTTTGTTTGTATGTTGTTTAACGTCCCTCTCGAGAATTTTTCACTCATATGGAGACGCCACCACTTGCCGGTGGAGAGCTGCAAATTTTGTCCTATACTCGGCACTTACGGCCATTGAGCAGTGAGGGATCTTTTTGCGTGCCAGCACCTACTGCGACATGGGACCTCGGTTTATACGGTCTCATCCGAAGGACCGGTCTCCACGTCCCACAGTGGGATTCGAACCCGCGACGTAAGGATCAACTCCTTACTCCGCGACTCTAGAGCAGATCGACGCTCTAACCACTGCGCCACGAGGGCGACCTATATTAGATTTGTAATTAATAAAAGTAGGACTAATTTGGTTCATATTCAAAGGACTTTAAAGGTATTCTGAAGACGTCCTATCTGCACATGTCTTTCCAATAATGCAGCACCCTGGAGCTGTATTTCAATCTGACAATACACAGCCACATTCGGCTTCTTTGACAATCGCATTCTTGCAAAACGACAGCATCCTTTTCTGCATTGGTCAACTTAATTGCCAGATTCAACCCTTATTGAAAATGCATTGGATAAAACGCATAGGCTTATCCGCCAAACAAAACCCCTTTCCCAGACTCTGCAACAAGTGATCCAAATTCTACATTTAAAGTGTAAAATCATTCCTATGCAGTTTTTAGAACACTCATATGCATTTGACGTTCAGGCTATCCCTGTTGTCTGTGGGGGTATATCATCGGTATATATTTTTGAACGACTTAATTATTTTCATTTAATTATTTAATTTCATTCGTGAAAATAGTTATATTGAATATGAGAAGAGTTCTCGAAAATATAAAATCACATGAAATAAAAGAGGTTTCCACTTGTTGACAATTCGAAAAAAGTCGGAATTAAATACAAAGGTTATCAATTGTAATATGAATTACCAATGAATAGTTATGAAATCATTAAAAACTGTTTGTGTAAAAGTGGTATACATACTAGATGGTAGAACAGTAGAAAGAAGTATATCACTATCTGAAATATTTCGATATCCTTGTGAATCTACAAAATATATGAATTACAGTTATTTCAGGAATGAAATTTAATACCTACCCAAGTTATACTGGTATAACCTGGGTTGGGGCAGTTTACGCTTTATAAACCGCGAAGCGGTTTATAAAAAAGCGTAAACTGTTCCAACCCAGGTTATACAAGAATAAATTGGGTAGCTATTAAATTCATTCCTTATAATTTAATTTTCCATCATTAAGTGTAAAAAAAAAGACAATTTCTCCTTCAAAAATGCCTTCAAATTGTACGTATTTTAAATGTAACGTCAAGCGGATTGATACGTTTTTGACGTAAGTCATTGTGACGTAGGCAACCCAGGTTATATGATATATTCTAATTTTTTTACCCAATCAAATGACGCGTTACAACCAAAATTAAATTATTTCATTCTATTTCAAGGTTTAAATTGCATATGTAAACATTCCTTGAGTGTTTCACAAAATTGAATGCATTACCACTGTAAAAAAAATGTTGTCTAGCTCCTACACTCTGATTTTGCAACAAAAAGTATTTTAAAAATATGAATCTCTCTCTCTCTCTCTCTCTCTCTCTCTCTCTCTCTCTCTCTCTCTTCAAATCTAGCAAAATATGAATATAAAAAGTTATTAATATTTCTTGAACATTCACTTACACGTAAATACAGAAAAGACATTTGATTTGTCAGTTAAGGTGTTGCAAGGTCCAAATTTGCAGATAATCCACGTGAAGACATTACTCCGATTCAGCACATATTGTATCTCACTTAATAAATGGTACGCACAAGGTTTGTTCATTTTCACTCGAGTCCTTTTTACAGCGTCATACTCTTGTGCTTTTGTTGAGTATCCCCTGTAGATGCACCAAGTCAAATCTTTACTTTCCCTTTCAACTAACGCTGCACAAGACAGGGTAAGTTCTGTGTTTAGCGGGTACTGTCCATATGGAGTCGTGCTATGGCTTCGGGGATATACTTTCATGCTGTCATATATTAAAGTTTCGGTAGCTGAAATGTTTTGTTCAAAGGTAGTTGTGTTTTTCTTCAATCAGAATCAGATCGGGGAGACTGCATGTTTGCTTCATGCATCAAAATAACTAATTTAGTGTGGTAGAGCAATTGCATCAAAATAATTAAATTTAATTAGACATGGTACATGCAGAACAATTGATATTATTTATACTTTTTTTTGCTGACATCCTTAATCAATAACACATTCAATATAATAAAATAAATAGTGCGTGTTTTTGAGGATAACAGTTGAAATTGACACCCCAAGGAAACCATTGTCAACCGACGTCACGCGTCGGTTGACAATGGTTTTCCTTGGGGTGTCAATTTCAACTGTTACCCTCAAAAACATGCACTATTTATATAATTGTATTCCTTCTTAAAGCTAGTATGTGATTTTTTACTATTGCAATAGAAATTACATTTCTTCAGTCTTAAATTCTTTAATATCGTTTATCTTTTGCCCTGAGTTTTGACCACACTGTGATTTAGTCTAACCTGATATGGATATTTGTGTATCTTTAATGTAAGTTTTTACACTTCCGTCCGCCATCATAGCCTCCATTTGACATCTATACCTGGCTGAATCCTCACAGGAAACATCTGCTCTACTAACAGCCAGTCGTAAGTAGGCCGTGGTGGGATTCCCTGTTTTACCTATTTATCATATCAAGCATAATGCATAATAAATTTATATATAAGTATGCTTATACGTATTCATTTTCTTCATATATGCATTGTATTATTAGAAATTGGAAAATGCGTTTTGTCACATTCTTTTGAAATTCTCTTAAAGAGATTAACAATGATTTTTCAAAACATGTGATTATGACAAAGATTTGCTGGGATTTTGTCTTATTCACTTAATTAAAAAATGACATAACTCAGATTCGCTAGAAACTTACTTTGCTAAAACAGTTATAATTTCTGATTTCGACGTGTTCAAAATATATATGTCCAGATAATTGCATCACACAAGCATGGAGTTAAACAAGATTTAGATTTACGAGAAAAGACTTCGAATATTCATAGCTACAACGTTTTGACGAATAGATGAAAAATGTACTGGGTGAGCATGCTTTGTTTTCATACTTGAATAAGATTTACCAAAGCTAATGTTTTATGCTCTCGCATCGAATTGGCTCAAATTATTTCTAGGGAACAGGTTACAGGTTTACCAAGTTTTTATAAATTCATTAATTTAATTTTCCTTGGATACATTTCCTGAGGTATGTTGATTCAATTTGATTTTCCCATCTTAGGATGATATCTAAGGATTCAATTTTACAATTTTTAAAATAAAAAAAAAATGACAAAGAAGGTGAAAAAAAAAACGCTTTTCTGCTAAATATTTTCTCCATAGAACTATATTAAAAGTTATGGAAGCCGGTTGATGCCAGGTAGAAAAAATATTTTATCTGGCGGCCGCCAGAAACTTATCTGGGGGCCGCCAAATAACTTTCTGGCGGCCGCCAGATAAATAGATCTGGCGGCTGCCAGAAATTATCTGGCGGCCGTCAAATAGTTATCTGGCGGTCGCCAGATAAATTTTGTGGCGGCCGCCAGAAAATTATTTGGCGGCCGCCAGATAAAATATTTTTCTACCTGGCACCTACCGGCTTCCGTAAAAAGTTAAGGACCATGTCATTCTAAAGGAACATGTAAATACTAACTTGTGTTCAAGGAATTAAATTTTCTTAATGGTTTGTCGGCAAATTAACAGGACTTCATTTTTATTTGATGATAAAAGTGAGCAGAATGATGTGAACCTTAAATGTTACCAGACTCTAAGTCTTCGACATCAAAAAAATTAATTGATGCTTGTTAGCCTTAAGGGTTTGGTGTGAGTAACCAATCATACCTATTATCTTTATATTTCATGTGTATCAATTAAAAATAAAGATGCAACATATTGAATATAACACTTTATTACATTTTCAACCGTGAACTAATGTAATTTATCCATTGAATAAAAGAGAAATTTTTGAAAGTTATATTTTTCCCAATGAAAAATATCAAAAGTGACCCTTCACGAAGACTAAATATAAAAAGAATATCTGTTACAAGAAAGCAATAGTAAATACACCATACTAACACAAACTGCCAAAGTTTCTTTAAGTTCTTGGTAAAATCCATGTTTACAATAGTTAAACTCACAAGCGCTTACATGTATCTATGACCTCTAACAATGAAATATATGGAGATAACGAACAGTATTCAAGCTCAAAAGTCCATTATACAATACAAAATAGGAGCAGAGCAAACACGGACCTCCAAACATCAGAGGTGGGATCAGGTGCCAGGGAGGAGTGAGCATCCCCTGCCGACCGGTCACACCCGCCGTGTGCTCCTTGTCATGATCGGGAAATAACGGAAAAATCCGTCAACAATTCAGTGTGTTAATAATGGTCTAACAATTAGTATGAAAAACGTCAGTCAGCATTTGACTCAATGATAAATTGTATTTGCTGACAAGGTCATTGTATCGACCATAGAACTTACGAAATGATGACTTTAAACGAGATAGCTGATATTCTTGTTTCATCAACTTATTTGTCAATAATTTACCTCGTTTTAGAAATTGTACATACGTAGAGCATGCTCTTGCGTATCGAATCAACTGAGAGATATATACCCCGTATGCAGGTGATGAAGGTATATTGCTGCATAAGTAAGGGAAGTTGACGATTGAAAAGTTAAAGTCATCACGTTTATCATAAAGCTTGGTTGTTAGATTACCATTAACGTCTTTTTCAAGTAAAATATCCAAATATGAAACAGATGTGTCAGACTCTGTGGTATCTTTTATCTCAAGTTCACCAGGATATATCGTATCGACATAAGAATGAAAATAGCCATTGTTAATTGACAATACGTCGTCGATATATCTAAATGTCGAGTTGAACGCCACAGCAAGTGTTTAAATTTTCTTCTTTTCACGTACAAGATTTTGGACAAATTCTGCTTCATATGAATACAAAAAAAGGTCTGCTAATAACGGGGCGCAATTGGTACCCATAGAAATTCCAATAGATTGTTGGAAGACCTGGTCTCCAAAAACCACATAGATTAACGATTAACTATTATCTCACATCCTGTGTACAACACTGAGTTCCAAAATTACACAGACGAATGGAAAATCAAAGAAATTATGATAGAGAAAAAAAATCATTACTTTACGTATAGTTTGATATGTTGTTTCTTTCAAACACGAGACAGGATTTTTGATATCGCACTTGTGAACATATCAGAACATTCTGTCCCACTCGTAGAATTAATTTCATATTCAATCACAAAACATTAGATATCCTCTATGCATGATAACTTGGACAACTACATAAATCATTGTATTGCTGAATAATTTACAAGAACGTGCATCTTGTTACATTTTTTGTGCCATGGACTTGCTCAATCTTATTAAAATTAGACGTAAAACCGCTCCTCTGCATAAAGTAGAGAGATGACATTTCAATAAAATAATGCTTCAGAAAGTGTAAAATGACAGTTTAATCTGCATTTATTCACGAAAAACACAAACAGAGACTGCTAGAAATCACGCATTATCCTACGCCCTAATTTTGTTTTTTTTTTTTTAGGAAAAATTAACACCAGTTCAACTCACTTAATGCACTTATATTCAAAAAATTTTCAAAGATATCGGTAGCGAAATAAAATCTTTTTAATCTTACTGAAAAATTATTTATGGTATTGTATTTTTATATTTTTATATCTTAAAATTCGAAATTTAAGATTCTTTATTTTAAAGAGTAAGAAAGGGAGGGTTTCCAAAGGAAAAAGGGGTCCGATTGTCAGTTATATCTGCAAGAATTTCCCCAATTTCGATTATTGGACTGTTCAGTTTGCTTTTGTTAATCAATATTCAATTTCAAGCTTTTCAAATCTACAGCTAATAAAAATGAAAAATACTAAACAACTATTGACTTGGATTTATTAAATAGTCAGGAAATTTACAACATTTTTGACACTTCAGTTCTTATTTCCAACAAATAGAAAAACTCATAATACAATGCGTGTAACAAAACATAATTATATCTCAACGATAAAACAACTGTTTTAAAGTGGAAAGAAATATTATAAAACAATAAATACTCAGCCATTTACTAATAAAGGAGCTTAGTCTTTTGGTACTAGAGTCCGCCATGTTTTATTCACAACCACAAGTACTTTCAAATGCACAAATTGACTGGTCGAAAATATAAAAACAAATCTGTGGATGGCAAAGAGAGAAAACCCGAATACACCTTCCAGAACTTCATTTTGAGGTGAACTCACTCTGAGGTACACCTCGGAAAAGGGCATCTAGACCAATCAGAGAGCATCATATTCCTGATCATTTAATAACCTTGACTTTAGATTGACATCAAAACCCAGTAAAGAGTTGTTCCAAAAACACGCTAATTCAGGGTATTTATGCAACCGCTTTGAGGTAAAAAAAAAAAAACATGGAAGAATGACCATTTATGTTATTTATCAAATGTAAAAGGTGAAGATAACGAACAGTGATGAACCTCATCAATCCAGAGAGAATACGAATCGTGAACAAGGAAAAACTAGGTCCTCTGGAAACATCAGAGGTGAGCTTAATTAGGCTAGCTGCGTAGGAGAAGAAAGCATTCCATGTATCTTATATATTATATCACTAAATGATATCAATTTTACTTTTCATAAAGCATAAAAATTACTCTGAAGCACAAGGTTTGTATTACTTCCGTATCTTCATCAATTATCCTTGCAGTGTTATTCTGAATTTTGAAGAAGAAAATGTTTTAGTGTGAAACTTCCGTAATGAATACATTTTGAAGAAGGTATCTCCTCCCATTATTTTGAAAAAGAAAAGGTATACCTCTAAGTGCGAATGAATCAGATATATTTTGTTTCCATTATGTTATCTTAAGAACTGATCCTCAATGTAAATGTTTAAGTTGAACCACATTAATTATCTTCAAAATTACTTAGTCGTATCCAAGAAAGTGATTAAAATTGCATAGATAAATAAGGAAAATGGGTAAGAGTGAGAATGTTACAAATCATAGAATATTTACAGTGTATTTCATACATTTTTGGGGAAAGTGATATTTACATCATTTAAAATCAAAATATACTGCAAAATCATATTTTTGATGGGTCTATTTTGATACTCTCTTTACTTATCAAATTTCAACAAAATTAATGAAGGTTCAGTGACCCTTCACACAGCAAAAATTGTTAAAGACTGGAAGGAAAAAATTGGACATCAATTTTCGTGGTTCGAGGAGAAATTATGTACAAGGGGATTTGATTACGTTGTTGAGAAGAGCTGCATTGATATTTATATATTGATATAGTTATACAAAATTTTACATTTCGCGGAGAACATGAATTCGTGGGTCTCTTCACACCACGGAAACAACGCAAATAAGAGGTATACATGTAGCTCCATGAAAATTAGTGATTTCACATTTTCTAATCCTGAATTCCATTTCTTTTAATTTGTAGCAGGTCTCTTTAAATTTTTAACTTATATATATATATATATATATATATATATATATATATATATATATATATATATATATATATATATATATATATATATATATCAACGGTTTTCTATTCATATGAATAGACACTTTTAATAAAAATGAATAGCAGAAAAAACAAAAAACAATAACCATACCTGTTAATTGGTATCGCCTATCGGTCCAGTATAAATTAAGCATTGTATCGTTTTTGTTTTTGGTAACGGCTCGGGCAATCTGTGATACACTGCTAGTGAATGGGGCTACTTTGTTACTCAAGAGGATGATGTTTGTTACTTTTTCTATCTCATCTTTATCCTTAGATGGTCTGCACATTATTTCCAGTCCGCCTCTCTGAAGAACTATGACACTTGGTGCAATTATGTCCACTCCCTTCAGAGCTGAATAGAAAAAAAAAATAGAAATTATAATTATTCAGAAATGAAGCGTATCAACGTAGAGGAACAATTAATCTCTAAAAAGCTTTGATAATTTTTTTCAGTTCTTTAGTTGTATGAATTTAGTCATGATTTTTTTCATTGAGAAAAGTCAACTGAATCGTGGAGTTATTTAAATAACTGATTAGCGGATAGCTGACATACAATAAAATTTCAAAATATATATACACATTGGTATATAACTATGTCCAATAATTTATCATTTTAAAAGTAAAAGTAAACATTCAAAAATGTCTATCAGTTATGATGAATTTTCAATGATCAGCACGGTAGTACATTGCTTTTCACGCTGAATGAATATTCCCATATTTTTTACAAAACAAAAAGTGCATTATCTTTGAGAACTCTCTCTCTCTCTCTCTCTCTCTCTCTCTCTCTCTATGGAAATTTGAGGATAATACGGAAACATACAGACTTACCGACGTCAGCTGCACAAAGGAAAACCAAAAACAAAGTTTGGTTCCGCTTCGTCATACTTTCTTACATCAGAAGCAGACACAGTAATAATTATCTGTACACCAACATGATTGTCCTGATATTCAAGGTGCTTTTTTGTTAAAATACATGTTTCAGATCGACAACTTTCGCCTTGGTAAAAATTGTCATACAGACGATGTCCATCAATAAGATCGATCATGCATGACCGCCACTAAACCGTGTCCGCAAGACAATAAAAACGATAACTGAGTGACTATGGCATTCTTAACTGCTAATTTTATGAGCATATCATTGGTTCTTGTCAAATGAAGATCATAAATAATATCCAAGACTTACAATATTTCCTTATCAGAGGCATACAAAGTCTAAAATAATGCCCTCATGATTATTTATATGACCTCTTGTATTATTACATTAGTCAAATTTCTGCATAACAACAGGCTCTTCTGAACTCACAAAACGTACATTTCTGTAGGTTAAGCTTAGTCTACTGTCTCACACGGTTTGGGTATTTTTCTATTTCAAATGTGCCCGAACCGTAAATTGAGAAAATCTTTTCACTACTGTTCAACAAAATGGTGCATACAATTTTAAGATAAAAATTGTTTTTAATTTGCTTTATCAGTTTACTAACATATTTAATTTTCTTGATAAACCGGTTTTAAATGCTATAAATTTAACAAACTATCTGAGCAAATATTAATTCTTTGTATGTGCGTAATGCAGGTATTCTTTTGTACAGATTTTCCTCTACATCTTTCAGTTATTAAAAACAAGTCTTGAATGAATCACTTCAGAATGGAATACACATTTTCATCTTTTTGATTTTGCAATGTCGCCATATATCCTACACTCATTCTACAACGAAAGATTCAATTAGGTAAATGACTGACACAAATTGAAAATTTCGTATTAAGAAGGATGCTTATTTCACAGAAAGTATTAAGAGCTATTCTCTGTAGCCATTTAAACTTTTTGGCACGCATAGGTCTCCGATTTTGATGAAAAAATTTCGTCATTGTTATAGCTCAACATCAGAAACATATATCAAAGAGAAATTAGTTACTTTGAATGAAAAAGGTAAAGATAAGAGTGATCGATCTCAAAAAAATCTTCAAACAATACAAATCTATGAGCATGGCATCAAACATTTGGGAATTCCAGAGGTGAGATCAGGTGCCTAAAAGGAGTAAGCATCCCCTGTCGACCGGTTACATCTATAGTGAGGTCTAAGTAAAGATAAAGTAGACAGAATACTGTAGTCAAATTTATTTTAAAAAGAAACGCCTAACAATTGGTATGCGTGTCTTGGTTGCCATGGTAACAGCCGTAAAATTTTGAAAATTTTACAGCTACATTGAGTTTTTACTGGACCTTAATAAAGAATAAGAAAATCAAGTTAACCACTAAAAAAAAAAAAAGAAAGAAAAAATTATACATGTACTTTGTTGCCACTCATGCTTTAAAGAAATTTTACATATCGCAAATGCTGAGAAACGCAGAAATATGTTTAATATTCATTAATGAAAGGTATTTTATTACTAGTATCAAACTCAACACAAGAAAAATTATAATAAAAAAAATTGACCATGCATTTAAAGGTTATACATGAAACAATATTATTCGAAACATAACTTTCATAGCTGCCATAGTAACACACCAAGCCACACAAAATTTGTTGCTAAGTTTTGATTGATTGTATATTATTTTACGTCCGAATCGAGAATTTTTCACTCAAATAGAGACGTCACCATATACCCGTGAAGGGCTTCAAATTTAGACATTTATTCGGCACTCAGGGCCATTAAACATTGAGGGATCTTTATTGTGCCAACGCCTGCCGTGACACGTGTCCTCGGTTTTTAAGGTGTCATCCGAAGAACCCGCAACTTTCACTTCAAAGTGCCGAGCGCTTGACGAAGGAACAGTTATTCATTTAGGAACACAAAAATATTTTCAGTCTTTTGATGCATATTGTTTTCTGTAATTTCCATAAGATGCTCTATTTTAAGAATTAAATTTGATATTTTTTATTGAAATGTGGAAATAAGGACAATATCATTGCAATTAAGAATTGTTCTCCAGTTAATATACCCTTACTTTCTTAAGAAAGTGGGTATATATTTGTTATCCTGGTCCATCCGTGTCACATTATATATATCTACCTCTTCAAACTCCTCTCACATTTTCATTTCTTTCTCTCTTTTTTTTTTGGGGGGGGGGGGGGTTGATTGGTGGTGGTCTGTACATGTGCAATAAAGTTTGAAATTTTCATTTTATCACTTGGGGCCGATAGGGGGTTAAAAAGACGTTTTTCTCTAAAATTCTGGTTTCCTAAAGTAGCTCCTCTAGATCTTACATTTTTTTTTATTAACATTAAAACTATTCCGGGTTTGATGTAGACGCCAAAAAAAAAATCTGAATTTTTTTTCTCATCTTTAGGATCAATCGGGGCCCGAAAACGTTTCCCCTAAAAATTCCTTAAAAATACTTTTCTTAGTAGTCCGTTTACTTTTGTGGAATATGATTGGCAGTGGTGCGAATGTGCAGTAAGGTTTTGGAATATTGATTTTCATCCGGGGGCCGATTGTTGGTCGAAAAACAACGGGGTTTTTTTCGTCTTTTGAAATATGATTAGTGGTGTCCTAAAGATATGCAGTAAGGTTTTAGAATTTGATAATAATTTATTTTGAAAGAAACACCATTGCTCATCATAACCATCCACTAAGTTTATCTGCTATGCTACATGTATATGCCAAAACTGGTTGAAACTGGTTTAGTGGTTCAAGAGAAGAAGCTGAAAAGGTTTTAAAAGTATACGACAGACGAACGACACCGGCGAAGACGGACAAAAACAGATAGCAATAGGTCACCTGAGTTGACATTAAAACTAAAACAGACAACAACGAAGTTTGAATGTAAACAATGTTTTTATTTCTTCATTTCTTTTAGCTCAATAGAGGAGATTTTTTTTTTTATCAAAGAGTGTCCGGCGTCTGTCTCTCGTCTGAAAACTTTTCACATTTTCGACTTTTCTCAAGAACCACCGGGCCATTTTCAACCAACTAGCCACAAAGCATCCTTGGGTAAAGGGGATTTAAGTTTGTTCACAGGAAGTGCCGCGTCCTCTTTCAAGGGGAGATAATTAGGAATTCGTGAAAATACGGTGGCATTTTTTAAAAATCTTCTTCTCAAGAACCATTGGGCAAGAAAAGATAAAACTTATTTCAAAGCTTAATTACATACTCTAGATTCATTTTTTTCATATCATAACCCCTGGGGGTAGGGCGGGTCCACAAGAGGATATCGAAGTTTTACATAGGAATATATAGAAAATGTCTTTAAAAATCTTCTTCTCGAGAACAGCAAAGCCATGAATGGTCATATTATAAAAGAAGTATCCACAGGCAGTGTAGATCTAAGTTTGTTCCAATCATGACCCCTTGGGATAGGACAAGTCCACAACATGGGGTCAAAATTTACCATAGAAGTATATAGGAAATATCTTTAAAAATCTTCTTCTCAAGTACAGCTAAGCATTATTAGTCATATTAATACAGAAGTATCCCCAGGTAGTGTAGATTCAAGTTTGTTCAATTCATGACCCCGGGGTAGGCCGGGGTCAAAACAGTCGGTCAAAGTTTTACATAGGAATATATAGGTGTAAAGATTAAAGGGCATTTGAGTAAAACGCATAGAAGACTGCAAATAGTGGAATGACCTGACGACCCTTGGAATGGACCAGTCAAACCAAAGGATTTATAAGGTAAAGTTTTCGAAAATCAGGCATTCAGATGCTAGCTAAAGAAGTTGGATGTTGAATCAGCAATAAAGAAGTTAAGGTATCCCATCCCTAATAGCAACAGATTCAATGAAATTGAATACATAACAGATGCGTAGGGGTTGAATACTAAGTATATTTAGACAATATTCTCATTTATTACAATTAGCATGTAAAAGTGGGATATGTGACCTAATTTATGACCTTGAATTTTGGTAAGAGTTATCTCCCTCTGTTTTTAATTAATAAAAAACTTATCTGGTAAAAACAAATCGTTTTCAACTGCCATTCTAATTCTAATGTTTTAGTGCATCGTTCCACTACAGTATTCATTGACACAAGTGGCAAATATCCCATGGAATTGATGTATAGTTCTGGGAGTAGTAAATCTGAAGAAGATTAAGACAACTGGTTCTTATCTGTCAATGTGAAGGAAAGAAACACAGTGCAAGTAGCACCTTACCCAGTCCCCGTCTCTAGATACGAGAAAATTAAAGTACTGTATGATATACCCTTTGACAGAGGTGTCTTAATAATCATACCAATCATTAACTCAGACAGAGTAAAAGGAAAACCTATAAATCCCTTGTAAGAACCTGATCATACACGTTACATAGGAAATATCTCTAAAATCTTATCAAAAACAACAAAGCCATTATAAGTCATATTTATACAGAAGCAACCTTAGGTATTGTAGAATCAAGTTTGTTCAAATTATGACCCCCAGGGTATTGGGGGCTCAACAGAGGGTCATAGTTTTGCGTAAGAATATGTACAAGAATCATCTTTAAAAAAAATTGTTCTGCTCAAGAGCAGCAGAGCCATGATTAGGCATATTATTATAGAAGCATCCTCAGTAATAATGTAGATTCAAATTTGTTCAAATTTATTGTGGGTAGGGTGAGACCAAAAGGAGAGATCAGAGTTTTACATAGGAAAACGTGTACATAAGGGAAAGGGAAAAAATTCTTTAAAATTCTTCTGTTTAAGAACAGCAAAGACATGATTAGTAATATAGGTATGGAAGCATCCTGTAAATTAAATCCCCCCCCCCCTCCCTGTTCTTCAACACTAAACTAATTTCTGCTTCCTAGCTAATGTGCTCAGGTGAGCGATGTGGCTAATTGGCCTTTTTTATTTGTCGCCATTTTAGATTTTTTCCGTGACTTATGACAAGTGCCTGTTGTTAAATTTTAATCCTAGGGACTAAGTATTTATGACATATACAGTAATGTGTTGAATTAGCAGGCACTATTCACCTGAAGAGGTGGCTCTAGTACAGTGTAATAAGATAAAAAGGGTGGAGAGTATCAAATCACCAAGTTAAAATCTCAACCATCTTTTTCCTAATTTTAGGGAAGGTAAGAATTACAGAAAAGGTCATGAACTATTAATATATAATTGATTCGTACTTTACATTTATTGAAGAACCACCTTTTTAAGAATTTTATGTTTTATAATCAATGGTACTTTATAGAGAGATCTGCCCTTTGATGTAAAATAGAATAAAATGCAATTAATTGTGTATGACAAAATATATAATCATTTTTTTAAGTACTCTGAAAATTAAAAGTAATTTTAAAAGTAATTTAAAACCTAATTTGAATGTTAAATTTTCCCAATTGAAGTTATATTAAGTAAGTTGTAACTTTTAAGATTTTTTTCTGGCATGTTGAATGGGAGATAGATAAACTAAGTATGTGCAATCAAATCCTAAATTTTCAATCAGCCTTTTTTCGACAAAGTCGAGATGAGCTAATGTTATAATCCCTGCGTTGGCGTCGGTGTTGGTTTTAGCGTCGGCGTCCTGTTTCAAGTTTTAGGAGCAAGTCCCAAGTAACTGTATTTCCTACCTTGACCATCTTGCATGGATGATCTTGTATTAGGTGAAGATAACAAACAGTGATCAATCTCATAAATACAAAGATAAAAATCGTGAACAGAGCAAAATCACAATCCCCTTGAAACACCAGAGGTGGGATTAGGTGCTAAGGAGGAGAAACCATCCCCTGCCGACCGGTTATAACCGCCGTGAGCCCTGTTTTCATCAGGTAAACGGATTATTACGTAGTCAAATTTAGTATTGAAAAAGATGCACGAACAAATGGTTTGAAATATTTAAGACAAAATAAGACCCAACGATAGGTTGTGTATACAAACGGCTTTAACATCCGTACACTTAGCGAAAAGATGACTTAGACAGGATTGTTATAATTCTTTATTGATTTAAAAATTGATCGTACTCAGAGCATACTCTTGCCTACCGAATCAGCTGGGAGACATCATATGCAGGTGATGTTGGAATATTACATGAATATGGGAAGCTGAAGATGGACAAGTTGAAGTCATTTTAATTGTCATGCAGTTTAGTTATTAGTTTGCCATTATCGTCTATAGTCAGTAAAACGTCCAAATATGAAACAGGTGACTAAAACAGGATTGTTATAATTCTTATAGCTTCAACTTATTTCCCAGTAGCTTGCCTTGGTTTAGAAATTGATCGTACTCAGAGCATGCTCTTGCGTATCGAATCAGCTGGATGGAAAAGCTGAAGTCATTTTATCTGTCATGCAGTTTAGTCGTTAGTTTGCCATTATCGTATATTGTCAATTAAACGTCCAAATATGAAACAGATTGTCAGATTCTATGGTGTCTTTTATTTCGAGTTCACTAGGATATATCGAGTCGACATATGAATGAATGTAACTATTGTTTATTGATAAAAACCTCTTCGAAATGTTTAAACGTTAAGTTGAAGGTAACAGCAAGAGTTTTCTTCTTGTGTTGAAGTATTTGAATAAATTCTGCTTCATAGGAATATAAAACAGGTTGGCTAATAAAGAAGTACACTTAGTGCCCATTTGAATTCCAAAAGATTGTTGAAAGACCTGATCTCCAAAGACTACATATATATTGTCAATGAGGAACTCATGATAAACCTATGGATGAACACTACCAGATATGCTTCAGATGCTGGATTTGATCCCTTCATTTTTAAAAGAGTGACCAGTATTTAAAGCAGGTCTATTCCCATGTACCTATCATTCCATTGATGACCATACTTGCATCGATGATGCATCTATAGATGCATATTACTAGATATTGCAGGATCTGGCCTGTATTTTCCAGATGACTGACGAGGTTAAAGTTTTTGGAACAGGTCCATTCCCAAGTTACTATAAGCTCAACCTGGACCACACTTGCAAGGATGCTTCGTCTAGGGATCTACACTACCAGACAACCTTCATTTTCTAGATGACAGAATAGATCAAATTTTTGAAGCAGGAACAATAAGCCTTACTGGGACCATACTTGCATGGATGATGCATCGAGGGATGCACACCACAGGACTTGCTTCAGATGCTGGATCTTATATTAGTCTGACCTACATTTTCTGGATAAGTGAAGTAGTCAATGTATTTACAGCAGGTTGATTCCAAGTTTTTGTAAGCTTTATATGGATGAAACTTGCACTGATGATGCATTAAGGGATGTTTTGAAGATATTTCACCATTTGTAGTTTCAGGGAGTGGGATGACCTCTAGGGGATCAAGACCCACATAACAATAAACGTGTCGGGATAAAAGAATATATTATGATTATTTCGAGTTCAAGGAAGTGAGCAGTAATCCAAGAGTCTGGTTTAATGCTATGTATAACTTTCAGAACATGATCAAAATGTAATTTCTCAATCTTTAGGGCATGTTGTTATGGTTACCATACCACATAGCAACTAGTTTTTGCCTGAAATAATTTAATGGTATCAAAAATTTTTATCATAGTTTAATTTGGAAAAATTCTGATTCTATACGTGCGACGGCTTCTATATAAAAGTTCGTCCTTACAGAGAATGGCTCTTAAATCTTTATAATATCATCTTACTTTTCAGGAAACAATGATTTTGATCCCGAATGATGTATGATAATGCGATTTACTTTAACATATGAACTATTCATTTACAGGTTTACATGAAAAAAAAACGGATTAATAATTCAACATTAGAGGAGATGGTCTAACTTTGAGCAATGAAGCAGGAAAGAATTTGTCATTTGTTTGCAATATATATATTCTTACCTGTAAAAAGCGTCTGAAAAATGAAAAAAAAATCTTTTTTTTTCTCAAAATAACGTATTTTGTTGAGCCCTTTTTGATACAGATTATTAAAAGTCCCCAGACTTAAAGTTCGTGTTAAGTCTAATTTGAACCACGTGATGTGATTCTTCAACAAATAGTATTATGCAAAGAGAAAGAACATTGATCAACCTGAATACTATTTTCTTTATGATTAAATACAATTTATCCTTGCAAAATATGAAAATAGGAATAAATAAAAGAGTAGGGGGTGCATGTGAATGTAAAAAAAAAATGATTTTGGATATAGTAAAACTCACATTAAAGCAATTCTAGAAGATAGCACGTGTTGTTTACTTTGAGAAATTCCTAGTGTTCACATTGTTTTAGGTTTCAGTTGTTTCTTGTTGCATGTACTTATGTAATGGAAACTTCATTACAGTCTAAACATGTGATATCTGCATGATGTAATTTTCAAAAAAGAATAAAAACAAACTTATCGCAGTTCGAATTTTCCTTGATTCATTCAAACACAAACACAAATAAGAGAAAGTTAAGCAATATTAATGGGCACAGTCTACAATAGTGAAAACTTGTGTCAAATGATAAAAGTGACATTTTTATATACTTTATATGTAAATTTTACTCTTTCTCCCATTTACACATTTTCTATTTCACATTAATCGATTACTTAAATATTTTTTTAGGTTTTATAATGCAAATGTACATTCCATTCAACTACAAATATAGTAGTGATCGATATGTTGTTTGCAATACATTTTGCTGTTAAAAATCCATTTGAGTTCAATTTGGACTTTGAATACAACTTAAATCCATTTAACATTTGTTCAACATCAGTACCTGTAATTCAAATGGTTGAAGATGGACGAGAAAAAAGAACTAAGTAATACGTTTTTATAATATATATAATATATAATATATCAGGTGAATTTCTTGCTTTTGTACGTTTTATTCAAATACATATATGTGCCAGCCTCAAAGACATGAATTTTACAAGTGTGCTTAACTTTTAAGTACTAGTAATATATTGAGTTTATTTTGATAGTAAGGCAAAGTACTAATTAACTTGTTACAGAAGACTGTGTAACAGGGATCTCATTTTTTGAAAAGGGTAACAAGGGTACAGAGTTCATTAGACCATGTAGAAATTAACTTAGTTTAATTGTCACGTGATCAAATATTGTGACACCCTTTACCAAAAATTTATCTCCCAGTGATCACTTTACTCTCGTAATTTATTAACTAGACAAAAGTTAATTAATATAGTGTTTTACTTCATACCTGGCTCAGCATAATGTCCCGTGATATCTGTGATGTTTGGTGGTATTTTAGGGTCGGTTCTGTAATGTTAAAGAATAGCGATATTTACAGATGTACCGGGTATTTGCACGTACCACTAGTGTTTATGTTAACATTTTTAGAAAAAATAAATATTTCAAATTAGTATTTTTATATGGGATTTCTTATGGAGGTTTATAATGTATAAATCTCGAACGTTTTGAATTCATACCTCTTCTCCTTCCCTAAAAAGCATTAAAACATACATGATTTTAAGTTAATAATAATATCTCCAAATATTCTGATTTAAGATAGTTTCTCATTTAGATCTCTTTAATTTGTTTCTTTGGTATACTTACTTTGTCGTGATATAGATTTTATTGTCAGAACAATGCCTATTACCAATGATACAGTACCAAACAAAGCAAGAACTCCGCCAGTAGGTAACAGGTAATCTGAAAACAAAATATTAAAAATGTGTGAACTTACAGCAATGCGTTTTCTTACTAGCTAGGTACTTCATATTTGAAAATGCAAATGCAAATCTTTCCGAGTGAACGACTGCATAATACTTAATTATTAAAATCTTACACTTACCGCAAAAAATTGTGGGTCATTTACATTCAAGAGCATCAATTAAGCTTTATTTTATTGCATATCATTCTTCAAAATAAAATTCAGTTTTGTAGCAAAATTATTTCAAGAACACCAAAAACGTTTAGTGAAACTTACTTTTCATTATTTTATCTTCATTTGACATGGCATTGCTTATTTCCAAATTTTGAATTCCAAAATTACACTCATTGCATGGCCCTGGTTAATCATAATAAAATTATTAAAAACAAAAAAAAACCCTAGAAACATTTTTTTCTTTATTTTTCAATTTAAAGGTACATGTATACATGTACAGTACTTTTACCTTGGACACATGTCGCCCTATCCTTAGAGACAGTTGCATTCGTACCATTCTTGAAAGTAAAACTCATTTCGCAGCGAAAAAGTCTACTGTCGGAGCATAAAACGTCCTCGCTCTTTACATATGCCCCGAGATATGCCTTTTCAACCATACTGATACTACCTGTAAAAATTGTTACTCCTTTTAAATGTTGTAATCTAATTAAAAATAAACTCGTTATATTAATTTAATTTAAATTTTACTTAAGAACAATATGTCTCCCATGCTTTTATTGAACATGGTAAAATAAACAGCTGGTACATGTAATACCAAATTCACAACTCATGTTTATTTAAAACAAATTAGTGTTACAACACAAAAATGTCAACCGTCTATTGGATTTTAAACATCCACAGAGCGTTAATTTTGTGAATATTAAAGTAGAATTCGAATGTAGAAGTCAAAAATTTTAGGAAAAATATATACCTGTAATTTGTGTTCTCGGCATCATCCTGACGTTTGCGTTTAGCTCTTGGAGGTAAAAGCAAACATCTTAGATGATGCAGATTATAAATTGCGATGAGATATTCTGAAACGGACGTAAAACAACACAAGATCAATCAAAATAACCACTGTATTTAGAAATTTGCTTTCACCATATACTTATATACTCAATTACCTGTTATATTGTATCTCGCTGTCTTTGCAGGCCCCGACTGAATTTCGTAACCTCTTAACCCCACGTTTTTGACGATTCTTGACAATTTTGATGCTACTGAGCCCAGTGGTCCTCCATTGTGTTCCACGTATATGCGTATCATATTGATACTGTCTATTAACCTCTTTGACTCCTCTTGAGGCTCGCAGTATACAGTCATACTATCCTTACCATATAGTATCGGTGTCTTTATGAATATTTCTACCTCAGCTGTAACTGAGAGAAAAATCATAAAATCATGAAATGGGAGATGAGTGGTCAAGAAATCTTTTATTGAATCTTTAGGCATGTTTTCAGTGGTGGACGAAATTAATCACATATTTATACGGAGAGGGAGAGAGAGAGAGAGAGAGAGTTTAAAAGTTTGAATAGGCAAGTAAATACCACCTAAATTAAACAATATGTTAGGGGTTAAGCTCATAAAATTTAATTTGTTTTTCGAAAAGTTAACATACGTATAACCATAGTACGCAGTACACATCTCTTACCTTCTACTAAGATATGCTTCAGAATATACACAAAGATAAGACCAGTGTACCCCATTGTTTGATGTTAAGTGAACAGAACGGTTGATGACCGCAGTAGTTTTATTACACATATACTCACGGAAAACTACTGTGCCATATTGAAACCGGACATTTTCAGATGATCTCAATTTCCGATGTAACCAAGTTACGTGATCTGTAAAATAAAGTTAATGTAAAATGTAGCACTCACCGCTTCCGATCACTAATTTTTTTTTCCTGGTAAGGAAGAGAGGCAGCTCCTTATATCTTCGGCAACAAAAAAGAGAAAAAATTAAAGTGAGCAAATAAACATGAAATATATAAACATATATGAACACACAGGTATACAATGGTAACGTTTTGCATGCTATGCACTTAATACATGCGCGGATCTAGAAGGTGGGGAGGGTCGGGGACCCCCCCCCCCCGGGAATTTGCAGAGTTCTTAAAAGTATATACTGAAACAAATAAAAAAATTACTTCGCACCTCCTCTAGGAAACGTACACCCCACTATCACCACCACGAACTAGGTGTTTTCACGTTTTTCGGAAATGAATTTTACGTTTTTTGTTTTGTGTGTGTGAGGGTGTGTGTGTGAGAGAGGGTGAGGGTGTGTGTGTGTGTGTTTTAATTTAGCTTGTCAAGAAATATTCTGGGGTTTAATACGTATAGGAAGAGAATTTATTTATTTTTTTTCCTTGCTTGTCAAGAAAATTTTGGGTTGGAATTTTATTTCACTAAGGTGGACCACCCCCAGCCCCCCTCCCCCTGGAAAAAATTCCTGGACCGCGCCTGAATTATTTATTTTATTAATTACAAAATAATAATTTTATTATTATTAAATTATTCTGATTTTTTTTCATATAAAAATATGACGAATAAACCTGTTACTTTCTCTAAACTGCCCCTGGCTACCGTGTGGTAGTTTTTGTTCTATTTGCCCATTGTGAAATAATCATCGAACTATTCACCGGTGTAACGACGAAAAGAGACCCCCGTAGAAAATTGACCGGGGATCATTTGTCTATGTAGAAATGTAACCCCCTGGGCAATATTCTACGTAGAAAAAAGAAAAATTACCCACTTATTTGTAGAAAGTGTAGCCTTGGGGCCATTTTTCTCCATGTGGATTGTAGAAAAATGACCCTGTAGAATAATGACCCTGTGTCATTTTTTGATACCAAAAAAAAAACTGCATGGTTATGATAGGAAAATTCTTGTCAGGCAAAGACATAGGGGGTTAGTAGTATAAGAAGCCTGGATGGGCGGGTCAACTGAGTGCACTTTTTGTCCCCCCAGATCCTGGATAGGCGGGTCAACTGAGTACACTTTTTTTGGGCCCCAGATGACCGGTTCAATCTAGTATACACCCTGGAAAAACCCAAGTAAAAAAAAAAAGGGGGGTCTACGTTTGATCTACGTTTTGTGCTGAGTCAGGCCTAGGCAATACACAATCTTGGCATCGATTCAAGTATACCATTGTGACGTCATGTGTGTCATTCACACAGAGCTCTATTTTCTGAAAACGGAAAAAACAATAACACAGTCAAAAGTGTGTAAGATGATTTATTCAAAGTAATGTGTACATAATATTTACTTTTTCTTCTGGAGTTTCAGGGTCTTCTCCGTCTGGGTAGTAGGAAGTTTCCTCTTGTTCTCCATTCCTAGATTACGAATCTCATTCCTCATCTCTTCTCTAAACTCACGAAGCTCATGCATCACCACTTCTCTAAACAGACCTATATTATTATCAATTTCCTGCAATATCATGGTCATTTGATCTAAGATATCACATATCAAACTTCTTTCATTTCCTTCAATACTATCCTGTGTCTCTGGTATGAGTGGAGGTGAATTCATGGACTTTTCCTCTGCCATATTTTTTTTACGTCTGTCTAGTAACAAATGCCCACTAAGACTGATCCTAAAATTTCCAGCTCTGCTTTATATACCCTTTTGTACGTACTGTGTACGTCTCAATACTTAGTCTTGGATCAGCGAACTACCTAGTTATTATGACGTCATACACTGTATAAATACAGCTTTTCTCCGACTTTCAGCTCATTTTGTTGTCAGATCTATCAAGATGAACTTTGATAGTGCCTTGAAACAATTGTTACATGCACAACAACTTATGAGATGGAAAAAACGGGAGAAAGAATTAGAAAGAATTATTTCTCGACAGAGAACTAGAGAATTAGTTCTCAGGAAAAAAAATGCGAGATTAATGGAAAGATTAAAGAGAGCCAAAGCCAACCGAGCTCAACACTTACAACGTTTACGGAATCTACCTGAAGAAGAAGAACCATCCCCATCACCACCCCATTCACCACCACCACCACCGAAACCAAAGACCATTTCCCAGTATTACCAAGTGAGACTCAATCAAGCTAAGCATTCCAGAAAATTTAAAGCTAAAGAAGATGTGTACAGTGTGAATTTTAAAGAATTTCCAGAGGAGGAAAACAGAGGCTTTGTTCGGCGATTATTTAGAGACATGCTACAGAATGTCAAATATCACATGCAGTGTAACCCTAACGATTATGTACGCCTGAACATTCACCACCCTTCTCTGGATTCCGACATTTGGTACGAGTTTACTCAATGTAAACATTTAAACGAGGACGTCATTTTAGACAAAATAGAAGCCGTGCAACAATCTAAGAAAGATTTTAAACTGGGAGACGGGTCTATGGAATTCGACATGTTTCATGTCAAATATCCAGAAGGCAGTGGTGGACAGAATACTAAACACCTGATGGTCAACAAGGAGAGTTTTAAAAAGAATAAACGATGCATCGTTCAGATCGACAATCCTTGGGATAAATTTTGTTTAGCTCGAGCCATTGTAGTCACCCGTTTACACAGTCAAAAACCGAAAATTCCAGAGAGTTTAGTTGAATGGGAAAAACGATGGCTACGTATGCGGAAGGGTGATGTAAGAGCTAATGACCAGAAAAACGAAGCTATAGCTCTCATGGAACAAGCCGGGTGTGATATTCATCAGCCTTGTGGACCCGAAGAATGGGGGAAATTACAACAGGTGTTAGCCCCTCACTATCGACTGAAAATATATCAGTTTAAGTCCAACTCCTCTAAACTCAGTTTGGAGCCCATATACAAAGGCGGCGGAGATGGAACTTGTTTAAACATTTTGTTAAACGATCATCATTACGATGCCATTTTGTCTATGCCAGCTGTGACCGCCAATCAATACTATTGTGATCATTGCGATGTGGGGTACAGGAACATTACAGACCATCGTACCAAGTGTCCTTACCGCTGTTCCTTTTGTTTAACGGACACTCCCTGCCCTCCAGACGGGAGCCACATTCAATGTTATCAATGCCAGGGATTTTTTCAGAGCAGAACTTGCTACGAAAACCATTTACGGCCTCACAGTAAGAATACGGCCACAACAGTATGCAGTTTAATGGGACGATGCGAGCATTATGAGAAATGGATGCCTAAACGATTACTCCCTCATCATCATTGCGGAGGACAGAAACAATGTAAGATCTGTAAGAAAACTGTAGACACGGATCATCAGTGCTACGTTCAACTGAAGCCTGAGAAAAAGAAAAAGAAAGGCAAAGAGACATTACAGTTTTATATTTATTTCGATTTCGAATGTACACAGGAAAACGGCATCCACGTCCCTAATTTATGTGTGGCACACCGCGTATGTCAGCATTGCGGGCACTTACCCATAGAAGATCCCTGTCCTCACTGTCGACACATGGGACCCCGTCAACACGTGTTTAAAGGGCCAGATACCTTAAAACACTTCATGGATTGGTTATTACAACCCGACACAGGGAATAAGAATTCCGCCTTATTACACGACGAGGCTATCATCATTGCCCACAATTTCAAAGGATATGACGGACAGTTCATTTTAAATTACCTAGTGCATTCCGCCTGCATGACGCCTACAGTCATCATGAACGGCAGTAAAATCTTATCCATGCAAATCTGCGGATTGAAATTCATCGACTCTTATAATTTTTTACCTTTTGCTCTGTCTAAAATGCCCTCTGCTTTCGGATTCACAGAACTGAAAAAAGGGTATTTCCCTCACTTTTTTAATACAGAACAGAACCAGAATTATGTGGGGCCTTATCCACCGGCGGCATTCTACAATCCGGACGACATGTCTATTAGTGGACGACAGGCTTTTTACCAATGGTACGAACAACAAGCCGGAAAAGTGTTTGATTTCCAGAAGGAATTTTTAGACTATTGTATTTCAGACGTCGATATTTTACGACGATGCTGTGCTCAGTTTCGAGCCACTCTCAAGAGCTTGGTCCATGTAGACCCCTTCCAGGAATCCATCACTTTTGCCAGTGCGGCCAATTTAGCTTACCGTCGAGGATTCATGCCCGAAGATACCATTGCCATCATTCCCAACATGGGGTATCAGCCTGCGCGTCAATATTCCGCCAAAGCCTGTCGGTGGCTAACCTGGATGAGTCACCAGAACGGATCTCACATACGACATGCTAGAAACGGAGGAGAAGTGAAGATCGGAAGTTATACTGTAGATGGATACCAGGAAGCTACTCGTACCATCTACGAATTTTACGGATGCTATTGGCACGGATGCCCTACTTGCTATCCGAATTTACAGACCGAAACTCATCCTCACCGGACACAATTTACTTACCAGGAATTACACGAGGAAACTTTAAGGAGGAATACGGTCTTAGAGGAAATGGGGTACTCCGTACATAGTATCTGGGAACACGATTTCGATCAACAAGTACAAAGAGAGGTGGCATTACAGAATTATATACGAGATCTGGACATTCCAGATCCTTTGAACCCCCGAGAAGCCCTGTACGGAGGCCGGACCAATGCTACAAGATTGTATTGTGAGGAGGGGGACATGAGATACGTGGACGTCTGTTCCTTATACCCATACGTGTTAAAACACAGACCTTTTCCCCTAGGCCATCCTCAGATCATTACAGACGACTTCCAGGACGTGAGAACTTACTTCGGCCTCATTCACTGTCGGGTCTTACCACCCCGAGGCCTCTATCACCCCGTTTTACCTTATCGCACAGGAGGCAAGTTATTATTTCCATTATGTCGAACCTGTGCGGAACGACAGGACTCAACTTCTAAACATCGATGTCAACACACAGACCAGGAACGCAGTCTTACAGGTACTTGGGTGACTACAGAATTACATAAAGCCCTAGACATGGGATATACTTTAGAGCGGATTTACGAGGTTTGGCATTTTCCAGAAAGCAGTCAAGATTTATTCAGATCTTACATCGATACCTTCTTAAAGATCAAACAGGAAGCGTCTGGATTCCCACCTGATTGTCAGACGGAGGAACAAAAACTAGATTACATTCGTAAAGTCATAGACAGAGAAGGCATTAGAATGGACCTATTAAGTATAGAAAAAAATCCGGTGCGAAGAACGATAGCCAAACTCTTTTTAAATTGCCTGTGGGGAAAATTCGCTCAACGCCTGTTATTACCTAAAACTCGATACTTGACCGAAGAAGAGGAAGTACAGCAACTCTTACAAGATTCGACCATTGACATCAAAGGGCTAGAACTCTTAGAAAATAAAGAGGACCCGGAATTGGACATGATGCTAGTGAATTATCAAGAGAAACAGGAATTTGTAGAAGAGTGTCCCTTCGGAAACGTGGTACTGGCCTGTTTCACTACCGCTCATGCCCGATTACACCTCTACGAGACTTTACAACCTTTAGGAGATCGGGTCCTTTATTTCGATACGGACAGTATCATATACCAACATAAGGAGGGACAATTTAATCCTACCCTTGGCCACAGTTTAGGAGAATGGACTGATGAATTAGACGGGGACCACATTATCAAATTCATGTCAGGAGGTCCTAAAAATTATGCTTACCTTACCGCCAAGGGAAATTCCGTGTGTAAAGTCAAAGGATTGACTCTTAATTATCGGGCTTCCAATATCGTATCACCAGAGACGTTAGAAAAAATGCTCAAGAAAGAAATGGATGAAATCCAAGTCTCGTATCCTTACAAAATACAGAGGACTCGTCAACATGAAGTCAAGACAGTACCTTTAGAAAAACAATATAGAATTGTCTATGATAAGAGACAATTAATGAATGATTATAATACTTTACCTTCTGGTTATTAAAAAAAACTGTATTTCAAAATGTGTTTTTATTTTATGTGGGAAAACCCCCTAAAATATGAAGGGGTTATAAAAAGGGGGCAAACATATTTGAACACTTCAGTCATGGCTAATCATTCTAGGGAGCCAGAGGGGGTTCCTCATTACCCTAACTATGCTCTGCTCTTAAAGAGAGAAGCTACCTTTAAAGAGGGATGGCCCGAGTCTTTAAAAGGATTATTACCCAACCTAGCCAAAGCCGGATTTTTTACAGGGGAGTGAGTGATAAGACCACTTGTTTTCATTGTGGTATGGGTTTTACCAACTGAGAACCTACAGACGATCCTTATGTAGAACATGCTTATTGGAACCCTAATTGTCCTTACATCAATACCTATAAAGGACGTGAGTGGGTGATGATCGTATTTATTAACCATTTACTCCGGGTGGGATACAAAGTTTCACCTGAAATTAAACCTCTACTAGAGCAAACCTCTACAGAGATTCAGGCCACAGGAAAATGTCACATTTGTTTAGAGGGAGAATTACAAATGGCTTTACTCCCTTGTGGACACGTATGTTGCTGTTCATTATGTGCTCCCACCTTCCGGTATTGTCCCATCTGTCGATCCGATGTGAAGAGAACTCAACGTATATTTCTGTGTTGAATAAAAAGGATTGAAACCCTATTTTTTTCTTCATTTATCATCATGCAACCTGACGAGACACTCCCGTCTTTTCAATTAAAACACGAATTTACCATGGTGGTAGCAGGACCTTCTAAATCGGGGAAAACGGAATTTGTTAAGAAATTAGTGGAAAATTTACATTGGATTACCCCCATGCCACAAAAAATTGTCTGGTGTTATCGGGAATGGCAACCTGCTTACACTTCTTTAACAGATCAGGTCTCCTTCATTCGAAATATTCCAGAAGACGATGAGAAATTAGTAGCCAATTTAAGTATTCCTCACTTACTCATTTTTGACGACATGATGGGAGGAAAAGCCATCGAATCGATCGTGGATTGGTTTACCCGTAAAGCGCATCATCGGAATACCAGTGTGATTTACATTACTCAGAATTTATTTGATCGGGCACCACAACATCGCACCATTAGTTTGAATGCTCATTATTTAGTGTTGTTTAAAAATCCCAGAGACAAATCTCAAATCAGTGTCTTGAGTCGACAGTTAGCCTTACCCCATTTGATGTCAGCCTATCAAGAAGCCACCAGTGTTCCTCACGGGTATCTCCTGGTGGACTTGAATCCACACACCCCAGACGAATACAGATTGAGAAGTCGATTGTTTGAATTGTTAACTATACACATGCCACAAGAGTATAAATAAAAATGTATCAACATTAAACTTGTCATTTATCATTATACAGTCGTCATGGGTCGACCTCTCTCAGCCAAGAGTAAATTAGTGAAAACGTTACGACGTTTACAGCAGGAGCGAGATCCTGCCAAGCGAGCCCATTTAATCGAATTAGGGCGTAAAGCCTTATTGAATTGGTTTGCTATGGGAGCTCGAAATTTGATACGTGGGGTCTTACCTATCAATAAACAGACTCAAAAGTTTATTAATAATCATCGTCAAGATTTAAGTATCATAGCCGATAAGTCGGCGAGTGATGAAGACAGAAAAAATGCCATTTTAAAACGCGGAGGAGCCGGATTTCTAGGCGGAGTCATCATTCGTCATTTATTTAAATGGAATGCACCTAAGAAACGACGTGTTCGTCGTTTAAAAAGTGTGGTAGTACGAGTCAATAATAAGAAACAAAGAGTGTTTCCAGATTGGATGGTCCGAGTAGGAGGAGCAGCTCAAAAGACCAGAAAGAAGAGAAAACCTCCTAAGAGAAAACCTCAAAAGAGAAAACCTCAAAAGAGAAAACCTACTGCTCAAAGAAAAGGTGGTAGAAAGAAAAAAACGACTCCCAAAACTCCAGCTCAACGAAAAGCCATGCCTGAAAGTTTAAAAAACGAAATCAATCAGTATTATAAAGAACAAAGACAAAAAACTATTGGGGAATTATTAAAAAAACAAGCTGAAATGAGAATGGATCGTCCTATGGGACCCATAGGCAGTCAAAGAGCTCCCGATTTAGAAATGTTTCCTCAAGTCAATGTGGGAATTCACACTCCTAGAATTAAAGTACCCATTCACACTCCTAGAATTAAAGTACCCATTCACACTCCTAAAATAGCACGCTTTCAACCTCTGACCGCTTCTACACCTCAACTTCCTAAAGGAATAAGATATAAATGCCGATATTGTTCTAAATTCTACGTCACCCAGAAAAATAGAGACAAACACGAGAAGGCCAAACACGACATGTATGCTCCTCCTCCTTGAGAGTATAAAAAGGGGAGAAACCTAGGACATGTCCTCATTTTAACCCCAGGATGGCTAAGAAGAAGAAGAAGAAAAGATGCTGTTCTACACGATTAAAACCTCATTGACCTCTTTTAAGAGTGTTATCGGACCCTCACTATTCCTCTCCATTAAAAACGGGTATTTTAAAACATTGTTCTGGAGATTGTATTCTCAAAATCTGCGAGATTGTTTACAACCTATTAAAAGGAGTGTTACCCCTTAGTTCGGCTCATAAACGAAAACTAGCTCCTAAGAAACACATCTTCAGGAGACTGGTCAAACCTCAATCTGTCCAGAAACGACGAGCTTTATTACTTCAACAAAAAGGAGGAAACATTTTACCCTTATTAATCTCAGCAGCACCTTTACTGTTAGGTGCCGGTCAATCCGTCTATAAAGTCCTCAAGAAGAAGAAGAAAAAAAAAATATGAGTCGTAAAATGGTGTTAGTTCCTGAAGTCTTATTAAATGATCTCAAGGCCAAATTACCCAAACCTCCGGAATTTCAATCCACCATCAGTTTAGGTCAGGAATTGGACGAGATTACAAGACGTGAAGATTTAACTCCAGAAGAAAAAGTCGCTTTATATGGCCAGGAACTTCATCGATATAGGAATTATTTACAACAAGCTAGACAGGAACCTATTTCTAAACTGAAAATTCCAGCAGCAGCAGCTCCAGCAGCTCCAGCAGCAGCTCCAGCTCCAGCCTCAGCAGCAGCAGCAGCATTACCAGCAGCTGAAATTGACGATGAAATTCTTGAAACAGTGAATAAAAACATGAAAAGAAAAGCTGGATTATTATTAAATCATTTAAAGAAAAACCCTAAAGTATTAACTTGGAATAAAGAAGGTGAAATTAGTTATCGAGGTCAAAAAATTCCCGATTCTAACATTGTGGATTTAATGGCTGATAGTATGAGATCTCAGTCTCGTAAACATCATCCGGTTCCTACAGGATTAGAACAATTTGCTCAAGCTTTAAAAGAAACGCGTACTCCTCTAGAATACGTGAGCAATGGAAACCTTATAAAAGCCATGCAGAGACCTGGAAAAATCAGTACTCCTAAAAGTCACGAAATAGACGATAGTGGATTTTCTTCCTTTTTTGACACTCCAGTGAGTAGACCTGTAGGGGATCGAGGAACCGTCATTAAAAAACCCATTTCAACTCCTGTAGGGACAAGGGTAGGATCCAAATATAGTCCCTTTAGAGCTAAAAAGGAATTAAAAGCCAAACTCGAAGAAGAAAAGAAATTAGGACAAATCGATGAAAATTGGCTTTCATTGCCTAAAATATGAAAAAGAAACAAGTAGAAGATATTTTAAAAGAGATTTATTATGATCCTAAAAGAGGGTACGGAGGAATACAAGCTTTGTATCGTCAGGTCAAACCTTTAGGAATTTCCCTGAAAAAGATTCGAGAATGGTTAAAAGAGCAAGATACTTATACTTTACATAAACCCATTCAAAGAAAATTCCGGAGACAACAGACTAGAGTGACCGATATAGACGAACAATGGCAATTAGATTTAGCAGATGTGTCCAGTTTAAAGAAACATAATGATGGATATACGTTTTTATTATGTGCCATTGACGTCTTATCTAAATATGCCTGGGTAGTGCCTTTAAAACAGAAAACAGGAAAAGAAATGATTCGAGGATTACAAGAGATTTTTCAACAAGACGGTCGACGTCCCGTCCGCATTCAATCAGATCAAGGAAAAGAATTTACCAATCGAGAATTCTTACAAGCTTTTAAATCCATTCACTTTTTTACTACTCGTAATACGGACACTAAAGCCAGTATCGTGGAACGATTTCAGCGTACACTCAAAGCACGCATGTGGCGTTATTTTACTCGTCATAAAACCAGACGGTATTTAGAAGTTTTACCGGATTTAGTGTATGCTTACAATCATACCTATCATCGGAGTATCAAAAGAGCCCCAGTTCAAGTGAATGCTTCTAATGTGTTAAAAGTCTGGAAAACTTTATATGGGATATCGAATCGAAAACAATTTCTTAAACCACAGTTTAAAGAAGGAGATCAGGTCCGCATCAGTAAAGCCAAACGCACATTTGAAAAAGGATATTTACCTAACTGGACCACAGAACTGTTTACTATTTCTAAAAGAGTTCCTGGAAGGTATCCTTACGTGTATAGAGTGCAAGATTATAACGGAGAGGAATTAGAAGGGACTTTTTACGAAAAAGAATTACAAAAGATCATTAAAAAAGACGACGTGTACGAAGTGGAGGAAATCTTGGGGTATAAAAAGCGACGCGTCGGGAAAAAAATCATTCAAGAAGTCAAAGTTCGGTGGAAAGGATATCCCCCTAGTTTTGATTCATGGATTCCCCAAACGGATCTCATCAAATAACGCCTCATTGGAAATTTTGTGGAGAGAATATTCCTCGAGAAGAAATCGTTTATTTCGCCCAATTATTTATCTGTGTCTCTCTTATCATTACCAGTGTAGTCATGTTAGCTTTACATGATCCTAATCGAGAATATTGGATGGTATGTGTCAGTTCTTCAGTAGGTTATATCATGCCTAGTCCTACGATGATGCATCATACCCCTAAGAAGACCACGAATACACAGGGGTAATGTCTTAAAAAAATAAATACATCACAGAGTATATATATATAATGGGGGAAACAAAAAAAAATTCATTTCTGATCTGACTGAGGATAGAGCAACATGGATTTTTTAAGCTCAGAGTATCGTTGGAAAATGCAAGAACATACAGGTTCCACTAAAAAAGGAGAATGGATGAAAAATAAAGATGAATGTATCCAAGATTTCATGGATAAGAATCCGGGAGAAACAGGAGTCAATGATGTGTACCTGTATAAGAGAATCAAATTACCGGACCATGAATGTGGACAACTTATAAAAGTAATATTAGGACCATGGCGACCCCAGTATCAGGAATTCAAATGGAAAGTAAAATACGTTTTCGCTCACAAACCAGAGGGACCAGCAAGGACTTGGATTCAAGGGAAATGGATGGAAGAAATCCGTGATTGTATCAAAGATTATGTAAATAAAGTGCTCAAAGAAGGATACGACATCATGGACTGTGCTTGTGAAACAGAATATTTGTACATGAGGAGAACTTTTCCTATTCAAAAAGAATTATGTCAAAGTATTCCATGTTTGTTACTTTAATGTTATTGTGAATTAAAAATTTAAAAAAAAAAAATGTCTTATTTTTTTCTCTCTCTCTCTTCAACTATAACATTTTTTTTTGTGACACATGACGTCACAATGCATACCGAGCTGTGATTTGAATCTCTGCCAAGTTTTTGTGTGTATTGCTTATGCCTGACTCAGCATAACGTCAATCAAACGTCCACAGTAGTATCTCAATAAAAAAACGTAAGTCCAACACATTTTTGCACACCACCCCCTATAAATAAAAAGGTATATAAAGCTTAGCTTTGAGTACACTGAGCTCAATCATGATTTTTTCGTGGAGACTGATTTATTTGATTGACGTAGAAAAGTATTACTGTCATTACTGTGATAGGAAAATCAACCAATGGCGTACATTTACGGTGTATGATTATCCCGGATGGCATCACAGAACTTATCGAATTTGCGAGCATTGTGAAATGCCTTTTCCACACTGGTTTGTGGATGATCCCCCTTCTATGGAGACCTGTGGATGTAACTGGTGTGTGAAATATTTCACATGGAAGTACGGGGTAGAGAATATGGTACCCTTATGGGTCAAAGTAACGAGAAAGAGAGCTTTAAAGAAATGCCTGACCTGCTGGGAGGAAAATACGGAGGGGAAATGGAAGTGTCAACAATGTCGACAGTATCCTTGCTGTGGGAAATGTGTTGAGAACTTTGTCAAGACTTGTTACAGACTTTGTCCCTTATGTAGATATGAAGGAAATAAATCATAAAAAAAAAAATAAATGTTGTTGGGTTTTTTTTGAGATACTAAAAATAGATTGGATAAGATTATATATAAAGAGGTATGATCCAAAAATTATTCATTCTGATAAAGTCAAGTCTCAAAGTCAGACGCCAAAAAAAAAAATGCAGTATCGTTGGTATTGTGAGAGTTTATTTGGATGTATTTACATGCAGGGACCCTGGATGAAAACTAAAATAGGAGCCATCTTAGATTATTTTGAAAATCATCCAGGAACATCGACTCAAGATGTGTGGTTGGAAAAAAGACAGAAATTCTTACATCCTAAAGGATCTAAGGTGAGGGTCAAAATATACCATCATTATCAACAGTACAAATGGTTGATCCTAGGTCGTTGTAAATTCCAGACTCGTGTGGTTCTGGCTGAAGGTGAATGGTGCTGGAATATAGAACACTGTCTTCGTGATTTGTTCTGGAACCAGCAAAAAGATGGACTGAGGATTCCTAGCTATTACTGTCCTACAGAGTACCTGTATTGTCGTATTCCTTTTTCCCAGATTAAAGATAGCTTGGAAAACGAAGAGGGCCAGTGTTTTGAGACGGTGATTCCTTACAGATAAGAAGAAGAAGAAGAAGAAGTAGTGTAATAATATGTCCAATTAAAATTTTAAAAAACAAAAAAATAGTTGTTATAAATAGAAGGGTCCTAAGTTATTTTGTCTCAGTATCTCACTGAACATGGCCGAGAGCAGTAGTTTTTACATGACTTTACCCAGTGATGGGTCCATGCAATCTTTTCCGAGTAATACGACGGCTCAATTTAAAACTTTATTACCACAAACAGTCGATTTAACAGATGGACAATGGGAAGTGGCTTTAACAGAATTGATGTATCCCATATCATTGAAAAAATCACAGAAGAGGAAGCTTATTTTGACATCCTGCTTCCTCAATTTTATACTTCAAAAGTCCAACAACCTAATGTGTTTAAATGGGACAGATTTAGAATGAAAACCATAGATGCGATGCCATTAAGTCAATGTCCTGTCCTATTAGATTGGGTCCATACTGAATTTGGTAATCTCATAACAAAAGACCAGAAAATGGAAATTAAGCGAATTCACTTTAGACCAGGGCCTTACATTCATCCCATGGCTTTAACAAATGAAATCAGTCTTGGACTGGAAAAAACTTTGAAAAAATTATGGAAGTTTTTAGGTGATTCTAAAAAAGAGAGTGATTCTAAAAAAGAGAATGCCATGAAATTATCCTATCATGACAAATATGATAAAGTGATGTATCACTTTAACGGGAGAGAACTTAAAAAATATCCCTTATGCATTCGTTTCCCCACAGCTTTAGCTTATAAGCTAGGAATAGAAAGTAAGAAAGTGATGCTTCAGAACGATACAGAAACCAAATGGATCAACGTGAGTTACATGGGCAACAATACCGTAGATTTATATGAAAATCTGAAATCCATGTACGTGTATTGTGACTTGATTGAACCCCAGACGGTAGGATCCAATGCTTTGAAATTATTAAGAGTGGTTCCTTGTGCACTCAATCTGGAAGATAAAAAACAAGCTAAATGGGAACCGGTTCGAGCAGAATATTTGAAACTGAGTAAAAAACATTTCGATAGCATTGAGATTCATATCATGACTCCTTTAGGGACTCCCATGCCTTTTTTAAATGGAAAATCAGTCGTGAAACTTCATTTCAGAAAAGTGTACTGAGATGAGTGTACATCTTTTTTGTTACATCTTATTGGGAGTGATCACTTGTCTGATATGCTGTCTGTATTGTATTCAACCTTAAGACAGGAGGGTATAAAAGGAGTTCCTGGAGTGCATTTAGGTCAGTCTGACACTAGTCATGAAACATGCAGTATCATCCCGGATTATTGAGACAAAGAGGACACGGACAATTTGTCTATCATAAAGGTTTATTACGTCAAAAAGGACACGGTGTTGTAGGTGGAATTCTCTCTGGATTGGCTGGAGCCCTTACCCCTAATCCTACTGGATTTCCATTACTAAATCTTATTCCACGCAGTTTGCTTCCACCGCTATTTCAAACTCAAAGAGGAGGAAATTATATAGAATTCCTGTCGGGAATGATACCGAACTTACCTATAATATCCCCGAGTTATAAAAAATCTCAAAGAGGAGGAAATTTTATAAACTTTCTTTCGGGAATGGTACCGAACTTACCTATAGGGATGACTTTAAAAGAAGCTGTTCAATTAGGCTCAGGCCGGCGGCGACAAAGAGGTCGAGGATTTCTTAAAGATCTAGTCAAAATGGGTCGTAATCAAGCCTTGATTGCCGGAGCTAAAGTAGGAGCAGATGTGATTAAAAAAAGGAAAAATATCAAAAATGCTCTTTTAACGCATGGACTCAATGCCGTTAAAAATACAGGCTTATTTGCTCTCAATAGAGGAGGAAGTTTAGCTTTTAAAAAGATGAATAAGAAAGGTCAAAAAGGTAAAGGGAGAAGAAAAAGAAGAAGAAGACGGCAGAGAGGGAGAGGAGTTTTGAGAAATTTATTGAAAACGGGAGCTAAACATGCCTTGACTGCTGCTGCTAGAACGGGGTTAGATGTGTTAGAAAATAAGAGATCTTTAAAAGACGCTGTTAAAACACACGGAGTACAAGCCCTGAGATTGAATCTAGGTAAGAAAAGAAGAAAAAAGACACCTGTGTTAGCCCGAGGAGGTCCTAAGAAGAGAAAAAGGGGTTTAGATATCTTTGATTGACACACTATAAATAGAGGAGTCGAGTGAGATGGACCTTCATTTGTGAAAAATCCATCCTAGTAGACAGACATCATGTTGCAACCAGATTCCTGTGCGTGTGGGATGAACAATTTAGAATTGTTCCAAGTCCCCCCGACTAATATTGCTTTAGAAGACTCCAAATGGGAAGAATATTACCCTATTTCCAGTACTTTAGATTCGGATACGGCTCCTATTGAATTTGAAATTAATGGACAAGGAGATCAATATCTGGATTTATCTCAAACGTATGTTCAAATAGTGTGTAAATTTACCAAAGAGGATGGGACTAATCTGAGTGGAGCTGGTAGTACTTGCGCCCCGGTGAATAATATCTTCCATTCTTTGTTTACGGAAATCGATCTCAGTGTCAATGGAAAAATAGTGACTCCGGGCACCGATACTTATCCTTACAAAGCTTATCTGGAGAAATTACTTTCTTACAAACCCCGAACTTTAATGACCCAGATGAAAGCTTGTAGTCTGTGGGAAAAAGATACAGCAGGACACATGGACGAAGTAGGGGTAGCAGACCTTGGAGTGGCTGAAAATAAGACATTTGATGTAACCCCAGGTGCACATGGTGCTGCTGATACTGTGACCATTAATAAACCTATCGTCCCAGAGTTACCGGCCAATTCTAAAAACGAAGGATTTAGAAAACGTCACCAGGCTATCAAAGATAGTAAGAAAATAACCTTGTATGATCGTTTACATCTGGATTTATTTCAACAAGACCGATTTCTACCGAATGGAGTAGATATCCGTTTGAGATTTAATCGAGCTAAACCTCAGTTCTATATGATGATCAAAGATGGAAGTACGGGAAAAGTTAAAATATTGAGCATGATCTTATGGGTAAGAAAAGTCAAACCCACAGCCGTCATGATGAATGGTATTAATCAAAGTTTGAACACTCACAGAGCTAAATATCCATTGAGAAGAGTCGAAGTGAAAACCTTTACCATACTCACAGGAACACAATCTAAAATCACAGATCATCTGTTTCAAGGCCAGATGCCTAAACGCATCATTTTAGGTTTTGTGGACAATGCGGCATTCAACGGAGATAAAACTAAAAATCCGTTTCATTTTCAAAATGTGGGAATTAAGAAATTAGATGTCAGTATTAACGGAGAGACCATGAGTACTCGTTGTTTCGAACCCAATTTCAATGAAGATTTATATCTGAGATCTTATCTGAGTTTATATCAAGCACTGGGAAAATTAGGAGAAGATTGGGCCCCGGACATCACCCTAGAAGAGTATAAAAACGGATACACTTTATGGGGCTGGGATTTCACGAAAGATCAAGAAGCGCAATCGGATAAATTCCACATCATAGAAACCGGAAATCTGAGAGTAGAAGTCCAATTTACGAACAATACGGTGAACACCTTAAATTGTGTGGTGTATGCAGAATTCGATAATCTATTAGAAATTAACAAACAGAGAGAAGTCAGTATTGATTATTAATGGATACAGGACAGTTAAAAGAAGTCTTATCCAGAGAATTAAAGAGTTCTTTTGGTGGTGTGTACCCTTTAGATTTATTACCGGATCAATTAAGACCTCAAGAAAAAGCCATTGTGGTGAATACGGATCCTCAAGATAAACCTGGAGAACATTGGGTATGTTTGTATTTGTCCAGTCCAGTCATCGAATATTTTGACTCTTATGGATTTCCTCCCTTACAAAAAGAAATTCAAGATTTTATCCATCGTCATGCTCAACAATGGATTTATAATCCATACCGATATCAAGCTTGGAATACAGATGTATGTGGACAATATTGCGTGTATTATTTACATCAAAGACATAAGAAGAGAAAAACCGCAGATGAGTGGTTATTCCCCTTGGACCATAGTACAGCATTACAAAGAGATCATTATGTAGCTGAATGGTTTAAAGACACTTATCATAAAAGACCTACGGGTCATGGACAAACTTGTCAATGTTTCTATCAAAATGTATTGTAATTGTTGTTGTTCTTGTTATCATTAAAAGAATTGAAAAAATCTATTCTTGTTTTTTTTTTTTTTGATAAAAAATGGGGTTTCCCCATGATACTAAATATAGAAAAAAAAAAAAGGTATAAATACAAGGTGTAAAATGAAAAATCTATCAGTTATTGATGTATCTTAATCATGGGTAACACGTCTAGTCAAGAAAAGAGTAAAATTCAATTTGGAAAGAGAGTTCTGAGAGAGGAAGATGTGGATAAAGGTATACCAATTCAAATACAGGAGGATGGAACTATTGAGATCCTTTCTCATGAAAAATATAATCAATTATGTCCAGAAAAGGATAATGATGGGAGAGATTACATTGAAAGACCCTTGACTACAGAAGAAGAAGAAGAATATACCCATTTATTACCAAAAACAGATTATCCTGAAAGACCTAAAAGAAGCTGTGTCCAAAAAAAAAAAGTATTTTGAGAAAAAAAGATTGACACAGGATTGTGAGAGAAAGAATCATGGTAGAATCTGAATAAATCATTTAAAAATATCTTTGAATTGTTATAAAAAAAAGAAGTGTCACCAAAAAAAAATTTCATTGTTTCAAACATGAGTCTGACAGAAGAATGTATCATGGAAATCAGAACTCAATTGTTGAAAGATATTAAAACTCATTATGAGAACCAACATAAAGAAGATCCAGGCAATCATTATATTGCTAAATTTAAAAAGGAGAGATTTAGAAGAGCTGCTAATTGGATATTTAATTTAACTGGAGGTCACCAGGAAGATATAGATCAAATCATTAGAAGTGATTATCAATATTTGATCTTACAAAAAGAAATGCATCCAGAAACAGGAAAACTTCATCATGTGAGAGGATTCCTTCAAATGAAACACTGGACCCATGAGAGAAACATGTACAAAATCATTCATGGGTTAACCTGTTTTGATATGTCTCACAGCACACCAGAATTAGAAAGAACATTTTATAAGCAAGGTGACAACTATGAAGAATATGGGACTTTAAAACCTGAAATGAGAAACAAAGAATTAATTCCAAGAGATTGTAGATTTACTTGAATAAATAACATGGAGCTTTTGTGTGTGTGTGGTTTTCTTTGCCTAGACTGTGAATCAGTATGACGTCATAATCTAAGGTTTTGTGTATTGACTGACTCAGCAAAAACGTAAACAAAACGTACACAGTAGTATCTCAGTAAAAAAAAAAACGTAGGTCCAACATTTATTTTTTTTGCACACCACCCCCTCTGAGGGTATAAATACAAAGGTGTGTAAAGGATCATGATCAGTTGACCCTTACCATGAGTCAAAGTCAGTTTGGAAAAAAAACAGAGGCTATGGATATAGAGGAGGAGAAACAACAGTTATTAGAAAAAATAGAGACTATGAATATAGATGAGGAAAAACAACAGTTATTAGAAAAAAGATTGATCATGCCTATGGAAGAAGAACATTCCAGTCCTCAAAGAAGAATGGAAGTGAAAACTCTGGAGGAGGATGAAGAACCTTGTAATGTTTACTTGCCAGCAAATGAGAAGATCCATGACCCAAAGAACCCATACAGAAGTTACAGAGTAGCCACTAACTGGACATTTGTTTTAAATCAAGTGAACGAAGAAATAGAAGATATATACATTTTTCTGAGACTTGAAGATGAAATTCAATACTTGATCCTAAAAAAGGAAATTCATCCCTGGACAGGAAAAGTGCATCAAATCAGGGGTTTCATTCAAATGAAAGAACCTGTAGGAGGACTGGATGTGCATAAAGTTAATCTTACAGCAAGATTTGATATGTCCCACAGTACACCAGAATTAGAAAGAATGTTTTACAGGCAAGGTGGCAACTATGAAGAATATGGAATTCTGAAACCTGAGAAGAGAAACAAAGAATTACTGCAGAAATGGGAAACAGCAAAATTGTGCCTGGAGAAATTTTCAATGTAAAAGAGAGAGAGAAATGATTGAGTATATGGAAAATTCAGATTAAAAATTATTTTTAACAGTTTTATAGTTGTTATTAGTTATTTTGTTCAGGTTGTATATATAAAAAGGTGTGACAATGAAAAAAAAAAATTATTCCTAAACATGAGTTTACAGGAGATACCAGGAGATTTATTAAACTTTCCTGTAGAAGCTATTGTACATCAATGTAATTGTTTGACTGTAAAAGCTCATGGATTGAGTCAAAGTATAGCTATGAAATACCCCAGAGCTAATCTCTATGCGACCCGCAGACCTTTAAGGTCTAGAAATTTAGCCCTAGAAGAAGATAGAGGAATTCCAGGCACCCTTCAAGTGTTTTCTTTACAAAAACCTGTAGTCATTTGTCTGTTAGCTCAATGGGATTATGGCACAGGACATTATAATCGCCTACCTTATTATCAAGATACACCAGAAAATAGAGAAAAATGGTTTCAAGCTTGTTTACAAGAATTGGGCACTTTACCTTACCAGACTTATGCCTTTCCTTATAAAATAGGATGTGGTTTAGCAGGAGGAAATTGGACTCATTATAGACAAAATATTGAACAATTTGTACACACTTATCAAAAACAAGTGTACATTCTTCATAAACATTGATTGTGTGTGTGTGTGTTATAAAGATTGTGTTATAAATAAATAAATAAAAAATAAAAAATGTGTTTATGTTATTTTATTTTTAAAAAAAAAAAAGATTCATGTTTTACAAAAAAAAAATAGGATGTGGTTTTACAAAAAAAAAAATAGTGACCTGGTGTTGATAAGTTTTCTATAACCTTGAATGTTCTTAAAAAGGTATCTATTCAAATCATTAAAGTGGCCCTTAAAAGGGCCGTTGATACGTTTCTATAACCTTGAATGTTTTTTTTAGGTATCTTTTCGTATAGGTATCTATTCAAATAAGTGGCCCTTAAAAGGGTCGTTTCTATAACCTTAAATGTTTTTAAAAAGGTATCTTTTCGTATAGGTATCTTTTCAAAATAAGTGGCCCTTAAAAGGGCCGTTGATACGTTTCTATAACCTTGAATGTATTAGAGGTATCTTTTCGAATCATTGGAGTGGCCCTTAAAAGGGCCGTTGGTTGATTTTTTTTATCAAGGGTTTACTCCCTGAGAGGCCTGCCTCTACCTCTGCCTCTGCCTGAGAGGGAAGGTAACTGGTTACCGGTCAACGGCTCCATAAAGTCTGGCCTTCCGGGTCGGGGTAGAGATGACTCTCTTGGAGGAGAGGGTCTCAATCTCGCCCGCGAGCTGCATATCTCGAAAGCCTGCGTCTACACAGGGGGCAACATTGGTTCATCTGTACCAGCACAGCTGAACACTCGAGACAAGCCGGTCGACGGCGACACTGACAGCAGATGTAATTGGACATCCGATCCTCCTCCAAGCAAACTGCACAGGAATCCATCCTGGCTGCTGCGACTTGAATCCCCCATCTAGGAATTGGCCCCGTAGTACTCACACCTGGTGACATCTCCGGGGTCGGGGGTGGTGGTCTAGCCAGTTCCGGGGAAGGTGCCCAGTCATCGTTGACGGGAGGGGGCCAATCCGAATCAACGGATGAAGAAGCCCCCTGTCCAGCCCAATCGTTGTTAACGGGAGGGGTCCAATCCGAATCTACGGAGGAATCCCACTGTCCAGCAGCTGCTCCCGGGGGATGACTGGGTGACCAGGTAGGAGTTGGTGGTCTTCTTGGAGGGGACGGGCTTCTCGGGTGGTCCTCGAGTAGTTCCGGACTACTCAGAGGGGCCGAATACGAAGCAGCAGGTGTTGAATCTGTCCTCCTCCTTCTCCTTGGCTGGTCATCTTCGTTAGTAGAAGACCTATGTCGTCGTCGTCTTCGTCGTCTTCTTCTTTCTTGTCTCCTTCCCCTAATCATGTCACTGGCTAGGCCCAGGGTAGCTATCGGCCAGCGAGCTAACTCCCTGCCGGTGGCTACGTCTCTGACGATCCAAACATTTTCAATCTCTACCCCTGGAAATATGTAAAAGTTTTGGACATCGTCCTCAGCCATACTGATACGGTGTCAGCAGAACTGATACTAACAGAATGACACCGAGCTCTGGCAAGCTGCCGTATTTATGCGCACATCACGAGCGTAAAAGAGAGCACCCTAAACCGAGAGCCAAAAAAATCATGGCGACGTCAAATTGTGTTATTTTGTGCTTCATAATCTATACTTTGGAGTGAATAACTTATTATGGGATTAGAAATACTTTCAAACATCTTAACCCTAAGACGAAGGTAAGTTTCAAGCATGATTTCATAGTATTTTTGATGCATGACATTTATCTGTCGTCTAGAAAAGAAGCATTGATGTTGAACCGAAGGGCTAAAATCGGGTCACCTGAATACATAAAATAAGTATTTTAACCTTTTTTAAAGTGTGATACAAGGAAAACTTAATCTATACAATGAGATTAAACCTAGAGAAAAGTGTTGATACTGTTTTTAAATCAAAGGAATGGTTTCAAGTGTAAAAATATAGCCAGAGTCGGTTTAGGTATAGACACAAGAAGGCGAAGGTCGGCCATTTTTTGTAGAAAATCACTGTAATGACTTGTATAGAGAATATAGGATTTTTTTAAATCATGACCTTTTCTGACTGGAATTTTTAAATAAATCAAATCAGTTTAGTTGAAAAACAATCTGAATCCACTTTATTTCCAGTGGGAAGGTCTAGATGTTTTATAAATATTGATAAAACACAGCGTCTTATTACAAGGCACAGCATTCTATACACATAAGCATGATTTTTTTTATGAATCCTGAAAGATTTTGAGATAAAACAGATTAGTTTTAAAATCAATTTGTATCTACTTTAATGGAAATGGGAATAGATTTGTTTTTTCTGACTAAACAAAAAAAAAAAAATCTCAGCGTCTAAAAAATCTCAGCGTCTAAACCAGGGCACAAGATGGCGTCCTATTTGTATAGAAATCATAACAAAAGACTTATTGTGGTTGACATCCTTTTATTTTTTATTTAATAATTGTTCAAATTGTCGAATTCTCCTCTGAAATCGTAATCGATCGGCTACTATAGCCATCCATGGACTTTTTCGATCTTCGGGTGGTAAATGATAAATTTCATTCAGGCTGGTATCAAAAGTTACACATTTCTTAACATGTCTGAAATTTCTACATATTTCATCCCGTATTGGATGCATATTTTCTCTACCGCTTCTATTTCCTTCCAGAGTAGACATACTTTGCTCCCTTCGGGATGACATAGGAAACTGTAAGGTTTTCCTAAATAGTCGCTCATTTTCATCCCGTACATTTTTTCCGGTAGAGTCTTTTTGATCCGTTGACAAAGGAAATGTATAATGGCTAGTCTCCCCAGTGTCGGATGATGTAATAAAGCCAGGCATTGTAACCACAAGTCCTGAGTATTTTCTATGATGGTCGTCGCTCTCTGGAACACTGGTTCCGCCTCCGGGGGTAAAGCTGCTGGATTTTTCTCGATACATCGCATTAAAAAATCATACCCTTCCAACACTAAAGAGTGAGTGTGTTTATGTGTTGACATGATAATCAATTGTGAAGAAATGACCAGAAATGTTTTCTTATTTATACCCCTGTTATCTATACAAGACGTACACAGAACGTACAATGTACTGACTCAGCAATGTACTGACTCAGCAAAACGTAGGTAAAACGAGAGAGGGGTGCTAAGCGCGAGGGTCTAAAACGTAAGTCAAACCTATTTTTGCACACGAAATTCAAAAGGGTATATAAACCAGAACTGGAAATTTAGGATCATTCTTACTGGGCACTTGGTACTAGACAGACGTAGAAATATGGCACAGGCAATGATGAATTCCGTGGAAAATCGTAATTATATTCCAGCTACCAATGAAGGGTTAGGATATGCTCTACCGACAATGCCTGACACGCAGGATCCCATCGGATTTGATCTGGGACTTTACAATATGCCTGAACCCATGACAAAGGAAGATATGGGCATCTTAACCACCACTTTGGATGGCATTGTTAACATGCTGACTCAACTGAAAGAGTACAACACCAGTGAATTTTGTTTGATTCGTGGGAAATTGTCCAGATTAGAAGTTAAAGTCGCTAGAATGGAAGAAAAAATGAGAGGATACGAGAAAAATGAAAACACAGGAGCTGCCAAGAAAAATGAAGATACAAGAGCTGCCAAGAAAAGTAAACAGACAGACCCATGTTTCATATGTAAAGAATTAGGACATTGGGCTCCGGACTGTCCCAGAAAAAAACAGAACTTATGCTACACGTGTGGAAATTTTGGACATTGGGCCCATCAGTGTACAGATGACAGTATGGAATTACTCAAAGAAGTGGAAAAACTGGAGAAAAAGGCACAAGAAAATAAGACCACCCAACATAAGACCAGTCAACAGGATCAAAAGCAGATTAACAACAAGAGGAAACTTCCTACTACCCAGACGGAGAAGACCCTGAAACTCCAGAAGAAAAAGTAAATATTATGTACACATTACTTTGAATAAATCATCTTACACACTTTTTTGACTGTGTTATTGTTTTTTCCGTTTTCAGAAAATAGAGCTCTGTGTGAATGACACACATGACGTCACAATGGTATACTTGAATCGATGCCAAGATTGTGTATTGCCTAGGCCTGACTCAGCACAAAACGTAGATCAAACGTAGACCCCCCTTTTTTTTTTTACTTGGGTTTTTCCAGGGTGTATACTAGATTGAACCGGTCATCTGGGGCCCAAAAAAAGTGTACTCAGTTGACCCGCCTATCCAGGATCTGGGGGGACAAAAAGTGCACTCAGTTGACCCGCCCATCCAGGCTTCTTATACTACTGGGGTTAAATCACGCAGCCTTATGATATGAAGTGTTCATTTCTAAAAGTTTCAAAGTTTAAATGAAAAAATTAAAAGTTTAAACTGTACTTTACATTAATAAAACAAGATGTTTTATCCCCATTAAAAAAACTTAACGGGGCTATAATGATGTTTTATCACTATAAGAGCAAGAATACATGTACGTACATTCTTTGATTTGTTTTATCGCATTTGATAAAAAATAAGTTTCCGCAGTTGTAATTATTTTAAAAAATCAAGATCATTTTCTTAGCTGCATGGTGTAAGAAAGAGAAACATAAATTAAAAAAAATGTATAGCAGCCATAATTGTAATCCTCTTTGAATTTACTCTGGGAAAATAATGTGCAAAAATAAAAAAATGTCTTTTTTTTTCTTTAGAAGTTATGAGAAAGGTTAACGTTTTGGAACCCTACCCAAATAAATTTGCGTGAAAAAAAGGAAGATTGATAAGAAAATTTAATCTCGTAAATATCTTTGATTTTCTATGAATAAAGTTTCAAACTTCTTCTCATAAAAATATAGGGATGATTACATTTCTGAAAAAATAACACAGAGCTAAATCAATATGCCTATGACCTTCGATATCAGGGGCACAAAAAGTGATTAGCTCAAGATCTTTACCAATGTCTTTTGTGGTTTGTTGATGTCAACAAAGTCTTTAACAAGATGAAGCTTTTTACATTAAAAAAATTTGATTGCTTAAAAAAGAGGTGTTTGGTATACCAAGAACACAAGTTTATACACGGTAGTATCGTCTTTACCCTTTCTAGTTACATGTAAAAAAAAAATTACCAATAGAAAAAACTAAATGTTGCATAATGAAAAAACCTTCTCAGTCTAATTTACATAATGTTTTTTATATTAATGCAATAAGTATTTTGATACCCAATTACCCATTAAATTGCTTATTTCTTTCCATAATCCTCTCATCACTAGAACACCATATCATATCCTTCAATGAATAAAAAGTCTGTAAAACAGTTTGTCGTGCGTTGCCACCTTTTATGACGTTTAATAATTTGCTTGAAATTCTCAAAAGTATTACTAACAATGGCATATACTTTTACAGTCTAATTTACATAATGTTTTTTTCCTGAGTATGTCTGGCAATATTAGCACATTTGAGGTTGCGTGTGCAAAAACTATTATAGAACTGTACAAAATAGTATTGTAACACATTGTGTTAGAACGAAGTACATGTACCATGCGAGATTCGTATAAGTGTATTTATAGTGGCGAGTTTTGAAGGGGTTACGGGGCTGTAACTCAGTCTTTAATTTTACTAGTAGCCTATAGGAAAAATTTCCCTTCTGGCCATGTGCGTCTTTCCTATTAACAAATGAATGGCCACTTGCACACAGTTAGATTAGGTAACCTGGGTTTAATGACTGATCTAAGGATCAGGTAACTTGACTTAACCCCAACTTGTTATACTCTGGTGAGCTGTTGTTGGGTTGCTGACCTGTCACTCAGGCATTTCTTACATGAGTGTAGGTTAAACCAGGATTCTTTTTGAATATGGCATCAAAGAAGGCACCAAATTTTACAGAATTGGAAAAGGCTGTACTTTTTGAATTAGAGAGTGAAAAAAAATCTATCATTGAAAGTAGAAAAGAAAAAAGAAAGAAAAAAAAGGAATGGGAAAATATTGAGATTGCATACCAGAAGTATAACGCAATTAAAATCTTTGTGGAAAAATTTGAAAGCGCGTGCAAAGGCTGATTTTGCAAAAGAACGAAGAGACAGAAAAAAGACTGGTGGAGGAGTAATGGAGAAAAATATAGATAAATTTTCGGGCGCAATCAATGAAATGATTCCTCAACAAATAAACAGTCTGGATAACGCATTTGATGATGATGATGCAAGTTTCCACGGAGATGAAGCAGAAAAAGAACAGGAGAAGGACGTTGATGATGATACTCAGGTAATTTTCAGAATGTGTGGGAAAAAAAACCCACAAATAATAATCATTATTTTTCTGTACTTTGTGTGTGCATAATTTAAAATTTGTACACTTTTCACATGGATAATAAAATGTCACACTGATTTCTAGTTCTGATTTTGTATTTAAAGAAAACGCTTTTTAAAAAATTTTATAATATTATTGTATTTTATTTCATTTTTGGAACAAGTACTACAAAATATTGATGAATCAAACATAGACAAGGAATAGTCATAATCACCCTGTTTATCCAAGTCAACCTCCAGCACCGCCACTGCTGAAAAAAGGGAAAACGAACTGGAGGATATCAAGACAAAGTAAAATCAGCACTTCTTGAAATGGCTGAAGAGGAACATATACAAAAAATGAAAAATTTGAAACTAAAGGAAAGCATTCTTATATTGAAGAAACAGAAACTTGAAATGAAATGATGCAACGCGGATCAAATAATAATGCAATTGCCTCAGAGACCAATGATTTGATCAATAATTTTGCTGGTGTTTGGCAACCATTTGTATAAAAATTGTAATAAATTTAGCTTTGTCCAATATATTTCTCAATATTGTCTAATTATCTTTTTAATGTGTCTGGAAATTGATATAATTTACTGTGGAATCATTTTAATTTGTGGGGGTCAATGTTCATGGGTAGGCAAAATTTTGTTGGTGTTTGGGGACGTTATTTCATGGGTACAGAAAATTCAATGAATAAATATGCTGACAAGATAATTGTTCGTAGGGATGTAAATTCCTTGATAAGGGTGACCAATAAAATCCACGAGCATTGGTCCCCCACGATCATTGATAATTCCACAGTATTTTAATTAATATACATACATTATTACTGAAAATGTCGTATGAGGATAGACCTCAGAGCTTGTCCTCCCTGATTTTGGTTTGGCAAAATAGGGACTGGAACATCATCTCCATCGTCATCATTTGCGTCAGGAACAGGGACAGCAGCTTTCCTTCCAATGTTATACAACGCAGAGCATGCTGTAATAACCAGTAAATTTGTGGATAACTTAAGTCGGAGCTTCTGTCGTAGACATGGAAATCTTCTTTTCCATATTCCAAATAGATTTTCTATTTTCACTCGACTATTACAAAGTGCAAAATTGAAACGCCTCTCCTCCCTGTTTGTACAAGTGAGTACTGGAGTAATCAAGTAGGGTCTGAGTGGGTATTCGTTATCCCCTATCAGAATTACCTGAATTTCTTTTCGTTCCAGCCGTGCACAAATGTTGCTATTTTGAAATATTCTACTATCGTGGGTACTCTCAGGCCATCTAGCAACCATATTGGTAAGCATCAACTCATGGTCACATATGGCTTGAACATTAATTGAAAAATAACCTTTCCTGTTCCGAAATAATTCGGAACTTTCACCTCCTGGTGATTGAATTGGAATGTGAGTACAGTCTATAGAACCTATGATACCAGGAATTCCACTCTGCTGCATAAAATTTCTCTGTGTTTCTAAAAGCTTATTCCCGGTTGGAAATGAAACATAATTTTTATATAGGGATGCAAGTGCTCTTGATACTCTCGTAACGATTCGTGAAACAGTACTCTCCTGTACACCAGACAAATCTCCTGAAACTCTCAAAAAACTCCCCGTTCCATAAAATCTTAACGCAGGCAATAATTGATTGAGAGGAGAAATAGCAGACAGTTTCTTTTGTTTTGGTTCCAGTGTTTCTGTAATTTCTTGTAATATGGACATTACACATTCTTTACTCAATTTGAATCTGTCAATGAATTCTTCTTCAGAATAAAATAAAAATGGGTTCTGTCTATCTCTTATTACCTTTTCTCTTCTTATGAGCTTTCCACATAATTCACCATATCAATTCTTTCAAAATATTCATCCATTCTATGCCAAACCTTAGTTTAAACCTCCCTACAACTAGGTTTAGAACTAGGATAATATTATACTGAGCTGATCTCACCTGAGTGTTACTGGTGTGCAAGTGACTCAACAAATTTGAGTTAAAGCTGAACACGACTCGTAAATAGGCATACGCCATTTTCGATATTATATCTACGATACATCAACACCATGGTATACTCTTCGCATTCGTTACACCTGACTGCTTTATTGTCACGGGTATCGGCGTGGAATGGCGACCCGTGTTCGTTCTGGTTATCTTGCATTACCTTTGTTTACATTTTATTGTAGTTACGTGTATCTGTGTTTGTTTGTATACTGCACTGACCTGTACAACTATAATTGTAAGTTTCGTTGGTATCTTACTTTCCTGCATTAGACGAGGTATTACAGTTATTGTTGTCGCTACCGAGTGCTGTATAGCATACGTCCGTCTACACCGGTGTCGACTGATTATACTGAACAGTGTCCAAATCAGGCCCTTTATATAGGGGTCCTCAGATATAGCGAGAATCCGAACAAAAATGGCGGACACATTGCTTTTACGAATCATGTTCAGCTTTAAGCCTGGATTACACTGATCCAGGTTTAACCCTGACGTATGCAAGTGGCCATAAGCGTTCTTGCTGTCTGATACAAGGTTTAAAAATTTAAAAGGGTTTTAGGATAAAAGTGAAAAGAAATCTTCTTTTCCTTTCACTGAAAATCCTCTTACAGTATAAGGATTTTATTTACATAATATATATGTGCATTGTAATGCACATTGTTTCAAATTCATTACGATTTACAAAGTTTATCTCTATAATGTTACATGGCTTGAGGAGGGCGGTATACGCGACAAAGACAACCTTGTAACAATTTTAAGCACACATTTTGCATGGCTCTCTCTCTCTTTTATTATGGAATGGCTCTACTGCTTAATGGAATGAGTGTAATTTTCCCAGAAGCATGGCCAAGGCCTGTTATAAGGTGAACATTTACTCAAATTACACTGATGGGTCAACGGTAAATCATTTAACACTATCCATTCAAAAGCGTTAAGTGTAAATCTATGGTTAGTAGAGAAGTAAAGGTTATATGTAGGTTTTATTAACAGTACGCATTTGAATAGAGCACCCAATGAAAATTCAATATGACATACCGGGCAATTCGTAGAACAACGAACGAGTCATGATGCAAATGCATTTTGGTTAACATTCAATGCAACGACACGATATCTGAACAGGACAAAAATTATAAATATAAATAATTTAAGCAAACTGAATGTACACAAGGGAAAGGGATAGTGAATGTCAAACCCTTATTACATACTTGGTCAAACAAAGAATATCAATAGACCTCCTCTCAGGTTTGTCACAACGTTTTTTTCTTTTTTTTTTTGAAGGGGGGGGGGGTACTGATATTTGGAAAAAACAAGAAGTTAGAAAATAGCTAGAAAAAAAAACATTAAGAAAATATGGTACTAATACTCCTCCATACTTTCTCATTATCAAAATTTGACAAACATCTAGACTTTACATTAATTTTGTAGACTTGTGAATTGTCTATCTGCAATAGAGATAGCAGAAAACATGAAAAGGGATGAAAGGATAACTTACAACACATGTAAGTTTAATGTATTGTTTACTACAAGAAGACGAAGTGTACGAGTATGATATCAAGCGGGGCAAAATTACTGTAAATTCTGAAGATGTATGTTCGGAACAACATGCTAAAATTGTCGTCCACGTTGCGCAGTGGTTAGAGCGTTTGCTCTAGAGTCGCGGAGTAAGGAGTTGATTCTTACGTCGCGGGTTCGAATTCCACTGTGGGACATGGAGACCGGTCCTTCGGATAAACTGTATAAACCGAGGTCCCATGTCGCAGTTATTGCTGGCACGAAAAAGATCTCTCACTGCTCAATGGCCCTAAGTGCCGAGTATGGGTCAAAATTTGCAGATCTCCAACGGCAAGTGGTGGTGTCTCCATATGAGTGAAATATTCTCGAGAGGGACGTTAAAACAACAAACAAACAATGTCTCCATATGAGTGAAATATTCTCGAGAGGGACGTTAAAACAACAAACAAACAAACAAAACATGCTAAAATTAATCGGAATTACCTACCTGCACGTATAGACTATGAACCTGCTACGACTGCAAGTTCGGATTTACAAACATGCAAATCTGGATATTTGAACACGATTATCCTCCATACTTTAGCACCCTTTTCTCGTGACGGCGTGGGAGTGATATTTCAATGGGGGTCATTTTTTAACCTGTGTGGAGTCGTAGAACAACCGGCCTGGAAGGGTTTTCTACGGTCAAAAATGACCCTACTTGCCACAGAATATTGACTGGGGGTCACTTTTCCATCTAGAAATTTGACCCCCGGTCAATATTCAACGGGGGTCACTTTTCGTCGCTACACCGGCAGCATTCCGTTTCCCTCTGTTTATCTCTGTAGCCTATATGCGTGCACTAGGATATTTTTATCTACCAAAACGTATGAATTACATGTACTGTTTAATTCGACAGAAGACATTAAGACTCTCGGATAGTTATGCAAATAGTGAAATTTGCGCACAGTATAAGTATATTTGTACCTTATTGTCCAGAAGTTATAACAAAAAAGGTTGGACACAAGTTTTTACAATGTTCAACAAAGAACAGACGTTCTCCTGTGTAAAAATTCCAAAACTGAAGTCAGATGGAATCAAATGTCATTAAGATTACTTGCTTCCATAAAAGCATGCAAATTATATATCGAGAGAAATGCAGTTTGATATAGTAAGAACAAGAGGCCAGTGGGTCACATAGCTCACCTGAACATATGGCTATAAAAAAGCAGAAATCGGTTTAAATATATGAGTGGTCACACTCTACCCCCAGGTGTTCATGATTTGAACAAACTTGAATCTACTCAAAATGAGGATGCTTCCATACTTATATGACTAATCATGGTCTTTCCTGTTCTTAAGAAGATAATATTTTAAAGATTTTTATATATTCCTACATGTATGTAAAGGCTTGATCTTCGATTGTGACCCCACCTTTTTTTTTAAATGCACTAATTATTTTTTTCCATATAAAAATACGTCGAATAAACCTGATACTACTCCCTGGGGTTATGATTTAACCTAAGTTGAATTTATTCTACCTGAGAATGCTTTCATATTAGTATGACTAATCATGGCTTCGATGTTTATCAGATTTTTTCCTAAATATTGCTATATAAAATTTTGATCTCCTATTGTAAACCCTGCCTAACCCCCGGGGGAGGGGTGGGGGTCATGATTCGAACAAATTTGAATCTAAACTATTTGAGGATGCTTACATATTCATATGACTAACCATGGTGAAGATTTTTAACAGATTTTCCTTTTTATGTAAAACTTTCATAGCCCATATTCTGATAACGCCCTACCCCCAGGGGTCATGATTTAAATAAACTTTAATCTACAACGTGTAATGAAGCTTTCACATACTTTTCATCTTCTCTGACCCAGTGGTTCATTACAAGAAGTATTTTAAAGGATGCATATCGTTAAATTTTTACTAATTTTAATTTTCTCACCTTGAAACCCTGGAAAGAGGAAGTGACTCTTCATTTGAACAAATTTGAATTCCCCTTTACTAAAGGATGCTTTGTTGCAAGTTTGGTTGAAATTGACCTTTTGTTTCTCGAGAAGAATTCAAAAATGTAAAAGCTTTACAGATGACACCCGAGAGATGACAGGTTTCATAAGTTATTTAGGAAAGACTTTTTCATAATAAATACACAATTCATTCTATTGTGGGAAAAGGTATAAAAAAATTACAGAAATACTAATAGACTGATGGGAAATAACTCGTCGGAAAAATCCTGGAATCTTTAACAGATGCAATAATAATCAGGAAAAAATCCAAGAATTATTAATAGTTACTTCAAATATCGATGTTTCCCATTTGTTTACAAAATGGAAAGTATATTTTTAAGTCCCAGATCAACTGAAAATTGACATTTTTCATTATTTCCAGTCAAAGTAGAAATGTACACAGTAGACATCACTTCTCATTCTTCATTTGTCAACTATTTAATTCAGAGAAGTATCCATGTGAGTTTCACTTATTTCTTTTAATAGTATTAAATTTTTATTTTTTGGATGTCGTCGATCGAAGAGTTAAACGATGAAAATCATCAAATTACATTGATACACTGACTGATCTCCTAAAACAAGTGAATCTCGCAAATATGCAATGAAAAAAGAAATGTTGTGTAAAGATCGTGTAATTATCGGTCGCAGGAGCGGCCGATCTACTAAAGTGAGACGTCATTTTTTATAAGTTCGGTGAAATAAATCGTTAAGAACAAAATAAAAGAACCTTTGTTTCCCCTAATGCAACCGACCCAATTAAATTGCGCCGACTGAAAAAGAAATTTTAAATAAGATCATTCAAATATTTTTTTTTAAAAGTCTCTATCAACTTTGATAAAACACAACTTAATCAAAATCCGTTTTTAGCAGAACGGCCGACATTGTTCGAGATCTACTGTGATTGTCAAGCGTTTGATGGAAACAAAATGGCACCCACAAAATGTGGTCATGGATGGATAGTTTGTGTTATAAAACAGCGGCAACCTTATGTGCTTTTAGCTTATTAGAATCCTAACTCTTGAAACATTTCGTTATTTAAATATACCACGACTAATTAAGAGTGTTTCGGTGATATTTACAAACATTTCTTCTAAAATTAAGGTAAATAACATGTAGTACATTGTAAGGCATTAGCAAACGAGGGGCCCACCTCAACCAATTTCACTGCATTTTATTTAATTTGAGCTTTGATCTCATAAACATTTTATCTATGTTCCTATGTTAACTATTTGGGACCATGGGAGTTTTTGTGGTTATTTCTTCATATTTCATTTCAATGAATATACTAGTAATTCAGACGTCCTTTCTTCATGCCTTTTGTTCAGGGGTTAAACTTCGTGACTATGACATTGTGTATGGCATTTTTAGGCCACCTGAGTCACTCAGGTGACCTATTGCTATCTGTTTTTGTCTGTCGTCGTTCGTCGTACGTCGTTCGTCGTCAATCGGTCGTAAACTTTTGAACATTTTTAGCGTCTTCTCTGGAACCACTGAACCAATTTCAACCAATTTTGGCATATAGCATCTATGGGTGAAGGGGAGTAAAAATTGTGAAATTTATGGCCCCTGCCCCCCTGGGGCCTGAGGGGTGGGGCTAAAACCATCAAAATTAATGCAATCTTTAAAAATCTTCTTCTTTACTCCTGGACATCAAGCAGTCAAACTGTTGGCATGATTGTAATAAGCATTGAGCCCTCTACCAAAATTGTGAAATTCATGGCCCCAGGGTCAGGGGTTCTGGTGCTAGGGCGGGGCTCTAATGATTATATAGTGAAAATGCATTAATTCTTTAAAAATCTTCTCCTCTGCTCCTGGGTATTAAGCCGATGAATTAAGTACATAGTTATGATGAGCAAGAGTGCCTCTTCCAAAATTGTGAATTTCATGGCCACTGGGTCAGGGGTTCTGGTGTTAGGGCGGGGCTCTAATGAATATATAGTGAAAATGCATTAATTCTTTGAAATCTTCTCCTCTGCTCCTGGGTATTAAGCCAATGAATTAAGTACATAGTTATGATGAGCAAGAGTGCCTCTTCCAAAATTGTGAAATTCATGGCCCCAGGATCAGGGGTTCTGGTGTTAGGGCGGGGCTCTATAGATTATGTAGTGAAAATGCATTAATTTTTTGAAAATCTTCTTCTCTGCTCCTGGGTATTAAATAAAGGAACTAAGTACATAGTTATGATGAGCAAGAGTGCCTCTTCCAAAATTGTGAAATTCATGGCCCCAGAGTCAGGGGTTCTGGTGTTAGGGTGGGGCTCTATAGATTATATAGTGAAAATGCATTAATTCTTTGAAAATCTTCTTCTCTGCTCCTGGGTATTAAATAAAGGAACTAAGTACATAGTTATGATGAGCAAGAGTGCCTCTTCCAAAATTGTGAAATTCATGGCCCCAGGGTCAGGGTTTCAGGTGTTAGGGCGGGGCTCTATTGATTATATAGTGAAAATGGATTGATTCTTTGAAAATCTTCTTCTCTGCTGCTGGAGACTATTTAAACAAACTAAGTGCATGGTTATGATGCATAAGGATGCCTTTTCAAAAACTGTGAAATTCATGGCCCCAGGGTCAGGGGTTCTGGTGTTAGGGTGGGGCTCTATTGATTATATAGTGAAAATGCATTAATTCTTTGAAAATCTTCTTCTCTGCTACTGGAGATTATTTAAACAAACTAAGTGCATGATTATGATAGACAAGGATGCCTCTTCCAAAATTTTTAAATATATGGTCTCAGTTTTTGGGGGTTCTTGAGGAGGGGGGGGGGAGCTCTATTGATTATATAGTGAAAAAGCATTAATTCTATTAATTAATCATTAATTAATCCTGTCTGCTCCTTAGTGTTGAGCTGATAATAAATTGCTTAGCTATGATGAAAATGGGAGCTTTGAACAGAATTTTTAAATCTTGTGGTCCTAGGGTCAGGGGTTCTGGCATAACGCGTGGGGGGGGGGGGGGCTTTTGATAATTTAGTGGAAAAGTGTTAATTCTTTGAAGTCCATAGTTATGATGATGAGGGTAACTCTTTCAAATTTGTAAATTTCTTGACCCTTGGTCTTGGGTTGTGGTGTTAGGGTAAGGCTCTGTTGAATCTGTAGTGAAAATGCATTGTACCTGTGAAATTCTTCTCTGCTTCTGGGCATATCGGAAGCAAACTGAGTAAAAGTTTAAATGATATGAATAAGTGTATTTCTACCAGATTTTTAAACATCTGGACCATTCGTCTAAGCATTCTGGTCCTGGGCAGGGCTCTATTAATTTGTATTCTACTGAGAGAAGTTATTCCCCTTTTCCATTCACCTTTGATAATTAATCACTGTAAATAATGTATTTGAAAGGTTAATAGAATAAGATAATTATGCAAGAATGTTTATCGTATAATTAAAAAAGTATTTTCTTAGTTTTAATAATCAGGTAGACCTGTAAGTAATAGATAAATAAAAATGAGACAAAAATAACTTATCTTATTAAAAGTTCTTCAAAGACCATAAGAGAGGTCAATGCTAGAGGTCTTAATATGGGTTTAAAAATAGTACAGAAGCACTAATAGTTTGTCAATAGTCTGCATGGTGATAGTGTTAATTGGGGGACAGATTAGAACTTAATTTATGAGTTGATACTGAATACTAGACTTATTATTTTGTTGATCCTGATCTTCCTACTTCTCTTGCTTTAGGGCACATTGCTTCATCTATCAGTGTATTTAACTTCGAAATTGTTGTATTATACTCAGGTGACCGTTAAGGCCCTTGGGCCTCTTGTTTTTAAATAGTCTGGTATCGACTTCAAGGTAACATTTCAATTTTAGATTTAAATAAAAAAGTTTTGTATACTGTAAAAATTGGATAGCCATAAAAGTCTGGATTGCTAAAAATATTTTTATTGCATTTGATGAAAAAATATTCTAGTAACTGGTAAATAAATAAGATTTATGATCAACTTTCCCCCATTTTTCAACCAAATACATGTATAAATAAATATATATATATTTTTTTTTTACAACAAGAAAATGATGTGTAGGCAACATATGGAATATATGCGCCATTGGGAAAGCAGACACGATTTTTCTTTATCACTACTACGATGTCTTTCAAGATTTCCTTAGTACACTAAAAAGGCATACATAAACTAAGTAATCTTAATACGTACTCCTTTAGGCTGTACGATTTTTTTATTCATTTCCTAAAGGTGTATAGAGGGTCCATTGTTTTGTTAAAATAATTAATTTTTTATCATTATTAAATACTTCTACATCTTTTTTTCTCTATAGCCATTTAATCATGTATTGGAACTTGTGTATTGATTGGTTATGTATCTTGCGAGTCCCGAGCGGTTTCCTTATAAATAATTATCGAATATATATTTATTCTGCCCATGCTTCGCAAGATTGACACTGAATGTTGATAATCGAACATTTATCTACTGTTGTAGTAAAATAAACAATATAGCCATAGGGCCCTGGGCACGTCTCCCCCCCCCCCCCCCCATTTCCCTTATATTTTTTACCGATAAACCCGTTGAACCCTTTGAAACCAGTATTACTAATTATTATTAATCGCTAGTCACTTGCTTTATTGCACACTTAAAAACCCGTATTAGTCGCTGGTCACTTTCTAATACCTTGTCACAAACTATATCCCCTTTGAAACCCGTATTACTAAATTAATTATTATTAATCGCTAGTCACTTGTTCCATTACACACTTATAATTCTCATCGACAACAATACCCCCCCCCCCCGACATTTGCTCTTTGAATCCGATTAAAAATATATATTGATAATCAAAGTAAACAAAGTAGATAATACGATATAGATATTCTTGATATAAATCTAATATTATAATATTTAAAAAGTTTTAAAATAAATTTAAGCATATTTTGCAGACCAAAGACCAATATTTTTGTCTAATTTCGTTCTGATATATATAACACTCTTTCTTGCATTGTAATATAATCAAATGACCTCTTCGGTTTGAATATATTCAACGATTTCTTGAAAGTCAAAACTTAGCAAAGGGGAGTAATTGAATCTTTAACCGCCTTTAGATTGGTTAGTTTGGATCTTGAATCTCGAAACTCGAATTTCGAATCTCGTATTTCGAAACTCGAATTTCGAATGAGCCTTTTGGGCTTTCGTACGAATGAGCCTTCTGGGCTATCGTACGAATTTCATTTTTCAATAAGTATCTTGATCGACAGTGCTGCCGCTATCTTGCATAAAAAAAAACAATTTCAGTGTTAATATATTAGCCCAGTTTCCGGTATACATGTATAACACAATGTGTTCAGATCATTTTGACCTTTAATTTTTGTTCAATTGTGTAGAGATTGGTACCTCCAATATTTTAGAAGAGATGACAGTGTCCAGGTTTTTCTATTCTAAATAATATGTCCAGTCGAAACGAAAATTAGGAGGTGGATGATGGCACTATGTATAAAGATTCAGAGAAGTCTCATTAAATATTATTCAGTTGCGGATAAGAGATTGGGTATACCCCAAAGTGTTGCAGACGTATAGACGAAAGCTTTAAGGACGGACACCCCCATCACTGTATTCCCACCCCACCCATCCCTGCATGAAAACAACATGGAGTGTATAATGATTGGGGTGTCCGTCCTTAAAAAGCAGGGGGTATAATAAGAATTCAATGCTTATTTTTACATCCTCTTATTATACCCGCACTTTCTAAAGAAAGTTCGGGTATATTGTTGTTACTCATGTCTGTCCGTCCGTCCGTCTGTCTGTAACACTCTTCTTTCTCAATCTCCTTACATTTTACACAGTAGCTAATCATCTTTTGAGAGATGGTTGGTGGTGTCATGTAGATGTGCAGTAAGGTTTCGGAAGTTTCATTTTCACCCTAGGGGTAAAAAAAATGACGTTTTTATGCAAATAAAAAGCCCCTGGTTCCCTGAACTCCTCTTACATTTTACACAGTAGCCTAATCATCTTTTGGGAGATGGTTGGTGGTGTCTAGTAGATGTGCAGTAAGGTTTTGGAATTTTCATTTTCACCCTAGGGATCAAATGGGGTTCGAGAAATGACGTTTTTATGCAAAAAGCCCCTGGTTCCCTGAACTCCTCTTACATTTTTTACAGTAGCCTAATCATCTTTTGGGAGATGGTTAGCGGTGTCATGTAGATGTACAGTAAAGTTTCAGAATTTTCATTTTCACCCTGGGGTTCAAATGGGGGTAGAAAAATGACGTTTTTTTATGCAAAAAGCCCCTGGTTCCCTGAACTCCTCTTACATTTTACACGGTAGCCTAATCATCTTTGGAGATGGTTAATGGTGTCCTGTAGATGTGCAGTAAGGTTTCGGAATTTCATTTTCACCCTGTGTGTCAAATGGGGGCGGAAAAATGACGTTTCTTATCCAAAAAGCCCCTGGTTCCCTGAACTCCTCTTACATTGTACACAGTAGCCTAATCATCTTTTAGGAGATGGAAGATTGTGTCATGTCGATGTGCAGTAAGGTTTCGGAATTTTTCATTTTCACCCTGGGGGCAAACGGGGGTCGAAAAATGACGTTTTTATGGGGGTTAAATTTTTTTTAAATAAAAAAATATAACATGCTTAAACACCCTGGTTACCAGAATTTCCACTATATTTTATGCATTAGCCTTAAATTATGATCATTTGGAAGATGATTGGTTTTGTCCTGTGGATGTGTAAAATGGTTTTAAAATTTTCATTTCCATGTGTGTATGGCAAATAGGGGCAGGAAAAAATGGCCCCTCCCTAACCCATGGGGTCATAATTTGTACAAACTTGAATCTACACTTCTTGTGAATGTTTCCATATTAACCATGCTTTTGTTGTTCTTGAAAAGAAGAATTTTGAAGATTTTATTTCCTTTTATTCCTATATTAAACTTTGATCCCTTATTGTGGTCTGACCCTATCTTCAGAGGTCATGATTTGAAAACTAGAAATATGTCAATAGGACATAAAAGCCCCGCCGAATGTATATTACTAATGCAACATGAAAATTTGTATGAGTTTATGAAGTTTGATGGTAATATCTTGAACAGTTTCTTTAAAATTGAAACTAAAATCTAAAAAAAAAAAAATTGGATAAAGATAAAAAATCCTCACCAAATTATGTATACGTGCATGCTTACATAAAATATCTTAGATTGTTTCTTTAAAACTAAGCAAAATACACATTAAAGAGAAGGGAGGTCAAGGTCACAGGAAAGTGCAAGGTGAAAATTTTTTGATGCAGTTGAATAGTTCTCACTAATACATATCAGCAAATTAGGTTTGATTAAAATATCTTGAATGATTTATTTAAAACTGAGCTTAACACTTATTTAAGAAAAGAGAGGTCAAGGTTAAAGGAAAGGTTGGAGTCAAAATGTTGATGCAGTTGAAAAGCTTACATCAGTATGTATTTACTATTAGCATACGAAGTTTGATAAAAAATATCATAAAAGGTTTATTTAAATTGTGGATAAACACTAATTTAAAAAAGTGAGGTCAAGGTCAAAGGAAAAGTCAAGGTCAAAAAAGTTGATGCAATTCATAGCTCTCAGCAGTATATATCAACATATGAAGTTTGATAAATATATCTTGAATTGTTTATTCAAAACTGATTTAGACACTAATTTAAGAAAATTGGGGTCAAGGGAAAGGTCAAGGTTAAAAGGTTACAAACATCAGTATGTATCAGCATATGAAGTTTGATTGAAGTCGGACATGACAAACACTATATGCCTCAGCCATATTCATGGCAGGGCATAAAAAACTTGAATCTACACTATATGAGGATGCTTCCATATCAAAATGACTAACAAGCAAATTCAAAGAATTGTGATCCCCTGCTTTCCGTGTCCTAGTGGATGGGATGCCATTATTTATGACATATTGTTTCAAATATGCATGCCCTATCATATGTCTTTCAAAAGTAATCACCAAAGTTAAAATTTTTGAAAATTACATAAAACATCAAGGTCAAGGGGTAAAAAATCATAGCATGCTCGGAAACATATTGTTACAGGTAATGTACATGTCAAATATGAAATTCCTATCTCTTCTCAATCAAAAGTAATAAGAAAATACGACTCTTTTGTAAAATGGGTTAAACTTCATGGTCAATGTCACAGAGTCAAAAGTCATGATATATTTAGAAAGGTCTTGTCACAGGTAATATACATGTGTAATATGTCTTTCAAAATGATCAATTTAAAATAATGTTAAATTTTTTGAAAAGTAGGTCAAACTTCAAGGTCATGGGTTCAAAAATCATAGTATGTTTAGAAAGTTCTTGTAGGTAATGTACAAGTGAAATATGAAAGCCCTATCTTTTATTATTCAAAAGCTATGACCAAGGTTACATTTATTGTGACAGACAGACAGACTGACAAACGGACAGACTGACAGACAAATGAGATTTAATGTCCACTAGGTCCCTTTTGCGAAAGCGGATGACAATAATGCCCTTGCTGTTCTTGAGAAGAAGATTTATGATGGAAAAAATCCCCTGCATTTTTCTATGTAAATCTTTGGATCCCCATATGTGGCCCCACCCTACCCCAGTGGGACATAATTTGAACAAATCTAAGTCTATGTAAAGAAAGTTTCAACTTTTTGGGCCCAGTCAGTGGTTCTTGATAAGACTTTTTTAAATGATACCACCAAATTTTCACTAATTCTTGATTATACCCCCTTGAAAGAGGGTGTGACCCTTCATTTGAACAAACTTGAATCCCCATTACCCGAAGATGCTTTGTGGCAAGGTTGGTTGAAATTGGTCCAGTGGTTCTAGTGCAGAAGACAAAAATGTGAAAAGTTTACAGACAGACAGATGGATGACAGACAAAACCAGAAAAATTCAGGTGAGCTAAAAACTTATGATCACAAATACTTGGAAAGAGTTACAGTATTTGAAAAGCATTTTTTTCATGCATTGTTTTCAGAAGCTGAAAATGTATGACTTGTATCCAAGTTGAAAAAAAACTGCACATTTCAGAAAACAGTATGATAAAAAATAGCTAATCAAGGTGCTTTGAGTAGCAAAATAAGCTAAACTGGTATAGCTAATTCAACCACAGAGCTTAGTCAATTTTTAAGATGCACAACCTTTTCAACTCTTAATATATAATTAATATTTAATATATATAATTTTTATTTAATATATTAATTACATGTATTTGTATCATTCATTTCTGATTCAAGGGAGAACTAGAGATATGACCAGAAGTATATCCGTTGACTAATAAACATGTACATGTATTTTGTGTTTATTAAGTCATTAATGTTTGTTTGTTGTTAAATGTCCCTCTCGGGAATTTTTCACTCATATGGAGACACCTGTCACCACTTAAAAATAATGAAGACGTACAAGTTGGATTTGAGGTTAACATTCATTTTAGGAGTTTTCAACAATTAAGACGTAAAAAGATAACTCCTTCCCCTCGCCCCTTCCCCTTCCCAGACCCCTGTTTGTTCATGTAACTAGTACTTTGTTTTGACATGAAAAAAAATGTGAATATAAACAAATAGTTTAATGGTCCATCTCTTTGAATGATTTTCATTCCTAATTCTAGGAGGGTACATGGGTTGACCCAAATTCATGAATGAAATGTCAAGCAATCTTATCATTGATGCACTTTTATTTAATTTGATGTAGTCATATTGTGAACATTTCCAGTTCATTAAGAGAGTGGGAATGACCTCCAGGGGTTCATAACATTAAACCATTAGATATACATAACGTAATAACACAAGCAACAAAATTATGTATAGACAAATGGAAAAGTTTCCTACTATTTTGGAGTCACATGACCATTTGTCATTTCAGGCACAGGGAGCGGCTAGGGAGATTGGAGCCCCCCCCCCCCCCCCCCGGAATTTGCGAGTTATTTAAATAGGACTATATACTGATTTACAGAAGCAAATAAAAATGACTTCTTACGCCCTCCCCCCTTTAAAAACATGGACTCCACCATCATTGTTTTAATTTTGTTTGTTTGTTTATTTCCCGGAAAAATTCCTGGATCTGTGCCTGTAACTGAATGTAGTGTCGACAATGGGAGATAACTCTTCAGAATGTGAAATTCGTCTATCGTGGCATCCGATGATCTTTGATCCTTTTTAAACTTTAATCTAACCATTTGCATTTCAGTTATTTTACCCCAATCTATACTTAAACTTGTACTTACCGACTGTCATAGGTCCTGTCAACTTCATGAAATATAATCCAATTAAAACACAAAATGAACTAGTTATAATTGTAACGGGGACCGTTAAAGATGTTCCTCAAAGGCTCCCCAACTCCCTTTTGGTGCCTTATTCCCCGTAAGCTTCGTTAAATAAGGCAATCAAGTATATTGGTCGTTTTACGCATAACACGCGCGCGCACGTGAATACATGTTCATGATGACCATGTCATCTTGTCTACACTATTAATATATTTTATAAAACTGAGTATCAAAGAATTTCATCAAAAAGTATAAAAGTTACGGTTATATCACGTATATTGGTCATTTTACACTTTGCACGCGCGTGCACGCATGTGCATGTTGACTATTAATATCTTCTCGTCTACTCGATTAATATATTTCTATATTCTAAGTATCAAAGCATTGCATAAAAAGATATAAAACTGACGGCTATATAAAATATATTGGACATTTCAGCATTGCACGCGCGAGCACGTGCATGCATATGCATGATGACCATATCAATTTGTCTACACTTTTAATATATTTCTATTTTTTGAGTTTCAAAGCATTTCATCAAAAGTTTCAAAGTTACGGCTATATCAAGTATATTGGTCATTTAACGCATTGCGCGCACGTGCATGCATGATCCTCCATTCAATTTTGATAGTTGCATAATGTAGGAATTCATTATACCTATTTATATTCTAAATTTCATCCTGTTTTGTTGAAAACCAAGAAAATTATAGCCATTTAAAATTTAAGCCAATCAGATTGCAGCACATGTGCATGCACGTGCTTTCATGATAATTCTAATATATTATATTGTAGAACCTCCTAATGTGTGACAATATCATAAATTTCAGAGTATTTTGTCAAAAAACAAGAAAGATATTTAGACTTTTGTTACAGCCAATCAGAGCAAAGCGCACGTGTATGCGCGTGAGATCATGCTAATTTGACCATGTTATCTTGTCTACACTACTAATATAACCTTATGTTATGAGTTTCAAAGCATTTCATCAAAAAATATAAAAGTTACGGCTATATGAAGTATATCAGTCATTTCACTCACTGCATGCGACCGCACGTGCATGCATGTGCGCGCAAAATGACCTTCGTTCCACACATCTACACAACATACCTATTAAACCTAATAAGGTTTAACTCAATTGGATGAGCAGTTTCCCAGAACACTCTCGGGCAAAAAAGTACCGGAGAAGAAATAAGAATAAAAAAGAAAAATAATAAGAAACAGAGTAAAAACAATATGTTCTTAAACTTCGTTTGGGGAACATAATTAAATTCTACTGATGTGTACACCACACTGCATGTGCAATGTAAAATTGATAATGATAAAACTAGTACTACATGTAGAAGAGTGACGCAAGCTCAATGTGATGTAGAAATTTTCAAAAAGGTGTTCACATACATGTACAGTACAAGAACAAATTTTAAATTATCACAACAAACGATGTTTTAACATAACTTTGCCATCTAGGCCTATTTCCAAAAACCGGCAATTTGTGTGTGCGTTTGTGTGTTGGGGGGAAGGGGGATTGATTGATTGGGTATGGTTTTTTAAGGAGGTTTTTGCCTAATCAAATACTAAAAAATAACGTTTGCACATTTTGATAAATTCATCAAAAACGCTTTGTGCTAAAATAATATTATTTCTTGTTGAGAAAATAAAATATTAATTTAAAAAGTTCCAATTATGGGCCAAAAATTTATATCCCCCCTTTTATCAAATCATAATTTACAGAATTAATTAAATTCTGTTATTTCAGACTGGTAATGAATTAAGTAAAGGAAATACCTATAAGAGGCTTATAGGTCACATGGTCACCTGAGCATTTTATGCTGGAATTGACGAATACATTTACTGAGTAAATTATGTATTTTTTGGACTTTTTCCTTGGTAAGCCCAATATGAAGGAGTGTTCATTTAGAGACAAACACCTTAGTGCGGGTATTACTGTCTCATGACAGCATCTAGTTTTCTCTGTTTAGGAATGTTAATTTTTATTCGTCTGGTGTGGGTAATAGAGGGAAGAGGCATTTCGACAGGGAAAACTGAAATAATGCAAATAAATATTGTAAGAGAAAATATGAAAAATAAATTTTAAGCCTAAAATTGTTCCATTTTTAAAACTAATTAAAAGGGTAATTACTTTCAAAGAAATTGAGCATAGCTTTGAATGGGGGGGGGGGGGTGAATGCTGTTGATTTCCAATGGATTCCCACCCTTTTGATAAATATAATTTTCCTGATCCTTTATATCTGCTAGAGGTAGTAGATATCATGCTGATAGGATTAAAGTATCAAAGGAAATGCCTAATTATTAATGCATCTTTAAGGTGGAAGAATTATAAAGAATGTAACATGTATGTTTTGCAGCTTATGGCACCTATATCAGTATATGTACTTAAAACCCGATAATATGTTTCCAGCAAAATATGATATCAACATAAATACATATTAAGCTTTCATCTACTATTTTATTAAAGTTGTTGTTTAGACATTAACGAAATTATATATTTGCTTAGATAATCAGTAAAACACATTTATAGCAAACACGTTTATAATGAATTGATGCTTACAGTGCAGTGATTTTAATTCCCCATGACTTTAAAATGTATTGTGTACTTAATGGATATAAAGAATTACGTTTATAAGGAAGCAAAAACTCACAGGAATTCTACAAAAACCAGAAATGCAGATACATGAACTGTTTTACCCTCAAAAGAAAAAAAAACAAATCTTTGTTTCGTTAATTTCGAAATATAAAAAAATTAAACAACACCAGATACTGAATATCAGAAGATAAAATGGACATGTCTTATCTCTATCTAAGAGGTTTGTGCTACATCAAAGATAGGCAGATCAACTTGGTGAACGACATTCTCTTGGTATTTGTACTTACACGAAGATCTGACAACATGAGTTTTCTCTTAACTGCATTGACAGGTTAGTATAATGATTCCAACATTTATAAAACATTAAGAGAAGCTTAGTAAAGCCTAAATATTCAGTGTTCTTGTTTCCAGTTGCATGCATATATGCATTCATTTTTTTTTTTCTGTTCACACTACTCTTCAATATGTATCAAATCTGCTTCTATTTATAAATGACGAATCTTACAGACTGGTAATTTATCAATGTACTATACACAATATAGAAATAGTTCGTTATATATTAACTCCACGTTTTATAGTTTTAGGTGGGTGCCTCATCAGTAGTGATGCTTTACTTTTCAGCGTTATTGGACTGAACCCACCCCATTTAGGTATAAAAGCTTGAATTTTTATAACCTTTAATAACGTTATATAAAATAAGAATTTACAATAGTTTTTTTTTAATTTTTCAGATCCATTTTTGGCAACAAGGTGTCTTCCTATTAGATCAGCAACAAATGCCAAAGTAAAGTGTACATACAAAATGTCCCAGCTGTAAGTATGCTCCAATTTAAGGTTTCAGACAAACAATTTCTGCAGAATGGACCTGTTTATCCAGTCTGATGAATATCATATAACAAACTGTGCCTAAAAAAATAAACTTAATATTATCTTAACTTCATTTGGAATATATTTTAAATATACATAAATGAAAATTATTTTTAATCCAGCATTTCTTCAACACACAGAATTTCGTTTGTTTGTTTGTTTGTTTTTTTGTTTGTTGTTGTTTTTTGGGTTTGTTTTTTGTTTTAATTTGTTATGTTTTGTTTTTCTTTGTTTTTTTGTTTTTGTTTGTTTGTTTGTTTTTTGTTTGGTTGGTTTTTTTTTGTTTTGTTTTTGGTCATACTGAGCTCATTTAAAAAAAAATTAAATGAAATAAAATTATTAGCGTGAAGTCTGAATATTAAACCTTATTTCCCTTCAAAGTGTTTGCACCCAAACATGTAACGATGGTTTTGCTCTCGACGACGGAACTCGCACGTCGTCTCTAACCTGTGACACTTACAACAGCTGGAAGATTGGCAAGGAGTTCCAAATGTGTCGCGTCTCCAGTGGAACAGGAACCGGATCCGGAAATACTACACCCGGAAGTGGAACTGGAACTATTGGTATGCATTAAAAGTTTTATGTAATAAGCCTTTGCCTGAAAAAGAGGTGTTGAAAGTAATGCTGAAAGTAACCAGGAGACGACCACGTTTTATTTCCACGCGCATTTAGGTAATAGAGAACACCAAACACGTAACGAACGAATCTATATTTTAGGAACGTTATTTACTTTGTGATTACATGTGTAACTGACGAAACGTACGGACGGATGATACATAGAGAATTTGTTTTGTATATCGCTCCGGTTTTTGTAATACAACAGCATGCATGAGTGTAATAAATAGAGAATAATACATGGCAAAATCTGTATCACACCCCATATCAACCCGAGACTCCAATATCAGCCCGAGGGCCGAAGGCCAGAGGGCTGATATTGGTCGAGGGTTGATATGGGGTGTGATACAGATTTTGCCATGTATTGTTGTTTTTATTATATATTTGAAAATTTCAAAATTTGCCCATAATTAAAATAGATATGCATTTCTTATCTGTTTTTGTTGTATATCTGTTTTTAAAATATTTCTAAGTTTAATGGCCAATAAAAATTAAAGTAATAATAACTACATAATGGTGAATGATACAACATATTTAATGAAGTAAAAATTAAATTAACAACATTAACAGTAAGACAGGACATTGCTTCAACTCTTCTCTGTGAAGTTTCTTTGTTTTCAGTTTACTCTTTACAGAAATTAATTGTTACATTTCCATTAATGGTGGAACTGGTGAATAAGCCTTTAAGCTGGGGAAATGGAACTGATGCATTTGCAGACATATTGTTAATAATATCATTATTGAATTCATAGTTCCCAATTTCTTGGAGAACATTTTCAAGCCCACCAAGATCATCGTTCATTTCCTCTGCTGCATCCGTTGTTTTTCCCTTGGAAAAGTTGCTCAGTAGATCTGACATACCTTTTTGTTGGTTGATAGATGCAGTGCTGTAGTTGTTTATTGAAGCAATATTTTTATGGCCAGAATGTTGCTGCACTAGAGTTGGTGGAATCCCTGCGTGTACAAGTGTTGTAATAGCGGTTTTCCTTACACTGTGATTTACCTTTCGGCCTTGTATACCAGCTTCCTCACAAATCAACTTTATTATGTTTCCTAGAGTGTTTTTACCCATGGGTTGTGACACATACCACGAATCCCCAGTCGGCTTCCTATTTATGCCAATGTAGAAAGATGAATCTTCAGCTAGCATTTTGTCGGGCCTTTTTCTCTTGTACAATAAATACATCTCCACTGGGCATCTTGGATTACCTTAAAAATTGATTTCAATGTTCAATTCTTACTACTAATTCATCATTTACGAGTATATAAAAAATCAGAATAAGACATGCAAAATAGAGGCCTACCTTTGTCTTCAAACATTTTTGGTGCAAATGCTCTTGTTTCTCCAGTCACTCCTGTGCGGGTTTTTGTTACTCTTTCAGAAAGCTCTAAGAACTTTTCACCTGTCGATGTTTCCTTTAATTCAATGTCTCCCCATCTAAGATTGACGTGTTCTGTTCTGGACCGCATTCCAAAGTACATTGAATTGTTAAGATACACCGTGTTGCTCAAGGCTTTCGGGTTCGCTATGAAACAAAATACATGAGTTATGTTTCTTGAAAGGGTTTTCCTATTCTAAAAATAGAAAAGACTAACAGAAAAAAAGTTACATACCTCCACCAAGAAAATTGTTGAAATACAGGATGTCTTTTTCATTCTGAGTTAGAGGATCTGCTCTTCTATCCTTGTTCCCTTTTCCTTGTTGTCGCAGTAGTTTTCTTTTCGATAGTAGAACATCCCGGGAATGTTTAAACTCTCTGTCTTCGATGATGTTTAGATTAGAACCCTTCTCAGCTAAAAAAACGATTGATGCTACACTGGATGGATTTTAAAGTATCAGGCTCATATTGTTCGCCATTCTGCTTGGTGGCTGTCATAAAAAATTGGGCCAAATAGGTATTTAACTCCGCCGCAGGAATATCGCAAATGTCTCGATTTTCATTTTTGCTTCGTAACCAGGTTAGGATCTTGTTTACGTCTGTGGATGTTTTCCGTACTGTATTTGGGTTCCGCATATTCATGACAAAGTTCTCTGTTGAATTTTCTGATTCTATCAGTTCATCTAGTTCCCCAATTCTCCTTGCTAACGATTCTAAAACTCTGTCCCCCATTTCAATTTCTCTTGGTGTTCGTTTGTCCATTGTTTACTTAACTATCGTCTGCTCCCAAGCGGAAAAGATCCGAAATACTCCGAATGAAAAATACAAAGATGTTCCGGAAGGGTGTATTACAGGGTGTGATAAAGGGTAAAATAAAGGGTGCTGATACAGGGTGTGTATTAAAGGCCGCGTGCCTGTGTTCATATCAGGGATGCAAAAATCCTGTATTATATAACAAATATATAATAAACAACAAAAACAGATAAGAAATGCATATCTATTTTAATTATGGGCAAATTTTGAAATTTTCAAATATATAATAAAAACAACAATACATGGCAAAATCTGTATCACACCCCATATCAACCCTCGACCAATATCAGCCCTCTGGCCTTAGCTTCGGCCCTAGGGCTGATATTGGAGTCTCGGGTTGATATGGGGTGTGATACAGATTTTGCCATGTATTATTCTCTATAAACAAATATGCATATGTTTAGGTTCTAACGTGTATTTATTAAAGTCATATATGACGTATTTTTTGGTAAGTTCAGATTAACTAAAATTAAAAAGATCTTTCTATTTGTTTTATTCCTTTATATAAAGATAGGTTTTTCCTGTAAATTACACAATTTAAATCAATCGCGTTTCATAGTCTGATAGATATTATAAATTTAAAACAATAACCCATTTATTTGCCGACTCCGCATTTAAATGTCAAACACATTTTAAAGTCAATTTAACTATAGAAACGTGGGGTTATTCAAGTTCGAAATCGGTGAAAATTTTAATTTGATCATAAACAACAAATATCATGTTCATCTACACTTAATCTAGTATTTTAATTTTTTTTAGCTCAGATACGCCATATATAGCTTTAATTCGCTTTTTGTTAAAACATATGAAAATCGAACCACACTATACATGTATTACAGGATGACCTTTGTATATAATAAGAAGATAAATTCTGTAGATGATATTAAAATAATTATCAATGCGATGAGCATTGTTTAACAATAAATGTGAGTTCCCATCTAGGCTGGCAATATAAGGACTGATCATCTTAACGTCTTCATATCTTAAATGATATGTTCCATGTAAACACATTTTGATCGATGACGTACATTAAAATGTCGTCGATATGACGTTTTTCATGCCGTGGTTGTTGAATGATAATGGCGGTCTTGTTCGGAGGTATAAGTGGTGCAATTAATATAAGGATATCCACAGTCTGCTGAAATCAAATGTTCATTTCTACACGAGGAAAAAGTTACTTTTAAATGTGTATGAATGTCATGAAATTTTCTGTCCACTTTAAAATTCCTGCCGAGACTCCCTTTGTGGGAGATGTAAATCTCATTGGATGTTCTCTGTGGTACCCATTCCGTTTTGCGTGTTGTCCCAGCGACTTGTCAATCACCATTCTGCTGCTGTTCTCCAGCGAATTTCTGAAGCTATATGACCCAGCATAAACCATGTTTCTTTCTTCCTTTTTTCAAAATGTACCCTACACAAGACGTACTTGCTCCAAAGCATAAAGAAAGCATTTGATATAGGTGGGGTAATGTCTAAGCCATATTAATATCACTAAAACTCTATTATCTAGACATCATTGACTGTCCATTTCTCGTGTTTCCATGCAACTGAACTAGAGGTATAAGAAAACTCGATTGATTAATTCTAGAAATGAATCAACTGTCTCACCACTCAGTATCCAGAACTTGTCTCGGTAATTATCCCTTGCTATGCTCCACATAGCAGGGTTTGCTGGTGCAGTCTTTAATATTATGAATTTTATCCAAAAAGTATTGCTGGGGGAGGGAGATGCCAGGAAGTCAAATATTGTCAACACAAATTTAAGACAAAGAGGAACCCAAAGGAGGAATCCTTTCTTCATTCTCTATGTAAGGAAACGGCAACGTCCACTGAATTTTGTATTGAAGAAACATGGGCTGAATAATCAGAAATAGCCTCTCTTGACTATTTTTGTAAAGCATGGGAATTAAAGTATTCCGTCTGTACTGAAGAAACATAAAAGCTATCAGCAGAAAAGCTGTCTCCTTTCGTTCATATTTACTGTTCGTGTTCTGGAGAAAGGGAAAGGTATATTATATGTACATGTATTATTTTTTATGTTTTGTACCAAAAGGAAAAATGGGGGTAATTTTTCTACTCTACTCTGAACATGTTATTTAGCAATATTTTCTAAAATAATATAATAGAAAACCTTCAAGTTTTTTAAGAGTATTACATGTATCAGTTTTCAGAAACCCCATAAATATATTTGATGTATCCTTTGTTTCCTTCTTCATTATTCAAAATATTCTTTTTTACCCTTTAAGTACAACTTTACAATTAATAAATCATCATTTCTTGAAAATTTATAAAACCCATGTGTGAATAATAAAGGAAACGGTACACACAAACAAACTTTTTTCCTTCATTGGCCCAAATTTGCTACGCTCATTTTGCTCCAGTGATTTTACTTTATTATAAATCGAACACCCTTAATTGCATCACAATAGCTATTTTCACAAAACTTTCAAAAAGATAAATAAGCGCAGCCGAGTAGAAGTTTCAATTGAGGAATTGCTTATGATATATCTTAATCATAAATGCAGATAATCTCTTATCCTTGTGTATATTGGAGGTAATATGAATTGTCTACCTGAAAATACAAGGAGTTTATACACGGAGGGAACATTCGAAGAACCGAAAAGGAATAACAGTTTCAGGGACAGCTGAAGAAGAACGGCAGCACTGCAATCTAATTAAAATTAGATGTTCCGAATCCGCTACCGCTTCTCACACGGTAGCGGATTCGGAACATCTAATTTTAATTAGATTGGCAGCATTGAAACTGACAATCCAGATTTAAAATTTCACCGTGGCCACGTTGAGGGCATCGAGAGAGCAGTTTAGTGCAAAACTGCCAACCTCTGACAGATATCAGAAAGTGACTGTTATTATTTCGTAAAGAATAAAATATTATGAAATTTAAAAGTTGAAATAGGTTATATCAACTAAAAATAAAATACATGGATATAATAATTTATTGAACAACTACTGAAGATTTAACAAGAGAGCAAGGCCTCCCTACATACCCCCCTGGTATCCAACTGACGTTTAATTCACAAAATTTGCATATTCATGGTATTCATTTACTAGTAATAAGGTAACAGTTACTGTTAATGTCATCGAGATACGTTCGTTCGTTGCATGTTCATTGTTCTCTAATAGGTGTTATTATAATAACAGTTTACACAATCTCTAGTGAAATACAGAAAACTATGTATATCTATTAGAAATATTAATAAAACCTGCTCACCGATCTCGTGAAATACGTGCATATTTAATTGTACTATTTTTCTGTCTCCATACTCACGTATGCTATTAAACCTGTTTTAATTTGTCCCCATTGTTTATGTATATCTCTGCATACAATTATAAAATTGTGTTGTTCAGTTCAATCTCAGTGTACCAAGGAAACATTTAGATTGTTATTTCGTGTAAATGAATTTACAGGGAAAACATTCTGAAAAATACACGTACATTGTTCATATAAAGACATTTGGAATTTTATTCAAAATGAACTGAAGTCTTTATATGTGCTAACACGCCCGTGTTATCTTAATGTTTATACTGAGAATTTTAACAAGAAATCCTTTTTGAGACATATATTAACGTCATATCATATACGTTATTTGTAAATCATGTTTGCAACCATTAAATACTAGTAACCTTTTCATATTTCAACAACAGGAAACTGTCACCAAATTAATTCTATCAAGGATTGTCCATCTGATGGTGATTTCGCGGACTGTCATCGATGTGATCACTTCATTTCCTGCGCTCCGGATGGCGTGTTTCTTCGTCGCTGTCCAGCCACTACTTACTGGGACGATATTGCTAAGCAATGTCTAACTCAGTCTAGCACATGTAAACCGTAAATTATACACATATGTAGATTTTTTTTTATCATATTTAGAAATAAACTTTAAACAGACTGCTGTTTTCAACAATTCTAATTCATATAAAGAAGTCATTAGCGCCAATCAGTGGCGGATCCAGGAATTCGGACAACCCTCTGTCCTCTTCTTTTGAGAAAGAGAGGAGGAAGGTGCTTGTCCCTAGTCCCTTATCCCAACCGAGATAGGTTTTTTTTTTTTTTTTTTTTTTTTTTTTTTTACATAATTTTATTCACATGAAGTGAATGGGATTAGGAAGCAGGCATAGCCTATTTTAGCCCTCTCCCTACAGCAAGTTCAAGGTAAATACACTGTATAACATTAATTAAACAACAAACATTTCAAAAAAAAAATGCAAGGAAAAAGAAGGGGAAAAAATACAATGAAGTACCGGTTTTGAAAAATTGACAAAAGGTTTTCCTTTTTACCTTCGTCGGGGATATCGTATCTTTGATATCAATACCTCCAACAGTAACCCACACGATTTGGGGGGGGGGGGGGGGGGCAGGTTTTTTTACCCTACCCTTTTACATACTCCCGTTTTCAAATATTTCGGTTTTGTTGTTGTTACATCTTTTTTTTATTATGTGTGTGTTTTGTTATCTCTTAACTAATTCCAGTATGTAGCCTGTATCATAGAAATCCATATACATGTAATACAAGAACCCACTTATGTAACACAGTCTAAATGAAATTCAAGTACAGAGTCACGTACTTATAATTCATGTGACATTATCACCGAGTCAATTAATTATCAAAAGCTTCTGCCAATAAGGAAGAAGAGCATTTATATTAATAATGTTAGTCACTCTGTTTTGATAATTATATTATACTTTTCACTTGTCACTTTCCTAAATTCAGAGAGGAATCGGAAATTATTTAAAACAAAATTATTTATGATGATTTCTTCCGTGTTTCTTATTTTATTGCAACAATTTCATAAACGATGATGTCGTTGTATTTCTATCTTCTAATTGTTGCGGTTACTAAAGGTAAGCCTTTTAAAGCCAAATAATATTTTTTTTCAATGCTATGCCATTTTTCATGCTACTTAAATTATAACTATACAGAGTTCGTCAACACTACAGAAGCCTAGGCAGAAAAATTAATTGTAGCTTCATGCTAATTTTTGAATTAAAAAAATACTTAATAGAATAGTCTTTTTTCTTTCTTTCCATTTTTTTTAAATCTGAAATTACAGTAACGTAAGCCGAACAATACAACTAAAATTGATTCAACTTCTAAAGCATTATGCGAGGATAAAATACCTAACAATTCCACAATTTTTACCTTTGCATATGTGTTTTATCTGAACATGAGCCTAAATAGAAATCACATGTTTTGATACATTGATGGAGTGTCTTTTTTGAAAAGTTGAATTGCTGCTTGCCTGAAAATGTGGGATGTTTTACATTCATTAATCATTCCCTCTGAAATGAAATGAAAATTCTACTGAGATTTATTGATGTAACACTAGTGTAAAACAATGATAAGAAAATATAATCGAGGTTAAGCTTTTTTTTCTTCTTTTTTTTTCTTTTTTTTTTTTTTACTTTTTTTTTTACTTTTTTTTTTTTTTTTTTTTTTTGTTAAAGATGTCAACATGAATTCGAGTTCTCGACTATCGTTCGGTCCGACCAGCTGTCGACTTAATATTTTTACTTGTATAAAACATGCTATTGAATAGTACTTCTAAATTCAAGTTGATAAATTGAGAGAATTTTTTTCTTCAGCTTGTCTAAAGTTGTGAAAGATAAGATCATCCTATGATGTAGATTAAATTATCTTTTATTATAAACAGGAACGATTACTTAAGTCAGCATTCATGAAATTGGGCATACATGTATGTGTGCGTACTTGGATAATTTTTTATGATATCTATCAAGATCTGATATAAATTAATTTTATTACTGGATTTGTTGTTTGCACAAAATTGTTTATTTATTATTTATGGCAAGTTATTTTTTAATACACTTTAACTGTTTACTATGGAATTCCATATACATTTACGACAGCCAACTGCGTACTGCCAACTGCCACTGCTTTTAGATGATATTGCCTATTTTGTTATCTTGAAATCTTTATTAATTTCATAAAACATAACTTTCTGGGGAAAACAAAGAGGGATAAGTCTTTAATTTGGTAAAAATTAAAACCCTTTCACTATAGGTATCAACGGAAAACGGAAAAATTATCTTCAAAACATCCCACCCCATTGAAACACTAATTAATTCGTTTTAACAGGTATTATGAAATGTTATTTCACAAATTCATACCAAAGGTTTTGTTGTTTAACCGGGGGGGGGGGGGGGGGGTAGGGGCACACAATGTATGTTTACAGACTGAAAACAGGAAAACATTTTATTACCAATTTCAAATGAGATAACAAATTAAAAAAATGTACTTTATCAAGCTGATATGTTGATTTTTATATAAGTTAAACATACGGAGAGATTTAAGAGTCATTTATGCATTTCCATGAGTATTTGAAAATCTGGTGATGTTTTAAAGCCTGATAAAATTTTCTATCCTCTTATGAAAGTAGTTGTGCATAAGAGCAATAAACTTTATAATACTTGTTTTAAAATTATTTTAAATTCATCACTAGTGAACTTTTCTTTGAATTCAAACAATTTTGATAACCAAATTGTCATTTAAACTGATAAAAATATGGTAGGAAAGATCAATAAAAGATCAACAAACAATTTTATGCAAAGAGTGTTTATGATAATATAACAACAACAACAATTTATTCCATCCACAATATTTATTTATATTCTACATCATAGCGATATACCCCTAAAAATGTAAGCCATTTTTTTTTTATAAATGTCATAGGATATATGGTAATAAATGAAATAGTGAGCACATATAAACAGCAAATATTCATATAGTCATATTCAATACACTTCACTTTAGTCGGATTCATTTGTTCAGAAAATTGACTTTTAGTCACAGTGACCTTGACCTAGACTAAAAACTGACTTACATTTTTGCAGCTTCCATGTGTATGAAGTTCTTATTAGTTCAGAAAGTTACTATACAATGTAGGCTAAAATATACAGGTACAGAAACACTTATCAAACGGTAGAAAAAAAAACTATTTTGTTCCTCACATGCATAGAATAAGAAAATACAAATAATTTTCGTCTTGACGACGCGTCATTTTTGTTTACGAAGGTAGATAATTTGTACAGTGTTTCGAAAACTGTCAATGTCGGAAACCTCGGCAAATGCCGTCATTTTACGGAAATGGCGTACTACACCCCTAATACCTAAGAAGAAATGACAAGCCATATCATTTGATGCATTAAAAAATAATTTTAATTTAGACACAGGTATTTCTACGAAGTTAATACTTATATTTGAAAATACATTGTATGTTATGGTAGATTTATCAAAATATTGAGTGTAGAATCAGTCTTAAAAAGGACAAAAAGTTAATTAAACTGACATAAATGAGTACTTGACTATCGTTCTACCCCGGTTATTCGACTAAGCTATCCGAGTGAACTTGAACTTACTAGTTTTTATTGATAAATAGAAAATATGTCAAAAAGACAGGACTCCGTTTTACAAAAGAACTTACGACTAAGACTAAAATGTTATTTTGCAAAAAACTCTCCTTTTTTCGGTAATATGACAATGGTTTAAATCTTTTGAAAATAATTTAGAAAGATATATTTATGCTGGCAATTTGTAATATATTCATTAATTGTGCAATATTTTACATTCATCCCAAGTTTTGGTCTTAGTCGCAAGTTCTTTTGTGAAACAGGTCCAAGTATGTTATTAAACGTCGTCCATTGAGAGTAAGGTCAGACGATACGTTTCTTAAATATCTGTTTTGTATATCTTCATATTTTATGGAAAATATTCAAAATTTTAAATACTTTCTGATTTCTAAATTTGTTTCTAATTGTCTTTTAAAAATTAAAACAATAAAAAATGTGACATCGGCAAATTAAGTTTTCCCCAGAAGGATTATATAGGAAACATCATCCTCTGGTATCTTGCACAAATGCCTGGTAAGACACCTCAATTTATTGTGAGTAAGCATGTTAAAAATAGCAATACTTCAATGACAAAATCTCAGAAAAAATTATATATTATTGAGGAACGTATTGTCTGTCCTTAAATAGTTTTAGATGCGAACTGCACTGAATTCTTTATATGTAAGTGGTGCGAAATTTTTCTGTAATGCAGCAGGGTGTGACCTTATGGACACCAAACTAAAAACAGATTGCAAGATTGTGTTCCATTACAAAAATTGGGGGGGGGGGGGGACGTTTCTTTACAACACACTACAGTATTCTACATGTAAATGTATTTAAAAAATAAGAGTTTACTCGTATCTATACAGCTTATAAAAAAAAATTCCCTTTTATAATTTTTTTGGGAAAAAAATCTTTAGGAATGCAATATAGGTTTATTTTAACAGATAATTTAGGTCCTTGAAACATTACCAGTGTCAGGGATATCACTAGCAGGTACTTCTATAGGGCTTTGCTACAGTATAAGTAAGAAGAAATATATGTAACATGAGACGCTTGCTGGAAACCATGTGATAGAAAGCCAAGACTCAATGAGAAACGGAAATTATAAATAAAGCCATTTTTTTAAAAACAAATTAATATACTTCCTTGTATTTTTAGCTTACTCGGCCCATGTGTGCTCTTCTGATTGAAGTTCGTCCGTCGTCCGTCTGTACACTCGTCTGTATGTCTGTCGTTAGCTGCAGAACTGTTACAGTAGCTCTCTGCTTTGTCATGTCCGAATTTTCTCAAGCAGAGAGCTACAGTTCTGCAGCTAGTCTGTCGCTCCATCTGTTGAGTTATTTAATTCTTCTACATAACAATTACGCCATTTTCAACCAAACATGGCAAAGGGTATCTTTGGGTGAAGAGAATAAAAATTATTTCAAACGAAGGACCATGCCCCCAAGAAATGACAAAAATATTATATGTCATTTCAAAATTGGCTCGAAAACCACTAAAGCAGAAAAGATATGGAACTTATGTGAAAGGTTCTTGTCAAAGTGATTCAACATTGTTCGATACATGACAACCGGGGTAAGGATGGGACCAAAACATGCAATCAAATTTTCAAACAGAAGTACATGTTTATTGTAAAATATCTTAAAATATCTTCCTCTAGCTCAAGAACAAAAGGCCCTGATTTGTCGTATGAAGTTGCAAGCATAGCCAAGCATTGGAGATTAAAAATTTTCAAAACATAAACCCGGGGTAGGATGAGTCTACAATAGGGAATAAAGTTTTACATTGGAACGTATAGAAATAAAAAAAAAAACATTTCGAAGGTACATGTACATGTATCAGGGTCATGCACACTTAATCATACTATGCACACATTCTAAAGTAAATGAATAGATAAATAATAGATAAATAAGAAAATAAATAAAATCTGTAAAAACTCACATTTTACTCTGCCAGATGTTACAACAAAAACCATTCAATTATAAAGGGAGTATTGATGTATTTAAGTTTTTGAAGCAATTCCAAACAGCCGTCCAGTTTTGACTGCATTGCCATCTTCCAACGTTAAAGAAGGCGAAATGATGACGCTCCAGTGCACAGTGCATGTAAGCCCATCAGACTCGGACCCAATCACGTGGTCTTGGACTTGTGGTGACAAAGATTTAACGTCCAGTTCTACCTCCAGCGGTGATACAAGCACAATGACTTTCAAAGCAGATAGGAAATTCAACAAGAAACTTTGCTATTGTCGAGCAACATCAAATTCTTCAGTGCAAACGTACAATTCAACTTCCACATACAGAAGCATACAAGTTTATTGTAAGTTTGTATTTCTTAGCTTGTTTCATGACAAATAGTATATTCAAATGGTGTTTTCCATAAGTACATGTATGCATGCTTTTTGTGATCGGCTTCGGTTAATCATAATTGACTGACATATCCGGCAAAGGTAACCATTTGCGCGCACATGACGCGACGGACTTTTTTTCCGTTTACTATGCACTGACAGCTCCGTGTAAATTTATCATTAATACGTACTGAGGCGCTTTTACTGTAAGTGTATAGAATATTTGCATATTATAATTAGTAAACGTCTCAATTAAAAAATTTGGTTATATGCTTAACTTACAGATCCACCATTGACAACACCAACTTTAAATGCTTATCAGATAGAAAAGTCAGCTGGAGAGGATATAACTCTTCAATGTTCGATTGATTCGCTTGGAAACCCTCCGATACGTTGGTCGTGGAAATGTGGAACTCGGACAATTTACTCAAGAATAACTAATATTAATCTGACGTCAAAAGTTGTTTTTACAGCTGAGCAAGGTCTAAATGGCAAATCTTGTTACTGCGAGGTAGAGGGTAGTTCACGATCGTACGAATTCAAGGCATCTTCCAGTGCTGCAGATGTCAGTGTTCTATGTGAGTTTCATAATACAATTAAATAGTTACAATTTATCATTTCTCATTATTGAAGTTTGAATGAATGTTAATGCATGACATAAACAAACGTAAATTTACTTTGCAAAAAAATAGATGACCATGTTATCGTGTGTTGTTTTTTGGTTACTTCAAAGAGACAAAATCGACGATTTTTTGTTTCAGATGCTCTTATAAAGCATACAGACTAATTCTTCAACCTTTAAAATAAGTGACTCATATCTTAATTTCTTCAGATTTTCCGTCAGACTATCCTCAAATCAGCACAAGGACAATCAATGTTAATGAGGGTTCTCCAGTTATACTTCGATGTTCACTGTCGTCTGCTGGAAATCCACCGGTCACGTGGTCATGGTACTGCAATGATGTCATGATGCGTGAAGGTGTCAGAAATAGAGACACATCGACGGAGTTGTCATTTATAGCAAAACTGACAGACGACAAAGCTTTTTGTTACTGTAGAGGGAAAAGTAGTCATACCTTGATAAAAAGATCCTACGACCAAAAATCCTCCAGCTGTTATATAAAGATAATCGGTTTGATTTAAATACTTATAATATACATATAGTTATATTTTCACGTATTGAAAGTACACTAAACTTCTAATAAGTAGATATGCCACTGGTAACCATTTCATGTTATAATTAAGGAATAACTGTCTTATTTTTTGGATTCATGATGTGATCAATCGAGTGGCTTGCGTGATAATTTGCATAAACGCCGAAGGCGTTTATGCATAAAATTATCACGCAAGCCAATCGATTGATCATCGTCATGAATCCAAAAAATCTGACAGTTATTCCTTATATTTACATGCTCCTGATTCTGCAAATTCCCGTGCTAATAGCCCCGCTTCTGTCTCTTTTTGTCCCGCCCTGCACGTGATTTTTTTTAACCGCGCCTATCGATGAACCAGTAGATTTATGTAGAAATAAAGTATTTTTACAATTTGTAATTTTAGCTCGGACAAAGACATTGGAAATGTAAATATTACTAAAAGCAGCGCGCTGAGATGGGAAAAAATGTGTTTTAACTTCAAATAAAAATTTAAGCATTACTTATTTATATTATAAAAGCATTGCTTTGACTTCACCTGAAACTGTGAGCATTTCTTGTCAAAGTTTGTCCGTCTTACTGTCTGGTGTCTGTCAATTTTAAACTGGACTCCAGAACTATTGGAAAAATTTCAATGAACCTTTCTACCGAGTATCTTAAAGTAATGTGGTCCAAAATTTGTTAAAATGGATATTTACTTAAGACATGTCCAAGATATTATATGTTTAAGGACGTGATATAATTTTAGACCCCACCCATACTGTAACAGTACTTTCTAAAGAATCTCGAAGTGAGGGAATTTCCCCGGCGGCATTTGGAGCAACCTTGACCATCCTATTGATTGCCCTATTTTTCTGCACTATTATCATCGTTATTCAGCATAGGAGAATTCCAAAAGAGTCGTCACTGATTACCTGGGTTCTTGTCAAATTAGGTGAGATATATGAACTGTTTAATTTAGATTTTTATGATTTTGATAGTACATGTTTAGGGACAAATAACACTAGCTTTTTCTTCCAAAATTTAAATATCTTTGCTTAAATAGGGGCCTCTCTGACTAAAGAAGTAATATTTGTTTAGTTGAACAACTTTATGTTTTCCCAAGCTACATAATTTGGTGAGAATTTGGAAAATATAACTTTACAGCTACAACGATTGAAAAATTTAAGAAATATAATTATGAAATTTTGTTACTGAAAAGTCTCTAGGGACATCTTCCAGAGTCTATTTTACATTTAACATAATTAAAATTTTCAAATTAAAATTGGATTGAAAGAAATATTGAAAAAATAGCAATGTAACTCTTCTGTATGGGAGATAAGGAAATTTGTTTATGGTATGTATCTTTAAAGCAAAGCATTTTAACCTTATTTTTACCATTATATATCGTATTGTGAGTCTTGTTATATACTGAAGCTCATTGAAGCACTTTTATTTCAGGTAGGGTATCAGACAGGAAAAGGTACATCATAAATTCTTATGTTCCAAAAATATTTAAATGAATATATTACTTTAATTCTTTACTGCAAAATATAAAGAAAAAGAAATAATTGTTTTCCTTTGATGGGTCACTATAACCCACAGCTATTGACCATTTAAGGAAATCCAAGAGTTTCCCGGAAGAAATTCCAGAGGAACACAGTTACGAAACCCTGAAAACCGGATATCAAATCAAAAGTAAGTAAATCTTGTAGCAGTGAATACTGGTTTATATATTTATAAGTCAACAATTTTAGGTTTATCTGAATTAAATAAATAAATAAATATTTATTTCTTTAAAACTGTTGTAATTATCTCTTCCTCAGATAAGGACGAAACGTAAGTGTAGTTTTTTTTTTAAATATATCTTTCTTCTAAATAAACAAATATAATTCTAGTGTATTAGGCTTATCTCTTGATATTCTCTATCAGAAATTTTAAAGAAAAAAATTATTATATTTTTATTTTTTTAGCTAGACAATTTAATTTTTCTTATGGAGTTCTTAATATATCAATGTTGAGACATAAATATAATATTTAAAGAAATGTCGATACAGTTAAAATATATATTTCAATTATATTTTAGGGTCCCAACTTACCAAAATATACGGATGAAAAAGAAGCAGAAAACATGAAAGAGCTTAAATCTTCAAAATCACAACATTCAATGTTTTTTGTTCTTATGCATTTTATTCATACTCTATTGATATTCATTTACATGAATGAACCACAAAACATTTTCACTATGTCACTCAACAAATGTTGTTACCCTACAGTACTTATGGTCATTTCTGTCATTTTGTATCACCTTCATACCGATAATGTAAATTTATTAATTTTGGAATTGCAAAATAAAAAAGGATTCCAAACTTTGAAGCTTTACAAATTAAGGTTATGATAATAATTATTATATAAATATTACTTCAGCTTTGATGTCAAATTCAAACTCTCTTTTGCAAGCGATTATTGTGCATATACGTATATCTTAAACCTACATACTGGCTATGAGGACAATAGCAAATTTATTGTTCCCTGAGACCGTAAGTACAGTGTACTTCCAGAGGCACAACCGAGAGGAATAGTTGCTGTCGAGGAGGTACAAACTTGCTATTGTTCAATTAGTTAGAAAATAGGTGTTTTTATGCCGATTAGTCTTTGTATGTGTTATGTAAAATCCGGATAAAACAAGAAAAAATCCGAGAGGAAACGTAAGGAAATCGAAAGCTGCCGGTAAATTCACTATGGGCAATGGCAGAAAAACAATTTTACGGGAAAGGCTGTCTAGAAAAATGGAGGAGGATTATTCGTCATATTTATATCCACAGATGTAAAATGGAACGAAATGTAGTTTTATTCAGCGTAGTATCTGTACTAGTTACATGCCTAGTACAGTTCTGTATGAAATATTAATTTCTTATTGCAGACATTGAGAATAACCTTATAAAGGATTGCATGCGTAATGGATACTTAAAAGTAAATTGTAACCAGAAGTAGATCTTTCCTATGATTAACATGATAGAATTAGCAGCTAACTCAACTTTAAAAACACTCAATAGTGTCAAGACAGATAAGGGAATTTCTTAATTTTTAACACAATAAATGAAAGCATCGTTTTTAGTTTGAATCGTTTTGTTTTCTCCTTTCCTATTACAGTAAGCGCTCGCTCCGTGATCGGAAGGTCGTGAGTTCGCATCTCGGCCGCGACGGACCTAAGTCGATAAAAAAATAGGTAGCAACTGTTCCTTCGCCAAGCGCTCGGCACTTTGAAGTGAAAGTTGCGGGTCCTTCGGATGAGACCTTAAAAACCGAGGCCTTGTGTCACGACAGGCGTTGGCACGCTAAAGATCCCTCACTGCTCAATGGCCCTAAGTGCCGAGTAAAGGTCTAAATTCGAAGCCCTTCACCGGTATATGGTGACGTCTCAATGTGAGTGAAAAATTCTTGAATGGGACGTAAAACAACATACAATCAATCCTATTACAGTATATTCTTTTAAGTGGAATTTATCTGTTTATTTTCAAATTCTGCATGATCAATAAATAATATTCTGTTTTAAAATAATCATTGTACACATAAAATCAAACACTGCTGTTTGATAAGTAATCACATTTTAATTTGTTTTGTTCAGTAACAGTCCAATTTTGAAGGATATTAGTACCGAGACAGTCTTTATATTACACTTAATATCAGAAAGCTCATATCTTATATCTGACTGTTACAGGTAAATTTTTAAACTGCAAAAACAAAGGAATGACATCACAGCAATGTTTTAAAGGTGCTTGGACACAGATTTGAAGTTAATATTTTCTCAAATTTTCTGTATAATTTCATGACTTATATGTTGCTATAGCATTTAATACTAAAAAATAATAAAAATCTTATTTCATCTCGTAGTTATTGAAACTTCAAATTTCTGAACGCGTTTGATTGACACATCCTTGCACTTTCACAAATTTTAAATTTATTCTCAATACTTAAGAAAAGTGGCAATTTTGTTGTGTATTAATGAAAAATATTAAAACTATAATCCAGAATATTCAGAGTAGAAATGTTCGAAAGCAAAACCCACTCACAGTATTGTCAGTCCGTGCTCAGTGGTGTGTGCAGACTTTAACAATTGAACATACCCGGTGAATCGTAAACATTAACAATAACAGAGCTCGTGCCCTGTTTACAAAAACAGTTTACGTTTCATGGGTGTATTTAATTTGTTAAACTCTGAACACAACACTGAGCACGGGCTGAAGATATTAGTGAAGGGGTTTGCTTTCGCACATTTCTACTCTGAATTTTCTGGATTATAGATGTAATGTTTTTCATTAATACACAACAAAATCGCTTCTTTTCTTAAATGTTAAGGATAAAGATAAAATTTTGAAAGTGCAAGGATGTGTTAATCAAACGCGTCCAGGAATTCGTAGTTCCAACAATTTCCAGATAAAATAAGCTTTTAATTATATTTTCGTGTGAAATGCTATTGCAATATATAAGTCGTGATATTATACAGAAAATTTGAGAAAATATTAACTTCAAATCTGTGTCTAAGCACCTTTAATTAAGATTATACGAATAAAGTTTGTTCAGATTTTTTTTGTATCTGATGCTTGCTTATATACACTTAAACTTACAGAACTTTTTAAATAAAATTTTTAATCCATTTTTATCAGCTTTTCGGTCAGGTTTTGGATGTCAGTCAGTTTATTAAGAGTTATTGAAGACTGGAAATATGCCCTGGATTATATATATATATATATATATATATATATATATATATATATATATATATATATATATATATATATATATATATATATATATATAATAAAAATGAAAAAAAAATAAACTTAATAAAAAAAAGTATATACTGCAGTCCTTTTATGGCTCTTTCCAAGGCCTTTTGATTGCCTTCCCCATGAACTACTTCTTTTGAAGCTAAAACCTATGGCCTATTTGACAGCACAAGATATGCTAAACAGCTACCTTTCACACAGAAAACAACGTGTTAAAGTAGGGAATCATGTTAGTGACATGCTAAACATCATTAAAAGTATCCCACAAGGATCTATTCTTGGTTTATTAATGACTTGTTCTTCTTTGCAGAAAAATGTAATTTAACAATTATGCAGACGATAACACATTATCAAAGTTTGATAAATCTTTAAAACAGGTGGTAGCAGCTCTAGAATATGACAGTAGATCTCTCATTAGATGGTTTTCTTCAAATAAAATGCAGGAGGCTAACCCTGAAAAATTTCCGGCAATTTCTATTGGTAAGAAAACACAAAGTAAAAACATTGTGATTGATTTAGATGGAACCAAAATTCCCTGTATTGATGAAGTTAGGCTTCTAGGCATCACCAGGTTGTCGTTCGATACACATATTACAAATATGTGTAAAGAGGCAGCAAGGCAATTAAATATTCTTTAAACGAATAGGAAAGCATTTAACAAGTTAGGAGAATTTACAATATATCAATCTTTCATAATGTCAGACTTCAGTTATTGTCCTTTAACAAGGCACTTCTTTTCAGAGCAGAACACTCGTAAAATTGAAAAAAAAATCGGGAAAGGGCTTTGAGATTTATCTATGAAGATTATAAAAGCTCATATGAAAGTCTGTTACATGAATCTAAACTGCCATCCCTGAAAAATAGAAGAATGCGTGCCATTGCTCTAGAAACTTTTAAAATTATCCAAAGCTTAAGTCCTGTATTTTTGCAAGACCTAGTTGTTTTTAAAAACAATTCATACGATTTTAGATATACAAATACTGCAGAGGTACCAAGAACAACAAGGTAATGAAATCGTTTAGGTATGAGGCAGCAAGCTCTGGAACTCTCTGCCAAATGAAGTCAGGAAATTCTCCTCTTACAAGCAATTTTCAAACTACATTTCATCTTGGTGTGAAGAACTAAATTGTAAGTGTTGTTCCTGCAGACTCCAGACTTTTATGCCTCATACCTAATGTCTCCCCCTTTGTTGCTTACTGTTTGCTGGTTTTAAGTTATGATTTTACTATATTAGTGCTGTCTTAACCCCTCTTCTTTTTATATGTGTGCATGATTTTTGTTGTGTATATATATGTGTGAGTGTGGGTGTGGGTGTGTGTGTGTGTGTTTTCTTATGTTGTGTCTTTTATGTCTTCTTTTATGTGTGTTTACCAGTGTCTTTTGTTCCATTCTTGTGTGTTTATGTGCTTCTGTCGACGTGAAATTTAAGTATGTTTTCTCTTATGTGTATATGTATATTTTATTTGTGCTAAACTGTGTTTCTATGTTACTAGTCGGCAAAAGAGCTTTAAAGCTCATGTTTTTTGTTAAATAAATAAAATTTACTTACTTACTTAAACTTAGCTTTGAAACTTTTTTATCATTTTATAATTTTTTTTTCCTGTTACTCTTTTGTAGCTATTGTTTTCAGAAACTACCCATTGCGAAGGATATACGAACAATTTAAACAAGTTAAATTGATGCGAAGCATCAAATCGGCCGCAAAAATATATTAAACATTTTAAAGTATTTCCACAAGAAAGAACCTAAAGAAAAAAAATCAAAGTAGAGAATTCGAAAGTTTATGATATATATTGCCTAACTTTTTCTGTGCAATTTTTATACATTAATCTTCAGTGATCAATTGTTAAATACTAGTATTAATCAAAATAAATAAATTCATGGGAAATGAAAATCGGACTGAGATAAAGGATAGAAATGTATTTTCACCAAATTATTTGATTCAAAGACTAATGCAACAAATATAGAAATGAATATTTATTTTGAATGCTGACAAACTTCGCGTGCTGATACCCTGGATCTATGTCACGTGATACTGTCAATGAAATGTAAAGTGCAGGGGAAAAAATCATTGTGTCATTTGCAATTGTAGTGATTCAAAACAAAATGAGTTTCTTCTTAAAACTTCTTACAATTAATTAATTACTTTAGGCACTGTAATTCATATCCGGAAACCTTATACGTTTTGCTTTTTTATCTTACGCACGCTCATGTTTGGGAGCAGATAATGTAACAACTTTTTATAAAATCATAAATTAATAAATATCTGATGGGGAATGAAAAACAAATTGAAACATAGTTACAACCATTTAGACTTTTTTAAAACTTTTATTTATAACTTTTATGTATGTTGTCAGTAAGGAATTATTCCATCAAACCAATGAAAAAATTTCCCCATGTGCACATTCTAACACAACCACAAATAGATCGGCCGCTCCTGCGGCCGATAATAAATATGCAGAACAAATGTGTGTTTGGTCGGACGTTTGAAAATGAAATTATATATACAAAGATAAACGACCTATTTAGATAGTTTCTTTGATTAACCATACAAGCACATGCAGTCACATGATCTTGATTCTGATTGGCTGATATTAAACTCTATATGAATTTATTGCTTTTTAACCAAAATTCCTGTCAGAAAATTTTAAAGGAATCCTTTATAAAAAGTGGAAAAGCATTCAAAAAGTCAGACCACAGCTTTCTAACTTTTCAACGAGACAAGACAAGATTTGAAATGGAGATAGCCTATATATTATTTGTCCCTATAATATGGCACGCAAGACCTTGCATATGCATTCGTTAAATTTCGATCGGCTGTAATATGGTTTATGGTTTTTGCCACGTTTGACATTTTATATTTTCACCCATACAATGAATTCCAATTTTAGAACATGATAATTCCTCGCTTTTCTATGAAATGATGTCTTATCTAAAATGTATTCCAAAAAGTATGAAATGATTCACAAAGCATGACTTAATTTCTGTGCACATTTGATGAGGGCTGATATGGATATACATTGTATCTGCATTTTCCTAGAAAATACGTGAGATTCAGTGGAGATGCTTTATATGATTTAAAATCCTAAGAAGAAGTAGGCACCATTTCATGTGTAGGGAAGCCGCCCATATGGAGAAATGACTCCGCCTTTTTCATCATTATTCATGAATTAAATGACGTAACTTGACCAGGAATGCAACGAGCACATAAGAGTATAAGGCCTTGAATATAAGAACGGACAGAAAGTACATGTATAACGAAGAAACCTGTTTATCCGTTTATTTTGTTGACAAGTCCAAACTAGTCCAGTAAAGTTGATTTGCTCATCTGCTGGAAACCCGCTTATGTCATGGCTTTGACACTGTTGATACTGTGACAGAATTCATTCATTTGTTCAAATCATGGTCCTGATGCTAGGGTGGGGTAACAATAACATTTTATGGGGGAATATTTGCAGGAGTAACAACGCCGTAATTTGCAATCTTGACCTTAAGTCCCTGAGTCCTTATACTATGAATTTTGTGGAAATTATGAAATATAATTTGGTGGCTTCAGTTTGAGATTTCATTTATCGACATTTTTGCAATTTAGGTGAGCGTTGTGATTAAGGGGTCTCTTAAGTTTTTTGATCAAGGTGTGCTACGTAACTTTTTAATGTCTTGCAAATTTTATGATTACTTTTTAATGGACTAAAAAATCCTCTCGATGTCAAAACTTGCAAACACAATAATTTTGCTGACATTTAGAATTGCCCATCTGTATCACCAAAACATCAATATCAAAAAGACGCTGACATATGAATGCATTCTCTGAAGTTTGCATAGATTCTCATATTGGTCCAAACTTTCTATAAAGTGGAGGAACATTAAATTTCATCGGTCCATCCGTCTGTTCGTCTGTCCGTCTTTTTGTCTGTCACAAAAGATTTAACCTTGGTCATAACTCTTGAATGAGAGATAGTATAGGTGTTACATTAAAAGTTTAAAATTTATCAATTTAAACTTATCTATAACAATCTAAATAATGTTCATAGTTGTTCACTTCATTGAAAAATTGTTTTAATTCATAGCTGATAATGATTATGTCTTAGAAAACTTGCTTTGAACTCATTGGCAATAATTTGGCATTAACAGAGGAAGCAGTTTTGCATAAAATAGATATATTTGATTGGATATTCTTCGCTATCCATGGAATTGACTAGGAATTTATAAGTTTCATTAAGAATAGGACATTGTATTTGGTATATGGTAGTTATTACTGACATAAGTTTAATTCTTTTTTTTCAATGTTTATAGTGCTATATGTGTCTGATCAACACAACCCCTCAGACTATCGCCATCTTACTGTTCTTCTTAATGTCTTTGTAGGTTTTGGTCAATGGCGTTGGGTTCCATTCTATATCTGTGCTCTGGTCTGCCTCCTGCCAAAAACTACAACCGCAATTTCATCCTCCAAACACATTATCATGGACATTGACAATGCAATCCACAGACTCAATTATGGGACCATCTTCAAATCAATGGGAAACATCCATATCTCTAAAGAATTCTGGCTCCAAACTTACAAAATACCAATTCCAGCACAGATACCATCTCCAAAAGGTTTTTCAGTAAATAAGCAAGCTTGTTCTAATCAAAATTGTAACTTTTTCAGGTCTTTGTTGACTCAAATCAATCAAATTCAAATTGAAACCTATGCTCATGTCAACAGAACTTTACATTTCTTTAAATCTGTCATTCCATTCCACAAAAAACAACCTAAAAGGCAACATCGTGCACTGCTACCCTTTGTTGGATCTCTTTCTAAAAGTTTATTCGGAACTGCAACAATGGATGATGTCAACATCTTAGCATCACATATAAATTCCCTTACTCAAACTTCCAGGAATATTATAAATGCTTTAAAACAACACAACAAACATATGTCATCTTTTATGGTCACTTCAAACAAAAGAATGGACAATCTTCAGTCTGGCATTACCTATAATTTTAAAGCTATATCCAGATTATCCAGAACATTTTTCCTTGACCTTCAACATCTCCAAATTGTTATTGAAAACACCACAGAAATTCTGATCAATCAAATTGACCTTTCAAGCCAACTCCGTGCAAATTTTGATCAGCTTCATTCATCAATTTTGGCTTTAATTCAAGGAAAGTTGACCCCATTTCTCATTTCAAGACAAACTTTCCATCATTCCATTTCTGAAATTCAAAAGATTCTTTCTCGAAAAGAACCCACCTTCTATTTGACTCAGAAACAATCGAATTGGTACTACCAAAATGCAAAATTTCTTTATGCCAGACACAAAAATACATTATACATCACAGTCAAATTTCCACTCACATCACAGAGACAACCAATGAATCTTTATAAAGTCATCTCTTACCCTGTGCCAATTAATTCTACATCATCTCATGCAACCAATCTCCTAAATTTACCTACATATTTTGCTGTTACCTCACATCAACAATATTACACCACATTTACTGTTGCAGAAATTGAATCATGCCAACATGACTCCTACATAGATTGTACACTTAACAAAGCACTCACTCCAGTAACATCACCATCTTGCATTATTGGTCTTTTTGCAAACAATAAAAAGTGGATCCAAACCTTTTGCAGTTTTAGATTTTTGCAAGATGTATTGAAATCTGAAATTATTGAACTCTCAAGTACTTCTGTTTTGGCTTATAATAGTTGGAATATCGACATGAATTGTCCGAACAAGCAAGAAATCTTACCAGGGTGTAAATTTTGTATTTTGCATGTCCCATGCAGGTGTACTTTAACTACCAAAGATCTGTTTTATTCCCCAAAACTTGGAAATTGTCATAAATCTTTAGATAATATTACCATAGCACATCCTGTAAACTTGGCACTTCTTCAGGAATTTTTCACTGCTTCAAAATTAAAATCCATTTTAGGTGACACTACGTTCTTAGAGCCTATTCAAGTCAATCTACCAGAATTCAAAATGTATACTCATTCTTACAATCAATTTTTGGCTGCAGATCAAAAAGCTCATCTAAATTTAACAAAAATGGTTCAAGTTGCTAAGAAAGATCAAGTAGTTTTCAACTCTCTAGCAGAACCCTTACTTGAAGGCAACATCAAAATTAACTCTTCTTGGCCTAACGTTAATGACATTTTAGACCTTGTTGCTATTGGACTTGCACTATTAGCTATTTTTGGTGTTATTTTTACATTTTTTAAAGTTCGAAAATTACTAGCCATTATTGCTGTTTTACAACAAACACATAAGGTCAAATCAGAGTCTGAACTTCCCTCATTCATTTACAACCCTGTCCAATCAACTACCTCCTCATATTCTGATTTTGAATTATTGTTACAAGATTTTTCATGGAATCATGCATCTGTTTTATTATCACCTATTGTGATATTCATTTTATTTTTTCTTTCTGCATATTTCTGGTTTTCGAAAAGAAAATTAAAATGTACTCAGGTTATTTTTGAAATTACAACAGGTGGTGAATGTGTCCTTATCCCTGTTTTAACATTGCCATTATGCCCATCTTTTTGGAAAATTGTTCCACCTTCTCAAATTCATGATATCTCTGTGAATTTTTCTTTATTTTCATCAAAGATGCATATTGACTGAACTGATTTTTGTGTTACAAATTTGAAAGGTACTAGAACAATCAATGTTAAGCCAGAAATAAAACTAAATTTTTATACTGCTTATAAAGCAAAAAGAATTACAGAACAACCTTTTGATGTCCACATTTTAATTTCTCATCATGGGTTATATCAACCATTACCACATTTTGGTTCCTTTATTGTTGATGATGTAAATTTTAAAGAACATTTCCCATAAATGTCAATGTTGACTTTGAATTTGTTAGATTGAGCTTCATTGTCATTGTCACATTTATTTGCCTACATGTGAATTGAATAAATAGCATCAGTGTTATTTCTAGGTATCTGACTGCCATTGTTGAACATATTTCATTATTAAAAAAAATAACAAAACAGCTATTTCTTATATATGCGCGCCTGTAAATATGTTATCCTACTTGTATATAGACTTTTTTTCCCATTATCAATTTGGTCACGTAATTGTTTAATTTGTATTTTGCTTTATATGTATGTATCTATAATAAGAAATAGATATATGTATTAAAAAAAAAATCACTTTCTGAGTATTTTCCACAATGTGTTCATTTAGTGATGTTCTCCGACTACTGTATTTGCATATATTTGTATATTTCTTTATATTTTTGTGTTCTGTGTGCATATTGTTTCATATGATATCCTGCTTTAATTGTAAGTTTGTATATATTATTATATGTTGTCAGTAAAATTCACTTTCTTTTGCTTTGGTGGAACAAAACTTCTTTTGGCAAGGGGGGAGATTGTTATAGATAAGTTTAAATTGATAAATTTTAAACTTTTAATGTAACAGGTTTATATCATATGAATTTTAATTCATGGATTTCTTTTGTTATTTTCAAAATGGAACTTTATTTTTGAATATTGATTTTAAGTCAAATTTCCAGATTACAGGCTAGTAATTTTTATTTCTTTTGTCCATATTTACTCCTATTTTTATTGTAATTTGGCAAATAACACTTAGGTTCAAAGTCAATTTTCACCTATTTTGTAATCAATTAACTTCTTATTGGAGATCAAACATTCATGACATCTCTTAGATAAATAAGTAAATTCTTTCCTTTTTCGGCTTCTTTGGAAATAAATTCTTTTCGGAATTAGTTTGACACTTTGAAATTTCGCTCCGATAAATTTATTTACATGCTTTCGGCTAAACATAATTTTTCCTTTGTTATGAAACTCTTCTACGGAAATACAGGTAATTGACTCCTCACACCTTTCACTTTTTGTTAATCCGAGTAATCAGTGTCAACTACATCAAAGAAGAATTGCCGAAATTGGCCTAACTCTTTTATAACAAGCTACCTGATTGGTTAATGAAACAAGTCCGGTACTGTGCCTCGGTGAAAAGTGAATCTAAGAAATTCACTTTCTACCGAGAGCTCTATCAATAAAGATCTATTTGTGTTAAATCGGACTTTGTTTCCATTTTTCCAATTAGGTAAGCTTAAATTACTTTTTGACAATATTTATCAAATTAAAAAGTTTTTTTTTTCTTCTCTCATAATCAGTAAAGTTTTGATTCTGATTTTTCTTTATACTTTTGATAGCTCTTTTTATTTTTTGTTTTAAATAATTAGAGTGTGAAGTTCATAAATTTCACTTAACATTGTAGCTGTAGAATAATGTTACCTTTATTACGTAATGGTTACCTTTATTACGTAATGTTATGTTGAATTATTTTTATATTAACTTTGAAATATCTTGATATCTTTATTTTTGGTTTTGTTCTAAATTCTTTTAAACGAATTAACTGAATGATATTTTGTACGAATTGAATTGTACCGCCTTAATTTAAACGGAGCTCTCTAGTCTGAGAAGTTAGTTAAGCTCGATCAAATATAAACAAGGTTTCTCACAACGGTAAAATTAGTGTGTTTTATTTTAATATTTCAGTTTATCAAATCTAATGGAATTTATTATAGTAAGCGTTATGCATTATATACCTACTTATACATGCTAATTACATCGTTCTCAGACTAGATTCCGTGATTGATTTGTCAATGTTTTGTTTTAATTGTATGTTCTCATGTTTATAAAGGACTTTCTACCGAGAGCTCTATCAATAAAGATCTATTTGTGTTAAATCGGACTTTGTTTCCATTTTTCCAATTAGATAATCCTGTAGAAGCCGATTGGCAGTTGCAGCACTCCCAGAGTTAATTCCTCGAATTCACCATTCAGTATCACGAAGGAATTTATTCCAGTGTGACAAATTTTAATGTGTGAAATAGGTATATGAGGTACATTTAGTATGTATACTAGTATATTCGTTATAAACGGTGATGAACTAACTGTAACAATGAATCATGGTCTTATAACAATGTAGAATTAGAAATTGTTAATGAATTTAAATATCTAGATCCTTTGATCAATTTTAAAGATAAATTAAACTGAATTTTTTTTTGTAACGTCAATGATATTGAAGACGAGTTCCATTTCAGATTGAAATGCCCTTTAACAACTTATGAAGGAAATTTTTGAAGACGTTACACCAATTGAGTGTCTTAAATTAGTTCAAATACTTAAAACTCATAATGTTAACGATCTTTAAGGCTCCGGGAAATTTGTGAGTGCTGCAACATTGTTAAGAAAAAATGACGCAAGTAAGACTCTCTTCATTCGTAAATTTTTTTTCGTTAACTGTCTTTGTATCTGTACTTTCTTTAATAATATATTGTATTTGCTATTTTAATGAGCCGTTTGACTTATAGAAATAAAGGAAACTGAGAGTTGTTAAATACTTATTGTTTACTTGATCTAAATGATTCAAAGGTATATAAAACTGTTTTCACACATATTTAATTGCCCGTTCCCAAACTCCAGCATCTTAACGAATTAAAATATATCGGTCAGTGTCTACATCTCATCTATTTACCTATATTTATACAGTACTTGGTCCTGTAATAGAAGTAACAGATATGCTAGTCATATAAATTGTAATACATGTTTAATATTCATAATAAGTACTTGTTGTTAAGTACATTTTGATAGTATGCAGTCGCTGGAGATTAAAGCCACATCATATCAGTAAAACTAATTAGAAGTTAAAGGTGCTTGCCACGAAAGTAAGACTCAGTTTTAATAAAAACAGAAACGACGCCCCTCATATACTGCAGTTGAATTTTCGATTTCTAAATATGATGTTGCAGTATTTCCTATTTGTGTTGTTATCTGGAATTATAAGTGGAACGTCAATTGGTAAGTTTCAGTCAGATATTAGAATACTTGCTTTCCCAATCAATTTCCTGTGTAAGATACAGAATTATGCATGCAAAGCTTATTTTTCATGATTTCAACAAGCATTGATAAAACATTCATTAAGTTAGTAACAAAGAATACCCTTAACTGCAAACCTCTTTTAAAGTGAACACAATAGCAGCACCATGGCTGCAAATGAGTGCTAACAACGTAACAGAGGGGCAACCAATAACTCTGAAATGTACTGTCCACTCGTCCCCAAATTCCACTTCAGTCACATGGTCTTGGATATGTGGAAATGACAACTTGACCAGAAATGCAACCAGCACATTACAGGAATCTGTCTTAAAGATTAGTTCAGACAGAAAGTATAACGGAGAGGCTTGTTATTGTAAAGTCTGGCCGAGATCTGCAAACGAAACATACAGCAAAATGTCTAATCACAAAACGATTAATGTGAAATGTAAGTCATGTGATTGTATAAAATATATAATAAGTTTTACATGGTTACCTGTTAAAAATATAATTGATATATGCGTAACAGACAGAAGTCGATACAAAAAGTCATTAATTGATATGTCTTTTGCTTTTCGTTCTGTGGAGCTATGTAGAAAATCTTTAATTAAAAAATCATAGAATCTCTCAGAACAAGTATTTCTTGCAGATGCTCCAAGAGAGGTGCCGTTCTTGAATGCCTCCAAAACAGTTGTGTCGGCGGGTGAGGAAATCACCCTTATGTGTACCCTCGATTCTTTGGGAAATCCTCCTATTCGATGGTCATGGAAGTGCGATAGAATCTATTTATATAACAGAAGAATTTATAACCTTAATGCTACGTCAAAACTTGTTCTTGAGGCTGACGAAAATCTAAACGGGAAAGTTTGTTACTGTATGGCCAAAAGTTATCCTCTTAACTACGAAGCTTCATCCAATACGGTCTCTCTTACCGTATATTGTAAGCAACTTGACATAGAATAAAGTTTTTTAAGGGGGAGCTAAAACTTGATAGGATTTTTGTTAAACTGAATAATCGACAACTTAATGGAAATTCCATATGATGTAGTTTTATCTATGACTTAATATTTTTAGCTTTTCCTGATGGCAATCCAGAAATAGATAAATCCATTTATTTTGTTGATGAGAATACTCCAGTCAAGTTGAGTTGTTCACTGCGGTCTGCTGGAAACCCTCCTGTGTCATGGCTTTGGTATTGTGACAACAAACTGCAGGACAGAGGCATCAAACACTCTGGTTCCAGATCGGCTCTGACAATATTTGCACAACGGAAAGACCACAATATTGCATGTTATTGTCGGGCAAAGAGTCAATCTCAGTGGGGAAATTACGACAGAAATTCGTCTAAAGCAATTATTGCAATCAAAAGTATAAGTAAGGCTTTACATGTGGGGTTTTTTTCAGTCAGTATTGATACTGTATCTAATACAAACTTAATATAACATCGAATGTTTGAATCTGGTTACTGTATAGTATGGTAGGTATATGAAAAAATATGCTTTTGTTTTGTCAGAACATGCATAGCTAAAACATATAATATGAGGAAACTTCCTTGATATTTCTTTGTAAATATTAGTCAATCGATTTTAAACAAAAACTGTTTATTCCTAGGCAATTCTATGTCAACGTCTAGTAAGGCTAGTGCTGGAATCAGTGCTGGAGTATTTGGTGCCGTGACCGGAATTTTTCTACTGGTGCTTATTCTTGCTGGAGTCATTATTTTTATTCATCATAGAAGAATTGATGACATAGGTTTGTAGGCTTGAATAGGTTAAGCAACATTTTTCTTGACTTGAACATGATTTAATGAGAACTTGTCTATCTTGATGAAAAAACGTATCACGAATGTATTTTTCACTGCTTTTGTGATCCTTTGTTTTCTTGAATCACGATAATTGACTATTCACTACATGAAAAACTAATTTTCTAGAAAGAACAATTTTACTTCTTGCTGATTATGATAAATGAATTTGTAGTTATAATCTTATAGGTAAACAGTATTCCACAGGGACAAGGTAAGGTTTTTTTCTAACTACAGTATAAAGGCCAAACAAATTATATGCATATTACTTCTGATGTACAAAGAATACAAGTACAATTAAAAACAAGGCTACTAAAATTTTTGAAAGAAAAATTATACAAAGAAACAAAGACTTTCTTTGCTGTCTTTTGTAGGGAAAACGTAAAGGACACTGGAGGTGGACAGGACAATCTGAATTATAGAACCCTCCGGGAAGAAGGCGCCCACTCCAAAGGTGAGTACTTTTTAAAGAAATCTGTAAGAAGTTGGAAAAAGGGTTTGCATGATAAAGTATTAAAAATCTTTTCTGGCTTTCTTTCCGGATTTTGCAGAATTTTTCACCCAACGGTTACAGAATTTCTATTTCGATAATGCATGTTTGAAATTGATTAGAATTATCAAAATGATATTCAATAACGTTCATGTGAATGACTTTCCTTCATAAGTGCCTTTCTTATTTTACAGATTAACGTACAACATGGAATTTCTATCGGACATAGGAATCGGGCATTATTTTTGTTGAATTCCCCCCCCCCCCCTCAAAAAAAAATTCTTCGTGTATTATTTAAAACGAAGAACTTTTAAGACAAGTTAAAGTCTTTATTTAAAATGTTCATATACTAATATAAATCTTTGCTTCAGTGCACTGAGGTTTACATGTAGCTAATGTCATACCAATATAAAAGGATTACTCTGAAACCAAAGCTTCAAATGAATAAGCACCATATCTATATTATATGACCTTGACTTTTGAAATTTTATCCTGAGTCGAATAATTGATAACCTTTAAAGTAATCATCAACAACATGCTTAAGTTTTAATTCATTAATTAGCAATGCCCAAGCAAAGAGGAGATAATTTTCCGAATTTCCTCAACTTTGTTTTATTCCGCTTATGAAAAGAGATTTAATAAAGTTATTACGGTATTTTTTGACATGTATTCAAACGTTGAAGTGATATTGTGATGCCGCTTGAATGCCCTAACATTACCAACCTTCAGAGGATGAAGTATGGCGGGAAGATATGTTTTACAACAAAGTTGAAATATGAAATTACTTCTCAATTTTATACGGGCGAGTAATGCATCAAAACTGATATATTTATCTTTTCTGCGTTTTCTACTATATAGATGTACATGTATTTGTTGTACATGTAGACACAATCTACCGGTCTTCTGGTGTAATATTCAAATTCCTGAGACCTATGTCGACTCGTCAATATTCAAAATGGCCGCCACCATTGTGTTAACATATTGTTTCCTCTACAATTTATTATGCTTTAACAAGAAGAAAGTGCTTCAAAATGTAAACGTGTTTTACATACGTATATTGATTTGAAATATTTTGCATGTTTGACCAGATGAAATTTAAGCATAAAACAGTATGGAAACGAGAAAGGGATGATGTCAAAATTAAATGTCAACACTCAACATCAACGGCATTACTCAAACTAGTTTCTTGTGTTATTTCAGCAATGACCTTTTTTATGGATTGTTTATGGAAAATTTTCGAAAGTCGGGTATCTGTCACCTTGATGAAAATCATGCTGGGACGAATGTGTCGTGTAACAGTTATAACCTACCAAAATCTTTCAGAAATCCGAATCTAGACTTATTTACAAGTGAATCTGATAGTGGCGCAGATAGTGATAAAACAGTTTCGCCACTTGACAATCCTTTGGATGAGATGTAAATAGTACAATTCTCAACAGTCAACATCAAATGAAATAATAGTTAATAGTTAAAAGTTGTGCCAGTTCTAAATTTTCTTGTCACAAACAAAAACATTATTTTCAAAAGTGCTTATATACTGCAGAGTGTTTTATTTCAAAGAAGAAAGGTAAAAGGGTAAAAAATTCACTATAAAATATATCATTATAAAATATTTTGAAACATGAAAGTATCAAGAAACTCGTGTCACAAATTGAAGGTATAAACATAAAATTGTATCTTTATCAGACAAAATATAACCTTAGCCTATATACATGTATTTCATAAAATCATATCGCAGAAGTAATATACGAGTATGAAAAATACTGTATTAAAACACTGTATTAATAAAAGCAGTTACTAGATTGGTGCAAATGGAATGCAAAATTTGTAATGTCTCATTGTCACAAAAATTATGTTACAAAATTCTATTGCTGTGAAACCTTATAACCTTTGTTGCTTTCCTTTTTTTCAAATTATATAATTATACGTTGGAAATATATTGTTTTGTAAGAAAAATATAATATTTTCTGTCTTCTGCTTATGAAAGAAATTTTAAAAAATCCCATTATAGTCTAAAGAATTTAAAATTGCCATTTTCTACGTACGTCATCATAACTTCTACCTTTAATACAGCCGCTTTATGATTTCAAATGCAAATCATTCATTCAGAAGTTTCATTGATGCCTTTAATCTGTTTTGTGAATTACGTTCTTTATTGACGTACATTTATTTCGTATTGTATTGTTTCGAGGACCGAATTGCTCTGTAAGCGTTTGATATTCAATAACATCTTTCATCCGACACCCCCCCCCCCCAATGATTGTTGATTGTATGTTGTTTAACGTCCCTCTCGAGAATTCTTCACTCATATGGAGACGCCACCACTTGCCGGTGGAGGGCTACAAATTTTTTACCTATACTCGGCACTTAGGGCCATTGAGCAGTGAGGGATCTTTTTCGTGCCAGCACCTACTGTGACACGGAAACCTCGGTTTATACGGTCTCATCCGAAGGACCGGTCTCCACGTCCCACAGTGGGATTTTTCCCATGAAGAGTTGATGTTTCGGAAAACTACCAAAAATGTTTTCATAATTATTAGGTGTGAAAAATAATGGACATTTTTTCATGGTCATTGCCAAAGCGTTACTGAATCTGGTTTAGGACAAATTTTTCCATGGTGCGAAACTAAGGGTTGAAACCTTGCCAGCTAAATTTTGTGAAAACAGATTTACATTTGAATTTGTTACCTGCGTTTTAACAACAACAGTCAGTTAGCTAAAGATAAAATCATATAAATGATGCAAAATATTAATGTTTTTATTTCCTTTAGGTTTATTGCATGCGACTGTTTATTCCATGCCATTCCCTATACGGGCAAGTCCGTGTAATCTTTTTTCATGGATCAGTCCATTTATCCTCTACGTAAGGCTGACACGATCATTTCGCGTCAAATGTCACGAGGAAACCTTGGAATGTTCTATTGAATAGGTGTTGTTCTCGAGCTTTAACATGTTTATATTATACATATATCACATGGCTTCGAGGGTGACATACCAGAATGTTTGCCCCAAGGTGACAGGAAAGTCCTGGAGTGTTATGTCACCTGATGCCGAAGGCATAGTCATCCGAGAAGCCATGTGGTATATGTTATAGCGAGCGCAGCGAGCGGCGCGAAGCGCCGCTCGTCACTGCGAGCTCTTAAAGCAACACCTGGGCGAAGAGAAAATTCGGACTTTACAGATTGATCCAAATGAATTTTTTTCCGCAGTTACCTGTGGTCCCATAATGCTTAGCGAATTGCATCTCGCCGCAAACAACGTTCTCGCGGTAGCAACAAAAATTCGACCAAAAATAAAATCACCTTGATATAATGGATATAAAGCATATAAATCAAACGTGATTGATTAAAATTAGCACTGTTCAGACTTCGTTTTGGTAATGCAACATACATACGACGTCATATGACGTCAGAGTCTAGACGTAGCAAATGTCACGTGCTGTTTGACGAGCCCGATCTAAATTAAAACTGAAAGGTATCTGCGCTCGCCCTAACGGTTGCACCGTCAACATATTATAACATTTTTAAAATTAAAAAATCGTCTAAAATTGTGTGTTTAGATAAATAATCCAATATGCTTTGATGACGTTAGAATTACGCTCCGTTGTTTACATTTGCTTAGGTAGCTAAACACAGTTTCGTATAAAATCCAGGGGTTTTCCTGAGAGAAAAGCATGATGGGCAGGGATTTCCCTGCTATTTTTATGCAGTGTACATGAAAATTGCAGCTTTTTTATTTTTATTTGCATAAAGTAGAGTCTTATCTTAAGATTAAATGAAAAAAGTATACAAATATTTTTTGAGAATTATTTTTTGTGTGACTTTTTAATAGTGGGAGATAACTCTAAAATCACCCATTTTTCACATGTGCAGAATTGCATGATTTGAGTAGCAGGTAAAGTAGCTCTTTAAAAAGCTGGAAAATGTACCCTAAAAGTATAACAGAAAGAAACCTAAGGACTTGCTCTGTTAAATGCACAGCACTTATATTTTCTGATTTATGCACTGTTTGTGATCAAGGGAGCTAAAAATGCATAGGTGTACTACAATTAGATGCATAAACTTCCCTATTTCCCCCATGTTTCATGTGTCAAGTACACCTTATTAGTAAGTGATAAATGCTATATATTTATATATTTATAAAATTCACAATTTTATCTTTCTATTGATATATAGATGTATATGTAGCAAGTCTTCATATTATTTCTTTATGGGGGTCACTTTAGCATGTCCCTCATTTAGTAACGTCATGATAACGTCATACATAAAACTGTGTTTTGCACCCTTAGCAACTAACGTTATTACATCTCGAACCCGAGCTACAAATGCGTAACATAAAAACACGTGAAAGTGATCGAGAGGGTGTTATAACTGTTTCCGTCGGGTTAGCCTGGTTCCCTGTCCCTGTTTTGCTTCGTGTACTCCGCGTCACTTGGCAAGGATGAGCTACCGTCGGGTGACATAACTGTTTCCGGCGTGTGACATAACTGTTTCCGGTGTGATTCAGCATTCTTCAGGGTTTATAGTGAAACTTATTACATTTGTGATATAAAAGGAATACTTATTTAAAAATATTTATTATATTATATTTAAAAAATATCAGTTTATATATAATATATCGTATGTTGGCATATAAGCAACAGATTTGCTAAGTCTTCTTAGTTAATTGGACTAGTCCTATTACCTACACATTCATGTGAAAGCTTTCCAGTATTATCATTTTCATTCATTTGTTTACTTTATAACTTCATTCTTAATTTAAACAACCTCCAATACTGTACAGCAGGAAATTAACTCGCGGAGTTAATATTCGCGGAAATAACAATTCCGCGAAATCAACATACAGTGAATAAATCTTCAAAAATTAATAAGGATAAATTGAATATTATCGATATCTGTGATTAGATTCGTTAACTCTATCTGTGTTTCCTTGCAAACATAAAAGCAGAGATACATGTAATAAGACCCTCTTCCTAATATGCGGGTGTACGGATCAATCACTAATACGTAGTTGTTGGTGTTTTAAAAGCTTATTTGATAAACAAACGGCTATAATTAACATTTAATTCTGCCATCTAGTAGAGGTGCGATGTGATAACGTATAAAAACCCGATCTTTAATCAAGGCACTTTCGTATTAAAATCAACACTATTAATTCAATTTTATAAAGAGTTCAACATTTTGACTATCGATAGTGACAACCAATTTAGATTCAGAAGTTTTAAATATACTGCAGTAAATACTACCCTATACAGTGTACTCAAAACATACCTATGAACGAACACCCCCTCAAAGGGATTTTTTTTTACATGAATGTTAATAGATTTTAATACGACTTGAAATCGCTTGAATAAATCACTTGAGTATAGACTAATAGGTACGTATTTCATAAATATCTAATAAAAAGAAAGAAAAAACTAGAGAAAGAAGACAATTTATCTGAATGCGTAACATTGTAAATCGTACATTTTGTCCTTTAATCGGGATTAGTATACGACGTTTCGTTATATTAATCGGGTTCAAAATCGACACAATAGCAAGGGAAATATTTGCAGTGCTGAAAAAAGTTTTTGTATAATTTTCCTTTCCGCGAATTCAAACGACCGCGATTTGCTGCAAATTGAACAAATCGCGATCTTTTCCGACCGCGATTTTAACCTGCTGTACAGTATAACGTCATTATCAACTTCTTTCAAATGTTATGTACATGGAAGTACATATTCCATTAGCCCTGTTGATTTTGTAAGCACTGATACAGACATTATGCATGTTCACCTAAATTTAATTTACTTTCCATTGTTCTGATGGGTAGGAGATAAGATAATTATTTATTTCAAAAGAGTCGTGATGTTTTGTCAAAATCTACAAAGGTCTAAGGAAGTCTTCAAAATGTACGTTAACGAAGCATTTCGCATTCAATGGCAGTTTTGCATCAAAAGACGTTTCGCACTACGACGGTTCACAATTTGCATCCCTAAAAAAATATTTCTATCAACTTCATTAAATAATTTTTGAATAAAAATGGTTTTCTTATTTCCAAAGCCAAATACAAAGATTGAAAATTCAGAGCAATCAGAAAAGCAGCTTCTTGAGGGAAAAAACAGCGTTAATGGGGTATTCAAAAAGAGGATGCATGAGCTTTCAATCACGCTTCAGAAGAGATAAATTTTGACACTTTTGTTTGTGTATAGCTTTTGGAAGTTATTCAAGCTAATGTGACAGGATTAGAAAAGTACTGCAAAGACTTAAACATCACATATGATTCTTTAAAGGAAAACATTCGAATGAATATTCATATATCAACAAGGAATATTCATATATCAAACTTAACAAAAGGACCAGCTGTAGAACTTTTCTTGTTTATGGTCACAATTCAAAAATCTAGTGACAAATGTACCGAATGGTTTGCAAAGCTATTGAACTGAATTCTAGTAACTATCTCCAAAGGAACATTCAAGACTAGACTCTATCAGTTTGCTGCGAAGAAAATGGACGGAAAAGGTGCCAATCTATGGATGAGCCATTTTTATTCCCACTGCCGCAAGTGGAAAGAAAGAAGTTGAAAAAAGGGTTTACCAAAAGCTGTGTCGAGTAAGGCAGAAGAAAGAAAGCCAAAGAAATTATAGCAAACATACATGTGAAGCGAAAACTAAAAAGGACATAAGACAAAGATCACCTGAAAGAATGTAAAAGGCAGTTAGAAAACAAAAAGAATTTTCGTAACCATGAGATAGAAAATTCATTACTTTCAAAACCATCACATGTTTTAGAATAAAAAGAAGTGTGAATAACACGTAAAGCACCTATATGCACAAATTATTTGGATCCGCGCCCAGTTTCATACAAGCAGTTATGTATGGCGCGTACAAACGTTTTCACGGTGTGATAAATATTTTATATAAAATGAATCTTCTGTACACATTTTTAAAAACAAGCAATCAAATTTACATATCCATATTGGCATTTACAATGTGAAAATTTTGAATATATAAGAAGATCGTAATGTAGATATTTACAGTAATAGAAAATAAAAATAAACTCTGCTCCAATTTTCAAGCAAGTTAAGATGAAAATCTAAACTTAAATTATGTGGCATTAAGGACAAAATCTGAAAGGTCACGGTTGACCTTTTCTCCATCTGCAATTTTTTTTCCCATTTCTTCCACCCTCTTCTTTTTTATTTAAGCGGGGGGACTCAAATTCTCTGAATTAGTTTGTTATTTTATCTGACAGAAAGTTTAATATTTGTAATGTGATACAACTTGTAAAGAATGGACTTGGGTTACTGGTATCTGTTTTAAAATACAATAATTCAATAAATGCCTTATTATTCTTCAAGTTAACTATTCCACAATCTTGATGATAAGTACTGGTTCATTATTGTCATTGCTAATTTCAGATCGTAACAAGAAGGCCTCAAGTACAGTGATAGCTGAAAAAAAAAAGATAGCTCTTAAAAGTTGACAAACAATTTCCTTTTCTTACAAGTAAAAGTTACACCAAGATGTGTGTGTAAAAGAAACCTATGGACCATGTATTTTAATACTGTTGTCTTTTAATACTGTTGTCACATTTTGAATACATTGTGCTGTGCACATATTTGTTGTGTGGTTGTGAAAATATATAAATATAGTGCAATAATTGCTTGGTTTTTTTTTTTAAATGTCAATATATTAATACAAATGAATGATTTAAATACCCAAAGAGAACAATATTCACAAGACCAAAAGCTGGTGTAAAGTGAGCACTTTTTAATGCATCGAATCTTTTTTTCAGACCAGTGAGCTATAAATCAACAGCTATATATAATTAAATGGTAAATTAATGGAGAGTTATAATATCATATACAGCCATTGCCTCCCGCCGTTACCTTTACCTATTACATCGCCTTGTTCCCCTTTGTTATCAAGACGAAGTCATTTTCATGTTTTTATGCCCCCGTAATCGAAGATTCGGGGGCATACACTGTATATAGTTTTTGCCCTGTCCGTCCATCTGTCTGTCCGCAAAAACTTTAACCTTGCCCATAACTTTTGATTGGTTGGAGCTATGGCTTTCATATTTCATATCCTTGTGACAAGACCTTTCTTTGGATACCATCATATACTTGACCTTTTGACTTTGACCTTTGAGTTTGACCCACTTTTGCAAAATTTTTTGAGACTTTAACCTTGGCCATAACTTTTGAACACTTGGAGCTTGGGCTTTCAAACTTTACATGCGTATTCCTTGTGAGAAGTCCTTCCTTTGGATACCAACATCTTTGACCCTTTACCTTAAACTTGGAGTTTGAACTTCTGTTGAAAAAAACTATAACCTTGGCCATAACTTTTGAACAGTTTGAGCTAGGTCTTTCATACTTCGCATGTGTACTTCTTGTGACAAGACCTTTCTTTGCATACTAACAACTTTGACCTTTTGACATTGGAGTTTGACCTACTTCAATTTTGAAGAAAATTAACATTGGCCATAAGTTTTGAACAGTTAGTGCTAGAATTTTCATACTTCACATATGCATTCCTTGTGAGAAGATTTTTTATTTAGATACCAACAACTTTGACCCTTTGACCTTGACCTTGGAGTTTGACCTACTTTTGAAAAACTTTAACCTTGGCCATAACTTTTGAACAGTTGGCATTAGGGCTTTCATACTTCTCATATGCATTCCTTGTGCCAAGACCTTCCTTAAGATACAAACAACCTGGACCCTTTGACCTTAACCTTGAAGTTTGACCTGCTTTTGAAAAACTTTAACCTTGGCCATAACTTTTGAACAGTTGGTGTTAGGGCTTTCATACTTCACATGTATATTCCTTGTGACAAGACCTTCCTTTGGATTTCGACAGTTTCGGCATTGACCTTGACCTTGGAGTTTGACCTACTTTAAAAAAAATTTAAAATTGGCCATAACATTTGAACGTTTGGTTCTAAGGCTTTCACATTTCACGATGATGTGTATCAGTTGTGACAAGAACTTCCCTTGGGCACTATTTGACCTTGCCGTTTTACTTACTTTAAAAAAAAAATAACCTTCGCCATAACTTTTCAACGGTTTGTACTAGGGCTTTCATATTTCACAGGTATAATCCTCGAGACAAGACCTTCTTTGGGTACCAACATTTTTTTAATTTCTTGACCTGGAGTTTGACTTAATTGCATTTAAGACACTCAAAACTTCACCATAAGCTGCCATATGGGGGCATCAGTGTTTCACAAACATATCTTGTTTTTTTTTCTTTTTTCTTCTATGATCTACCCCTTTTTTCTAATTTCTAAATCCTTCAATGACATAATGTTTGGAAAAGTAGATTTTCTTTTATCTTGATTTATACATGTAGTTTATGATTCCTGACACTCACAGTCGTAATTTTATCGTCCAAAGCGTTACTTGTCAAAAGACAAAAATGTGACAAGTAAAAAATAATTTACGCAACTTCAAGTTTTTATTTTCAGCAATATTTTCTCAGTTCTCAAATAAAATCGTATATCATTCTTAGGGTATTATAGCTTTCTTTACCCCCATAAGTGATGAGAAGTGCACAAATTCGAATCCAAATTTCACTATGTGCTATTTGTTTGAGAACATTGAATTTCGTGAATGAAAAATGGTGAATGGAAAAAGTTGAAAGAAGATGGGCGAATAAGGCGAGCGCAATGCCTACAGTGCGACAAACATGAAGGTGAAAATTAAATTTCAATTCTAACAAAATTTTATTTGATGTTTCATCTAACATTAAAGTATACTTTATGTAAAATCTCCACAATTTGCAAAAATCTCTCAAAGCTTGAAATTATTTGCTTATGAAATAGCATACTCACACTAAAGAGGGCAAAAAGTATCATTTTCTCATATTATAACACATATTTTCGATATGAGTGGGTCTTCGCTCCATATTTTTCAAAGTATATTCTCAAAGTTTGCGTAAAAATATACATTTTTTGGTTAACAAAAACATGGAGCAAAGACCCACTCTACCTTTAAAATACACCTTTATGACACAATATTCGCATCTTTCCTAGAAATACTTGAAGTCCATTCAGTCAAGGGTCATATCGCAAACATGATTTAAATGCCACCATCATCAAGAGCTGTGTAGCGTAGTGGTTAGCGTGTTAGTCTCAAAAGAAAATGATACTCAGGATTTTTATTGCTAGGGTTCGAACCCCACGAATACCACATTATTTTTTTAATAACAGAGCAATTTTTGCCGAGAAAATTTTTCTCAGAAAAATTTTGTTTATCATAACATCATAAATTTCAATGATGAGAACTTTACTCTAAATACTATATTCACAAATTGATTTTGATTTTTATGTATCTGAAGCTATAGGCATTCTGCGCGCCTTGTTCACCCATCTCCTTTGTATACGTACCGGTACATAAATTATATTAAATGTCCACTACCCCGCTGTATCCTCAACATGCCCCAAGAATAAATGAATGTGTATGTATTCTATAATTCAAAAGAGTAAAATCCTATGGCATTAAATTGTTTATATTATTGAAACTTTAATAACTTTAGCTATTAACCTTTACGTTTATCAGTGACAAAATTTAATACATATTCATTAAACAGTAACCCCTGCAGAATTAAAAAAAAATATTTATTTACTTTTTTTCACTCTTCAATTTAAACAGTTTTACTCCTATTCAACTCTGTTTCCGACAATGCTTTTGGTAAATTTGACAGTGATTTTCTTGCGTCTTAAGAAAAAGAGACAAATTATTTATAAAATATTGGAGGCGTACAATTCAAGGCGAGGACAACCCCCCGCTCTGACACAAGATATTTCTCAATTCGAAAATTTCATAGAAGATTTATACATTTTTTTTCACAAATTGTGTTGTCAGTATCATTTTATACACATTTGCTTCCCTTATTTCATTGAATTATTTATTGATAAATAATTTATTTTTCAGTTACACGTATGTTTCTAAGGTATGTAAAAAGGGGTGAAAAGCGCTTCACGTATGATTCAAATTCATTCCAAAGCTAGCGGAGGCGCGTATAATCTCTGCGATATGCAGTATTTCTGTACATGTATCTTGCGTGTGTCAGTGTGATTTTAGATAAACGAAATTTGTTGAAGCCTATCTTTATTTCAGAATTTTTCAATTTTCATAAAAAATGGGTCCAGACTCTATTTCTTTTTAATAAAAATAACAAATACTGCTTTACAATCAGAAAGCAATTTGAATTGCATATCACATAGCATATAAATGTATATACTTAAATAAAATGCCTTATTTATAACAGCATGTGCAAATTTTATACTCCTATATTAAATATTATCAGGGGGTTTGAAATCAAGGGCCTGGGCCTTTCTACTTGGGAAAAACAGTGATATTTGGTTGATATTGGGAAAATATCATATCTAACATTTTTCTACATAAATTCAAATTACAGGGTTTTTTTTTTTTCATTTGCAAGGTATTTATTGAATATTGACTTATTTTAAATTCAGTAAATCAGTTTTTGGAGCATATTTTAACACCATTCCTGATATACTTTTTACTGAGTTCGGATATTTTTTTTTACCATATTTGTTTGTTTCGATTGTCTTTTGTGAATGTTCATTTATGAAATCGGGAAAAACACGTACGTTTTACCATTGGAAATGGGGCAGAATACAGCCCCCATACGACCCCTAAATAAATTGATGATACATGTACATTGTATTTTCAATTTTGTGCCCCCTGTTGAATTTTCTTAGGCGTGGGACTCCATTTATATCCCAAATACTTCGACACGGTATCAATCATTTCTTGTTTTCTAATATCGTGCTCACTTTGCATTTGTTCTCTTTGATGAAACCTCAGCATAGCCACAAGGACATATTTTCCATCCGGGCCTTTCGCAATCACTTGATCTTCATCATACGGATCCTCAGTATTATTTACAAATATGTTCTCCTTTAGAAAATTGAAGGTCATCCATGAATTTGATCGAAGCGCCGCCAACCGTTCTACATTTTCGCAGCTGATCCTTCCACGGTATAGAAGTTGTAGAAGGTTTGGTGACTTTTCTACCATGCTTACAAGCTCGTTTTCAAAAGTTGAGTCTTCTCCATATGACTCGAAGCATTGGAGTGTGTTTTTGTACTTTTCAGTAACATATTGAACGACATTTTCGTCACAACGAGAATACGCCATAAATTTCGTGACAGAAACTGGACAAGAAGGTTTTAATATATTTGAAAGTTCAACTAGAGGGACTCGAGACATAACCGTTATTTCCACTTCTACGCCAACGTTCTTCAAGCAAAAACATTCCCAAGCCTTGTCGGAAATTTCAGGTATTGCGAAATCTGGATCGTCTGGTATGTAGTTGACAAGTATTTGTAGACGTTTCAATGTTTGTCTCTGTTTGGATGATAGAACTTGCAAGAGATTCTCGTCCATCATAGGTGAACGCAGAGCTAAATGTTTCAGATTGTTGAAATGTCCGACAAAGTCCGCCGTTTCTCTGGGAGAGAGCAGGATTGGTTGTCTTTCTGTCCATACATTAGTGTTAGACCAAAACAAACTCATGTGTTCCAAGTCTTTGAGCTTAGGGTTTAACATGGCTGCTTCGAAGATGTTTTCATCAAGATTTTCCAAGTTTCGAGGAAACATAGGCCAGGAAACAATGTTCAGATTTTTCAAGCGAAATGCATTCTTCACAAAATTTACAAGTGGTTTCAAATTTCGACTGCAGGATCGATTCCCTGCAAAATGACGGATTGACGTTAAAACTCCTGCGTACAGTGTTAACGTTTCCAGTCTGCATTCTTTGGAAACTTCCTCTACGAGATCATTCCAATTACCAAAGTCTTGATCCAAATGTCCACTAATAACAAAAGTTAAATTTTGGAAATATTTTCCAAAATGTTTGACAAGATTGATGCTTTTGGCTGGTATCACCACCTGGTTATAAAAACCATAGTTTTCATTGTTTCCCAGTACGAATAATTTCATTTTCCGCCATAAAGTAGGATGGTTAAACGCTTCATTAAGTCTTGAACAGGTGACTGAAACATGGTACCTATTATTTAGGTCAAGGTAGTCCAAGATGTTGACCCAAACAATTGTGGGAAGGTCACTAAAGTCAGGTCCACCTTGATCTGGTGAGCTTCCTTTCATCATTTCTTATTATCGTTTCAAGTCTGCAGAAATAAAACAAAACAACAATGAGTACAGTTTTCTGGCACATTTTCAATATGAAGCAATGTCGGATTGTCTGACTTCGAAGAAAACAATTCTGGTGAACTACAGAGTGTAATGACTATTCTAATGACTAGTATGAAACAGCATTTTCAATATTATCTACGTGAACGGATTTAATGAGAAAGCGTATATATATATAATGTAATTCAGACATTTGTAGAGTATTACATGGATGAAAGAAAGACACAATTTTTAACAGCATTTTTTTAACGAGAAAGTCAGTCAGAACTTGTATGTGTAATTAACATACAGATTCTACGTACAAACATTAGGGATGAATAATTTACTGACAAAGTGCTGCAACTAAACTATATGATGAAGTAAAATATAATTGTATGACTAAAAGAAAACTTACTTCTTTCCTCGCAAGGGTTTATTATGTGGTCATTTGTTTACATTCCACGATAATGTGTATTTTTAGAAACCTATATTTAGCTGTGATAACCACCCGAGTTACTTACCTTTGTATAACATACGGAAATGGATCAATGATTTCATCAGATGATATTCAGTAGTTTAATAAAATTATTTCACATGCGAGGATCTCTTTGGACAACAAGTGAATAATATACTTTATACCTGTAATTGTAATTTCAGACAGTCAATTACATAGTGAACTATTGTGTAATATATTTTTAACGAATTTCTGTCATTTCGTTCACTTGATCGTCTCAAGCCACGGTCCGGAGTCCGCATATAGCTCTCTCCTACCCGCCAGAATGGGAGAGGATCATACATTTTGGCCGTGGTTTGCGACGATGTTCACTTGTTTGATTAACAGATTTATTTTTAGTGTCTTTTTAACGTGTGTAGTGCCCCTAAAAACATACTCGTGGATCTAAAGAATGTAGAAAAATATATTACAGCAAACAATAAAAACAGTCACATGAGTGTTCTGAGTAAATAACGCAAACGCAGTATAGGCACACCGATTCACTTTAGTATTTTAATTTCTTGTTATATAGGGTAGACTAGCTCAATCGTGTTACTCAGTTTGTATAATATGCACACTGTGTGATGAATGGCACCATTAATTGAAAAAAAAGATAATTAAATTCTTGCATCCTTCAGGGACTTCATATTTGAAAAAATGTTTTTCTAATTGTATTTTCTCAAACATGGAAACATTTTATCATTTTGACTTAATGGTATATCATTAAATTTGTCACATGGAATGCAAGTACCATATATGTTAACTCTACCGCTTAAGGCGAAAGTCTACCTCCGTTTTATACTCAATCTCCCGCCTACCGCTTTATATACCTCCTTTCCACAAAATCCGTTTTTGGTTCGCTTGGGTAGCCATTTTATCATGTTGTAAATTTTGAATTTACTAGGTGGTGGTAAACGCAAAATTTATTTCAATTTTGCATTTACTTCCACCTAGTAAGTTCAAAATTTACAATATGATGTTTTTTAAACTACTCGGTCATAAAATCTCTCTAAGTTTTAAGATTTCGCGTGATTTGAACGAGAAACAAAAGAAAGCTTTTTTGTTCCGATGTTTACAGAGATTTTAAAACACGTGTTTGAAAGATGCACTCCTCTCCGTGATTACAAGGGTTAGAGAAAGCGAGAGATAGTATTCGAAAACCTCATGAAACGTTTGACTTCGTTTATAAAGTAAAAATGACATTTCTACTTTCGCTTTCAGTCATCACGAGAAATCCAAATCTTTTTTAAAGAATTTATTAATTGTATAATTTGACATCATTTGCTCTATTTGGCAACTAAATGAACATTGGGTAATGACATCAACAAAGATCTCCCTTCAAAAGGCTAAAGCAGCACTCAACAGCTGCTCAAAGCTGTTGTGATGAGCATGAAAAATATTTATTGTAGGCATTTATTTTAGGTACAAATCATATTTTGATCTATTTCATGCAGTTGATATTTGATTTTAATTATTGCAGTGGTCATTTAAGGCCATTACATATATATCGTCTCGAAGTCGAAGCGTAAAACACGGTGCACAATGCTACCCCTTTATAGCATTCATGACAGTCTATAATCATGTATGAAGCACTGACTATAAGAGGTTACGAACGTTGGTTCTGGCTACATGTACAGCTCCAACTCTAGCTCGAAAAAAGAGATTGATTTGGGGTACAGCTCGAAATATTTTTTTAGACACACTAGCTTGAGTCCTGGCTTAAAATGTGGCTCGAAAATAAGTTGTCTCCATTTCGAGCTAGATATGGCTTATATTTTTTATTGTTTTGTTTTTTAAATAACTGCATGCCAACAAATAGTCCACACGAGGAACACGTTCCGCGTGTAATCTTACCGGCCTTTAGAAATTTGGGAAAGAGATGGAAAAGATTTATCATTCTCATTTTTAAAGTAAGGAATACAATCAAACTCTTGCTATATTTCTTTTGAATTTTATGTATTTGTTTCTAAATTCAAAGGAAATCTCGAGATTCATTAATAAGCCTTTTAAAAGGGGCGTACATAATAGTTGTCGTTATACTTTTAGAATGATTATCAGACAACTTAATATTATATTGTACAGACAATCATAAACTATCTGCCCGTCATCTGGTCATGTCGTGATTATTCAATATCTAAAAGAAAGGGCCAAAATATAGATAGATATAATCAAACGACTATTTTTTGTCATGGACAACATAAGACATAAGGATTGACCACATTTTATTTTTTACATGTCATCATCATAAAAAATATTAAATACTTCTTACCATAAAAGTCGTATATTGATTCATATACAATCAATTCAATTTTATTTCAATTTCTAGTCATCAAAATGATCGATGCAATTTCTTAATGCCATTATGCTAAAATATACCTTGAACATACATGTAGCAATCCCCATCTTCACATTGTCAAGGTTTTGTGAAATTTGTGAAGAAGAACGATGTCACAAAACCTTGACATTGTGAAGATGCTCAATCTCTTTCCTACAGTATAAACAAATTAAATTTGTACATCGACTATTGATCAATGACGTCAGGGAACCAATGACGTCCCAAATTTTCTGACACTTTCTCAATCATCCTATATTCCTCTTCTTCACTGTCTAGAATAGAAACCTGTTCATGAAATTTCACCAGATTCACGAGGACATAGACTCCGTCATTATTTTTCGCTATGACCTGATCACTGTCATAGGCCATTTCCGGTTCCTTCTCGACATTCTTTTTATAAATGTTCTTTCTAATAAAGTGAAACGATTCCCATTTCTTTTTCCTCAGTTCCGCTAAATGTATTACATTTTGACAGTTGATTTTGCCGCGGTATTTTAACCTACATAATTGGTCTGAATTTTCAACAAGAGTGATTAGCTCTCTTTCAAAATCTCCATCCTCTTCGTTGTATTCAAATGTATCCAGTGTCGAATTGAAAGTATCTGCCAGGTAAGCGATAAATTCCTTATCACTTCTGATATATTCTCCAAACTTTATTTCATAGACAGGACAAGCAGGCCTTAAGAAACATTCTAGTTTGTAATGTGGTACTCTTGACAAAACCAAAACTTTCACCTTCACGTTCGAGTTGTAACTTGAGAAATTTTTCCAAACTGATTCATTTACTTCAGGCATTTTGAAGAATTCGTTTTCAGGGATGAAATTTATTGTTATTTGTAATTGTTGAAGCCTTTCTCTACCCCTACATGAAAGACTTTTAATAAGGTCTGAAGTAATCATAGGCGACCGCAGGGCCAAATGGGTCAAATTCTTGAAGTGATCTGCCAATTTCAGTGTCAAATCTTCAGAAATTAAATGTGGTCTACGCTCAGACCAAGCTGTGGACTCGCATTTGAACAAGCTTAGTTTTCTCAGATCTTTAATTTTTTCATTTTCAATAGCAGCTTGAAATATATTTTCATCTGGATTCTCTAAGGATTTGGCAAAAACTGGCCACGAATTTATGACAAGTGCCTTTAAATGTGTCTGATTTCTAAGTAAGTCTACCATAGGCTTCATATTTTCAGTCAGAGGTTTCCTTTCTCCTCCCTTTGATATAATTCTCAAACCACCTACGTTCAACGTTAAATATCCCAATTTAAAATCATTGATGCTTTCTTCTAACACTGTGTTCCATTCTCCAAAACTTATATGTAATGGTCCCCAAATAGAAAAGGTAACGTCATGGAACATTCTTGCAAACCTACGAACGAGATGAAAATTTCTTTGGGGTATTTTAACACAGTGGAAGTATTTGTGTTTCCCTGAGTTTCCTCCTACATCTAGTTTTACTTTCTGCCATAGTGTGGGGTGATTAAATGCATTGTAAATGTTTGAACACACCAGAGAGGTGCTGTATCTGTCTTTGAGCGTCAAATATTCCAACACATGGATCCAAACGACAATCGGGAGGTTGCCAAAATCGGGAGATGCTTCTACATTCATAGCTGGATGCTCATTTGCATTCTCTCTATCTGAAATAAAAATTAAAATTGGTACATGTATTTAAAAAAGAGGAATCATAAACGCTTCAACACTTTCTTGGAAAATTGTTGATATTACTGCAATAAAATTAAGATCCTAAGGAAGATATGGAATAAATATTTCCTTTTGTACTTTTAACTGTTATCTATTCAATATGAAGATGGAAGTTAGCTTTGCATACAGTGTATAATATACTGATATATATACATATTACATGTATTATACATATAGGAAAAAATTAAGACACAGGGCCACTCATGAGTTAGCACATAGCCCCTGTGCAAAGAAGCTGTATTCAGCTAACTATCTGATTCAAGAATTATTAGATGTCAACAGGATCTGAATAAGTACACTGTCCTACAATTACGTCAACATTGATTAGACTGTTATCTACAATTACATGCGGATATATGAATCTGACATCATCAAAACCAAACACGCCTAACTTTAAAAGGCATTTTAATTAGGCCTATAGTTAGAACAAACATTATCGACTAAAGTTAACTACGTGTTGGCTATTTTTTAAGGTGTACGACCAGGGACGTGTATGTACCAATATACATGTACTCTAGTATCCATTATATACTGATATACGTTGGTGTTGGTACGATCACAGGAGTCGGCAGTTTTATCAATAAAGTAACGTAAACAATAACCAGTGAGCTTCACCGGCGTAGCGAGCGCTTCGCTCGCTACTCTCACTGGCTATTGTTTTCGTTGCTTTATGAATAAAACTGTCGACTCCTACAAAGTATAGAACCTACTAGTACTACACATCGTCGTGAAATTTATTCGGCTGTTACAGCTTCTTCTTTTTTTTTAAATTAGGCCTACATCTCAAAAAGTCATCTACAAATGTTAATTAGTTTATACCTGGTGGTCACGTGCTTCTTGAGTGGATTCAGCTAAATGGTACACTTTTCCTCTTTCAGTCTTTGTTTACAAACATTGAAAAAAAACTGTTGCGCTTTTATTGTATGCCAAACCCGATGTTATTTCAGAGCGCTTCGTTAGCCATGCGACTTATAGGAGAGGCCTAGAGGGGGGATATCCAGACAATTTAAATTTGCATTTCAGTATAAGCACTATTAACAAGGTAACATGATGCAAAGTATCAAGTCAACCGCAAAATATATTAATTTCAGCATTTTAGATTATTTCCACAAGAAAGAGTCAAAAGAAAAAAATTAAAGTACGTACTGCATTACAAGAAAGAATCACTTCTATTATTTTAGGCACTGTATTTCAAATCCGGAAATTTAATACGTTTTGCATTTATATCTTACGCACGCCCTTGTTAAGGAGCAGGTCGTGTAACAACTTTTTATAAAATCATGAATTAAAAAAATTCTGATTAGAAATGAAAAACAAATTGAAATGTATTATCAACCATGTAGACTTAGTAAGCAATTTTTAAAAAAAAAAATGTTTATAACTTTTATATACGTTATCAATAAAGAATTATTCCAAGGAAGCAATGAAAAAAATAACGTCTCAATTCCCCATGTAACAAAACCACAATTGGATCGGTCGCCCCTGCGGCCGATAATTATGTCTGAATTTTTCAAATTTACATCTGAAACTTAAAAATTGATCAGTTGAATTTTAAAGATTAACCTTTAAAGTTGGTTTTAAAAGCATTTTACCCGTTGTTCAAAGCACCGATTTTTGCATGGATTTTGGCCAAATATCATGTTGTAAATTTTGAATTTACTAGGGGGAGGTAAATGCAAAATTTACAACATGATAACTTATCATGTTGTAAATTTTGCATTTACCTCCCCCTAGTAAATTCAAAATTTACAACATGATACTAGGAAGCCTTCAAGGCCTGCCAGGTTATTCCCTAAATAATAATTTGATAGCTTGTCATTCAAGGAATACTTTATAAAAGGATTTTTAGGGCACCCCTGCCCTTAGTTCGAAATTCATAAAAAAAATAAATTTAATTAAAAAAAAAAAAAAGAAACAAGAAAAGAAACAAGTTTGGGACGTGTTTCATATTTCTATCAATTTTTCTTCTCATAGTTAATGAAGCTCAAATGGTTAGACCGCTGATTCTGTAGAGGCTTGGTTTGAATCCATCCGGCTCCACAGCTTTACTGTAAAAAAAAAATCTCTGTCATTTAAACGCAATCAACCGGAACTATCATGTGTCATTGTAGCACACTTTGTTCGAGGACAAGAATCAATCACCCTGTTACTCGATACCGGCGTCCCGCAATTCCACTTTTCCGCGATTCGGCACTGCTTTTGGAACCGCGACGAGTAATACTGCTTTTCTGCAATTATATTTTTTGCTTTTCCGCGACTTATTTCAATATATGTACTTCTTCCTTTAGCCAGGTAAAACCTGTTGACCACTGATTACTTAACACTGGATAAAACAAAGATTAAAAACAAGATGGTCTAGATACTAAATATATGCATATTTTCACAGTTCGACGCGAGCTCCGTATATAATACATGTGCATTTGTTACCACGATTTTTGTTTCTGTATTCAATTTCCATAACGTCTAAAACTTATCACCAGTGTAAATTGCGAAATTTATTCAATTTTTATCCAACTGTGAGTTGGTACCACCAGAGACACAAAAAACATTCATGTCTCTGGTACCACTACCAAGTAGAACATTGGTGAAAATAAAGGTAAACATCGGCAACCGTTTGATGCTAAGCGCTAACCGTTACCATTTAAAAATCGCGAAAACTTAAAATTATATGTATAGAGCAGCCCGGTCCTCTGGACTGCAAAAACCAATCGCGGAAAAGCAGTGTGAAGTCGTAGAAAAGCAGACAGGTTGCGAAAAAAAAAATCGCAGAAAAGGAGGACGGCCCGGCGTTCTTGTCTGCGATGAGCTGCGATGGATTGCAATTGTATATATATTTGATCAATTTTGATACCTTAGAATTAAATCAATTCGTTATATAATCTTTTATTCCATCTGTCCTTCTAGAACTTGTCTGGATTATTAAACTGTCCAAGTACATGTAATATTTGTGCCAAATATACATGTATTTATAATTACATGTAATATACACTTTTGAAGTTGTGGGCTAAATTCAGATCAGGTTTTCAATTTGTAGTGCTACATATCAGTAACTGCAATCCCTTGGGTTTATTTTCTTAATTTGCATATCTTATATGAATGACATATTTTTATTATTTCCAAAGAAATTTTATGTTGTACATAAAATAAACGCATATCAAGGGAATTAGGACTAGTCATTGAAAAGTGAAGAAAAATATCAAATTATTATTATATAGCTAATAAATAATCTATAGTTGAAAAAAAAACACTCAAAAAATCAAATTATTATTATACTCGTATAGCTATTAAATAATCTATGATAAAATACACTGAAAAATATCAAATTATTATTATATAGCAAAACTCACTAAAAGTCAAGAGAATATTGGCGTTCGATATTTTAGCGATTTTTGAACGGTGTTTTTGCATTATGTATACGAGATTCCGAATATGTTCAATATCGAATGCGCCGTTCTTAGCAAAAAAGTCAACTGGTCAAACGCTCAATGAGCCTTTAAGTTAATAAAAACCTCAATAAGCAAACGTAACGCTTGATGTGGTCATTCACATTGGAATATTGAATGACACTGATAAAAGTTTTTATACCAAGAAATTTCCTCATGTACACCACAATATTTATAAGAATTACTCACCAATAAAAACTTAAACCATCTAAACTGTCTACAATGTCTCAAACTACCTACCTACCTATCCTCCTCGCTCCCAGTGGAGCATAAGGTCAACACAAGACTTGGCCACTCAGCACTCTTCTTGGTCATGGTCTCTGCCTCTCCCCTAGTCAGGTGAAGGTCTCTCAGTTCACCCTGGTGGTTTTTGGACTCCCTGTCTCAAAACATCCCTACAATTGTTAATTGATTGTATGTTGTTTTACGTCCCATTCGAGAATTTTTCAATCATATAGAGACGTCACCATATACCGGTGAAGGGCTTCAAATTTTGACCTTTACTCGGCACTCAGGGCTATTGAGCAGTGAGGGATCTTTATCGTGCCAACGCCTGCCGCGTCTCATCCGAAGGACCCGCAACTTTCACTTCAAAGTGCCGAGCGCATGGCGAAGGAACAGTTGCTACCCATTTTTTATTCACTTAGGTCTGTCGCGGCCGAGATTCAAACTCACGACCTCCCGATCACGGAGCGAGCGCTGTACCGACTGAGCTACCGTGAACGGTCTGCAATTGTTAAAGAATTCAGTGAAGCAAGCTATCTAGTAATTCATTTTTTTGTAAACCATAATAAGAATTTTTTCTTTAAATTTGACATTCTTTATATTTCTCGGCTCAACCAGATACATATATGTATTCGAATTTAATCACCTTTTAGATTGCACCATAATTTAGTAAATTAAATAGATGATCAAACCATTTATGCATTTTTGCTTGCTTAAAAATGACATAGCTTCTTGAATTCAGCATAACTTTAATTAGAGTACATGTTTTTCTTGGTGAGTGCTCGTGAGAAAAAAACTAAGACGATACTTTTCCTATGCAGATACAGAACTACATATTAATGAAAATGAAAAATATAAATGGTAAGCGTGAAGTCCAAAACAATTTTAAAAAGTCCTGTTCTTTTTTCCATATTCATAAATATTACACAACACTAAAGTTCTTTTTTAACGACAAAAATTTCATAAGCTCCAGTGCTATCAATTTTATGATGTGTTTCAAAGTACTTTTGAAGAGTGCCTTCTTCTTTCATTTGTGTCACATTTTTAATCATGTTCTGCATTTCTGCTTCCGTGCAGACATCCCAATAGGAATTCAAATTTCTCCAAGATTCATGAAGTGGTCCATCTAAGTCACCATAAACAGGGAAGTATGACATCATTAATGATCTGAAAGCCGATTTCAAAGAAAATCCAGAGTCCCTCAGCATTTTCTTCATTTGCTTATGAGTGGGTAACAATTTATGCCATTTCTTCAGGGTTTCTGGTACAAGATGAACAAACCAATTTCCTTCCAAATTTTCTGGCGTATCAGTAATGATGGTCAACACACCGCCTGGCTTGAGGATTCGATAAACTTCCTTCAGTGTCTGAAGCAACACTGGATAGGACTCTCCATCAGGATTTTTTTCCAAGTGATGCACGACCTTCGAAATAAGATTAAAGAGTTCTAATTCTTAAATATTTTGCAGAGACACAATATCTTCTTTAAACTCATTTAAAACGGTATACTAGAAAATAAAATGGCTAAATAATTAAATATGCTTACATGGTTGATCATAGCGGCGTCAAATGAATTGTCTTCGTAAGGCATTTCCGGTAGAACTGCTTGTTTGAAGGACAACTGAGTTCTGGGTGATGGCGACGTCAGTTTTGCTTTAGCCTTGTTAAGCATACCTTCACTGGCATCTAGTAATGTTAGACTTCGCGGCTCAAATTGAAGAAAATATTCCGAAAAGTTTCCTGTTCCAGAGCCAATGTCAATTATATCCATTTCCTAAATGTAGATGACGATAGATATGCATATCATTACAAACGTTTTGTTTTTTAAATGCGTTTCAAATTGGTCAAGACATAACATAATGAATTTTTATTTCAGGACTGTAACTGCAACGGAATATGAAAGACTTTTAAAATACGGAAATATTCGTGAATAAATGTGTCTTTCACTTATTAACAATTTTCAATAATATTTTTTAAAATTAATTAGTCATGTACTCATTGGCAATTGAAAATTGTTAATTAGTGAAAGACAAATGAATTTATTGTTGCAAGAATATATATATTTGTTACCTGAACATTCTTTTCTGTAAAGTTTTCCATCATACTTTTGAGAACGTGGCCATCAAAAGCCTTTCTCCCAGAGTCGTAAACCTTAGAAATTTCGTTGTAATTTGTCAATTTACTCATTTTACTATTTGGGATAACTGCAAGATTAAGCTAAGAATTTATTTCATTTGAAATTAAGACCACGAAACATCCTTATACACTTGTATATGAATGTTCTAGCGGAAAGACATGCCTATAAGATACGGATTTGCCCAGTGAGGTTATTGCTCTCTTGTGAATGTATGTACATAAATGTAGTTTCTGCTACAATAGAATGGAAATTTTGTTATTATTAAAAGTATCAGTGGAAAAAATGTTTTCTCAATAAATGTTCTACAGTTTTTATTTGGTTCCAAGTAATGCTCGATCTTCGCTTTAATCTTAATGAGTAGTTTCATTTGTTAATCTAAAAAACTATCATTTCAGATTCGCCGGATGAAAATAATTTACCTTCGAAAATATTTTTTTGTTAAATTTTGAAGTTAATTATTTTCTCTTTGAAGCGAAATTCTTAACAGGATAACAGATGATATTTATATAGCACACTGTGTCCAGAGGATGGCATCTTTAATTCTAATACACAATTACAAAGGAATTATTTTTTGAAAAATGAAATTCGGAGGAGGGGGAGAGGCATAACAAAATTGATTACTTTCTTCTAATTCCTTCCCCGTTTTATATGGCATAGTCACACTTTGTCAACATTTGAGAGAGAAAATATATCATGAAATATCTATTTTTCTTAGATGTACATTTCAAGCATTTAAGATATGTTGAAAACCAAATGTCAAAGAACAAGTCTCAATAAGGCTTATCTGTGGTTCCCGGTTACTTGTCAAATTTTGAACCTTTATTAAAACCTTAAGGTTTTGCCAAAGGTCAACATGTCCAAAATTTTATTTTTACAATAGCTCCAAAACTATGTGGTTTATAAAGTTAAAACTTTTACAGTTTATTAATATATCATTGATTAACAGATAGAAAGTATCATTTGAGAACAAATATTTAAAAAAAAATATTAATCGAGAAAATTCTTTTTAAAAAATGCATATATTTTTAAAAAATACACCTAATTAATTCCGTATTTTTAGTGAAAGCCATCATTGCAGAGACAATATACAGTATGTTTATCAATGAAGGGCAAGTTGGACTTCGATAGCCTCTGGAAAGTTGTTTTCCCTGTTTATTTTGTCTAAATGTTAAGATTTGGGCAAGTTGGACTTCGATAGCCTCTGGAAAGTTGTTTTCCCTGTTTATTTTGTCCAAATGTTAAGATTTGAAACCGAAAGTACATTGCAAATGGCGGATTTTATAGGGGTCATGTCATGCTTTTAATTAACACCCTTTCAGAGACCATTCACGTCCAATTGAATTTTTTTCTCAAAAACTATTTTTTTTTAAATATTTGTTTTCAAGTGATACCTTCTATCTGTTAACCAATGATACATTTATAAACTGTAAAAGTTTTAACCTTATACCTCACATAGTTTTGGAGCTATTGTAAAAATAAATTTTTGGACATCTTGACCTTTGGCAAAACCTTAAGAATTACATTATATCATTAAATGATGTCTTAATTTTTTGAGTCAAGATATGAAAATGTCAAATAAAAGATATAGACAGCATACGAAGCTGCGTTTTGAAGGTGGGATCCCCTGATTTTCATGAATATGAAAAGAAATCAGCGGGTATGCTATCGAAAGTGTCATAAGAATAGTCCTAAGATATGACTTAAGAGATATCTTAGGACAAAACTTAGGATGGTCCTAAGAGAGTTCTTAAGATCGACATAGAAGCTCTCTTAGGAATGTCCTAACTAGGGTAGACTTACGAGATTCTTTAGACAAATCTTAAATATTGTAACATCACAGACTATGTTAATAATAATTATAGTTATATAATAAAATAAAAAAAATAATTGTTGGGACTTACAATTTTTTTTAATAACTTGTAAAAAATTGAATTAGATAGAAGTAGTCATAGAATAATTGTCTACTTCTAAAAACGCTTTCTTATTTTAATTAATAAATTTATTAAAGGGACAACTCTCTCTCTCTCTCTCTCTCTCTCTCTCTCTCTCTCTAAATAATTAAATAAATATATAAATAAATATATATATATATATATATATATATATATATATATATATATATATATATATATATATATATATATATATATATATATATATATATATATATATATATATATATATATATATATATATATATATATATATATATATATATATATATATATAATGAAGAAAATATGAAAACATACATTTTGAAAGAGTTTAAAAGATAAGTTTGTAAAAATTCTCATTTCAATATTAATACTAAGTCTTGCAAAACAAATTAGATAAATAAATTTTATATAATTAACAAACTAAGAAATAAACCCGTCGGGTATTAAATTAGCTTGGGCGAGCGATTTAGCGGACAGAGTCTAGGCAGGGAAATACTGCCTCGATTATAGTAAGATAGCTTTTGACGCGGTATAGAACCTCCTCCATTTCATATAAGGTACAGCGAGCATGAATAGCCCTTGGTGGTGACCTCTTCAAGTTACTGTGTCCCGCTAAATCCCGTGCTGGTTAGTGCTATTCTCATTCATTCGTGATCCTCGACTGAATAATAACTAGTACAGCTTTAGTATAGCTTTAGGTTTTAACGCATATAAAGAACCATCAAAGCAATCCCAACTTTTTCGAAGTGTTACTTAAATACTTTTGGAATTGTGACGACTACATGTAACTCCAATTTAATTCAAGTCAATTTAATTTCTTAATTGCTAAGAAGAAATATCATAATAGTTATATTTACAATTGGACAATTATTTATACATAGGTAGGAACGAAGCACTCAGTGTTTTTCAAAGTTGGAGGGAACGGGGTGGGCAGAGCAACAGATTGTAACTAAAATGTACAACCGTATAATAAACGTACAAACAAAAAAAAGAAAAAGTTCCTGATTAACTCTGAGAGGCACAAAAAAAGGAAAACTTCTAAACACTAGATATTTTTAGGGGGGGTTAGAAGAAACTTTTGGGGGGAGTAATAGGAGGACCCACATTGCCCCCCCCTCCCCCAATACTACATGTCTGATAAGAAATGAACGATTGCACAAAGTTTGGAGTCTCCTAAGTTCATGTTAGGACGGGTCTTGCAATGTCTTAACTTTAGGAGAAATTCTAAGATACGTCTTAAGTTAGGACAGATTCAATGGCCTCACTTAGGACTAAGATATCTCTTAAGATATGTCTTAGTCCTAAGATGGCTTCGATAGCATGCCTGCAGACTTCGAAGCTTCCGTGAACACCAGGCCACAGGTTTGTTTAGAGTCAAGTTCGGAATATAATGTGTATATGTTATATGTATAAAGGTTCAGCGAAAATATCTTTGTTGAACAACCTTGTGCTATATGTTTTCTAAATAAAAGTATTCTGATTTTGATTCTCTTCTGATTCTCTTGCTTGACTTCATTTACATGCGATTAACCTCTTATGACCTATTTAGAATCATAGCAAGCCTCGTCACGGGTAAGTACACCCAGTAAACGTACGTACCCCAAACAGAAAAAGAAAAACAGCCTATGGGATCATGCTAATGGCCCATGTTTAAATCATGGTTTTGTTATGATTTCGGTATAGGAAAATTTCACATGCAAATGAGCTAATAGATCATGATTCTTGTATGATCCATTAAAGCTAACAACTACAGTTAAAATCATGATTCTGGTATGATCTGTTAAAGCTTATAAAACTCATTCAAAAATCATACATCCAAATGAGCTAATGGATCATGGTTCTTGGATGATCTGTTAAACTAAACAACTTGCAAGAAAACCATGGTCCTGGTATGATCTGTTGTAGCTAACAACTCGTATTAAAATCATGATCCTTGTATGATCTCTTAAAGGTAACAACTCATAGGACAATTATACATTCTTATACAAATTAACTGAACACTTTAAAATTTGCAACAAACATCCCTTTAATATTTGATATACAATTTCAGTTACCAAAAATAAAAAAATATACATATATGTCACATGAACTATCATGCAACTATAATCCGAACAATGGATCTTCCTTAATTCAGATGACAATTTAAACAAGATGTGTTTGTGAAACACTGATGCCCCCGTATGGCAGCTTATGGCGAAGGTTAAAGTTTCTTCATATGCAAGTCAAAATCCAGGCCAAAAGATAAAAAATGTTGATACCCAAAGAAAGGTCTTGTCTCGAAGAATACACATGTGAAATTTGAAAGACCTAGATACCACTGTTCAAAAGTTATGGCGAAGGTTAAAGTTTTTTAAATAAAAGTCAAACGTCAAGGTCAAGGTCAAAGTGGTTGGTATCCAAAGGAAGATCTTGTCACAAGGATTACATATGTGAAGTATGAAAGCCCTAGCACCAACCATTCAAAAGTTATGGCCAAGGTTAAAGTTCTTCAAAAGTAGGTCAAACTCCTAGGTCAAGGTCAAAGGGTCAAAGTGGTTGGTATCCAAAGGAAGGTCTTGTCACAAGGATTACATATGTGAAGTATGAAAGCCCTAGCATCAACCATTCAAAAGTTATGGCCAAGGTTAAAGTTTTTCAAAAGTAGGTCAAACTCCTAGGTCAAGGTCAAAAGGTCAAAGTGGTGGTTGGTATCCAAAGGAAGGTCTTGTCGCAAGGATTACATATGTGAAGTATGAAAGCCCTAGCTCCAACCATTCAAAAGTTATGGCCAAGGTTAAAGTTTTTCAAAAGTAGGTCAAACTCCTAGGTCAAGGTCAAAGGGTCAAAGTGGTTGATATCCAGAGGAAGGTCTTGTCACAAGGAATACACATGTGAAGTTTGAAACCCTAAGCACCAACTGTTCAAAAGTTATGGCCAAGGTTAAAGTTTTTCAAAAGTAGGTCAAACTCCAAGGTCAAAGTTGTTGGTATCCAAAGGAAGGCCTTGTCACAAAGAATACACATGTGAAGTTTGAAACCCCAAGCACCAACTGTTCAGAAGTTATGGCCAAGGTTAAAGTCTAATAAAATTTTGCAAAAATGGGTCAAATTCCAAGGTCAAGGTCAAAAGGTCAAATATGATGGTACCCAAAGAAAGGTCTTGTCACAAGGAATACACATGTGAAATATGAAAGTCATAGCTCCAACCAATCAAAAGTTATGGGCAAGGTTAAAGTTGACAACAGACAGACAGACAAACGGACAAACAGACAAACAGACAAACGGACGAACGGACAAACAGATAAACAGACAAACAGACAGACAGGTCAAAAACAATATATCCCCGGGATCTTTCGATCCGGGGGCATAAAAACATTATCCAATCTATTCACTGAATTTTAAATGAATAGAATCACGGAAATCCTTTCTTCTTAAAGAATAATCCCGCCTTCATTGATGTCGCTGCTTATTTATGATTCTGCAAAAAACATGTAATTACAACAAATGTTCACTATAGGATCAACAGAGTGGTGGATCTATTATTTAGAATCACAAACACTGAAAAGGCGCCCAAGTAGTCTGTCCTCGGATATAAGTTCTTGTTTTGTATAGCATAACCTGAAAAGAAACGTAGAGAAAATGGTGTTTATTCATCGATCTACATATTATAATTATCTTTAGATAATGAAAATATGAAATATTCAAGTACTTTCCCCATTTCATTAATGAAAAAATAAGATTAATCACCATGAGAACTAGTGCTAATTGTAACGGGAACCGTTACAGATGTTCCCCAAACGGCTCCCCAATCCCTTGTGATGCCCCATTCCCTACAAGCTTCAATAAATTAGACAATACTTTTGTAATATAGATGGACACTTTATTTTTAAGGGTATTTCATTGGAAAACTACTCCGATATAGCCATATGGGTATGAGCCAATCTAATAGCTACATTTTTTACATTAATTATCTTATAGTGTCTCACAATACATACATTTGTTTTAAATATTAAAGAATTTCATTGAAAAATAAGAGAGATGTAACCCTTTAAGTATTAGCCAATCAAAATTCAGCATACGCGCATGCATGGCCTTGCATTCAATTTTGATAGTATCGTAATGTAGGAGCTCTATGTGCCTATCCATGTCTTAAATTTCATCCTGTTTTGTTAAAAACCAAGGGAGTTAAAGACATTTAAAGTTTCAACCAATCAGTTTGCAGCACACCTGCATGCGCGTGTTTTCAAGAAATTTCCTATATAACATGTTGTAGCACCTTATAATATATACTTATATTCTAAATTTCAAAGTATTTTGTCAAAAAAAAAGGAAATTATTGAGATTTTTGTATCAGCCAATCAGAGAAGAGCGCACATGCATGCGCGTGAGTTCACGCTAATTTGACCATGTTGTCTTGTCTAGACTACTAATATATCTTTATATTTTGAGTTTCAAAGCAATTGATCAAGAAATATAAAAGTTACGGCTTCATCAAGTATATCAGTCATTTCACTCATTGCACGCGCGCGCACGTGCATGCATGTGCGCGCAAAATGACTTTCGTTCCACACACCTACACAACATGCCTATTAACCCTAAAAAGGTTTCATGTCAATCGGATGAGTGGTTCTATGAGAACACTCCCGGACAAAAAAGTACCGGAGAAGAAAGTAGAAAAAAAGAATAATAATAATAATAATAATAACTAGTTGTAATTGTAACGGGGACCGTTACAGATGTTCCCCAAACGCTCCCCAACACCCTTTTGGTGTCTTATTTCCTGTAAGCTTCATTAAATAAGGCAATGAAGTATATTGATCGTTTTTTGCATTTCACGCGTGCGCACGTGCATGCATGTGCAGGATGACCATGTCATCTCATCTATACTATTAATGCATCTTTATATTCTCAGTATCAAAACGTTTCATCAAAAAATAAATAAGTCCGGCTATATCAAGTATATTGCTCATCTTAGCATTGCACGCATGCGCACCTGCATGCATGTTCATAATGACCATGCCATTTTGTCTATACTTATAATATGTCTGTTTATTCTTAGTATCAAAGCTTTTCATAAAAAAAATATAAAAGTTATGGCTATATTAAGTATATTGGTCATTTAACACATTGCACGCGCGCGCATGTGCACTCATGAGCATGATGTCCACATCATCTTGTCTACACTTTTAATATATCTGTACATTCTTAATATCAAAGCTTTTCATAAAAAAATATAAAAATTACGGCTATATTAAGTATATTGGTCATTTAACACATTGCGCGCACGTGCATGCATATGCATGCATGTGCATGATGACCATGTCATCTTGTCTACACTTTTAATATATATAAATATTTTGAGTATCAAAGCATTTCATCAAAAAGTATAAAAGTTACGAGTATATCAAGTATATTTGTTATTTTACGCTTTGCGCGTGCGCACACGTGCATGCATGTGCATGTTGACCATGTCATCTTGTTTACACTTTTAATACATCCTTATATTCTGAGTATCAAAGCATTTCATCAAAAAATATAAAAGTTACAGCTATATCAAGTATATTGGTCATTTTACGCATTGCACGTGCACGCACGTGCATGCACGTGCGCGCAAAATGACCTTGATTCCGCAAATCTACATAACATGCCTATTAACCCTAAAAAGGTTTCACCTCAATCGGAAGAGTAGTTGACGAGATCATTCACGGACAAAAAAGTACCCAGGAAGAAGAAGAAGAAGAAAAATAATAATAATAATAAGAAACAGAGTAAAAACAATATGTTCCCAAACTTCGTTTGGGGAACATAATAATATTGCTGAAGAGTATTATTAACGTACACAAATTTTGCCTTCATCAAAGGCGGTCTTTTGAATCTGGCAATTTGAATGAAATCCAAATATATTGATTATGTTGATGGAACTGACAACTAGCTGCAAAAGAATTTCATTTTTAATAAACATTTTATATGATGATTAACATTACACATATACAACGAATACTTGAATCAAGGATGTAAATGCTCCTTTAATGCTTAAATTAAGTTTTCAATTCAAATCCATCTTCTACACATATACAAAGAAGAAATTCAATCATGTACTGGTAGAAGCTAGAAAAGTAATTTTTTTCCCAAAAAAAACAAAAAAAAAAAAAAAAATCTAAGATAAAGGAATTATACTCACAGAGCAGAGTTAATAGTCCAGCGCTTATTTTTGTTGCTTATATGATGCAAAGTCCTTTCTTTCAAATCGGCAACAAGAAAACGCGCACATCTTGTTTATCAGAATTCCTAGATAAGCAGCAAACCACTATACACTACAACGTGCTGCCCAGCAGGAAAAAATTGCACAGCAAGGTTACTATGACTCTGAAACTGACCAGTGAGCCAATCCTAATCTAATGCCTTAGAGTTAAATTGGGAGTGGATCACAAATATTAATATGAAGACAAAGATTTTTTTTAAAAAAAAACCAGGCTGCGTTATTGTAAACAGTGTGCTAATTTATTTATAAGTTATTGTATTTATTTATTTGGTATTTCATTCAACTTTTATTTTTTAAAATATTTTTGTCTTCGGTGAACTTTGTACCTGCCTGTATGCATTTTATTTATTAAAACTTAATTTTCCTGTTCTATTTAAATATGGCTATTACTGATGTATGCATGTTGTTTGATTCTCCAAGCTGGAGTGAATTTAAAGCATCCATTTTCACCTATCATAGATGACAAAGTTAACAAACCATATCAGGATCATGCAACCAATACTGGCAAAGTTAACAAATCATATAAAACTCATGATTCTTAAAAGAGAAGTTAACTAATCATGTGTAACTCGCGTTGAGTTTAAAGACAAAGTTAAGAAATCATATCAAAATTACAAACTTTTAGCAGTTAAAGTTAACGAATCATTTCAAACTCATGTTCATTTGTCTTCTAAGTTAATGGCACATGCCAGAATCGCAAGAAAATCATTGCAGACTCATAGCCAAGAAACAAACTACATCAGGATCATACTTCCTTATTTATCATTATTTATGATTTGTGTATGATCCATTTAATGGATCATGTCTAAATCATAGTTCAAAATCATGAATTTGTAAGTTTGATAAGATTTTTGTGTGATTTTGGCATGATTTATTAAAAAAAGTTTTTGTTTGGGGTGCTAGCTCGTAATTCAAAAATACTCAGTTTTATATCGGTCAGCGTGGATTTGTTTATTTCATCTCATTCTAGCGTTTTATTAGTCCCCTACCGGTGAAACCGGAGGGGACTATAGGTTTCCTCTGAGTCTGTCCGTCCGTCTGTCTGTCTGTCTGTCCGTCTGTCTGTCTGTCCCTCTGTCTGTCTGTCAGTCTGTCCCACTTGGTTTTCCGCACCTTTTTCCTAAACGCTTGCAGATATTGAGCTGATTTTTGGTATGTGAGTGTATCTTGATGAGTTACAGATCAAGTTTGCATTTCATTCCGCTTCATAGATTTTTGACGGAATTACGGCCTTTTCAATTTTTACGGGATTTCCGCAATTTTCTTCTAAACGCTTGTAGATATTGAGCTGATTTTTGGTATGTTGCTTTAACTTGATTAGTTATAGATCAAGTTTGCATTTCGTCCCGCTTCATTAATTTTTGACGGAATTATGGCATTTTCAATTCTTAACGGGAACCAGATTACACTTGCCGGTAGGGGACTAGTATTGTTAATGCAATACTCTCAGAATGCTTGTTGTCAAAGTTTTGTAAATAGAAAATAGCATTTGTAAATGATTGTGATTCTTGAACATATAATTCGTGTTTGCAAGAAAATTTTCAAGAATATTCCTTTCTGTTAACGCTTCCTCTTTAAGCCAAAATACTTATCATAAACAAGCATTCTGAGAGTATTGCATTAGCAATACTAGTCCCCTACCGGCTAGTGTAATCTGGTTCCGTTCCCGTTAAGAATTGAAAATGCAATAATTCCGTCAAAAATTAATGAAGCAGGACGAAATGCAAACTTGATCTATAACTAATCAAGGTAAAGCCACACACCAAAAATCAGCTCAATATCTGCAAGCGTTTAGGAAAAAAGAAAATTGCGGAAAACCCGTAAAAATTGAAAAGGTCGTAATTCCGTCAAAAATCAATGAAGCGGAACGAAATGCAAACTTGATCTGTAACTCATCAAGATACACTCACATACCAAAAATCAGCTCAATATCTGCAAGCGTTTAGAAAAAAGTGCGGAAAACCAAGTGGGACAGACTGACAGACAGAGGGACAGACAGACAGACGGACGGACAGACTCAGAGGAAACCTATAGTCCCCTCCGGTTTCACCGGTAGGGGACTAATTACAGCGCAACATATATTCCCTCCCTAAAAAAAGAAATCATATGTGATATAAAAGAGTGCAATAAAGAAATGAGAATCTTTGATACAAAATTATAAACAATGTTATGTTATTTTGATTGTAAAATTCCTTTTTTGTGTCTGCAATGCGTACTGTCAAGTATCTCTTTATAGTTTCTAATCTAAATGTCTCCACCCATTTCCATGTGATAGAGAAACCGCAGTCTCTTTGGGGGGAAATGTTCCGGAATTTTTTAGTGCGATAGGTGTCAAAAATTGTCTTGTATTTTTGATATGTTAAATTATTCGGTATAAATGCACAATGATTTAATTAGAAATACTTCGTCATACACATTGAACACAAACAGAATATCGTATTCTAATTAAATATCTAACCGGTGAACTAAGGGTGTAAAAAGGGACCACCCTACTATACTTAATCAAGTAGAAGAAACTATATAAACAGATACTAATGCCAGGATCTGACATTATACACACAAGATGCAACAAAAATTATGTTGGCACTCGACGTATTTATGTCAACATGCGACAATTATGTAGAAATGCGACTTATGTCAAGAGATAGTTGACATGCGACTTATTATCTTGCATGTTGACATGAAGAAGTCGCATATCAACATAATTAATTCGCAAAAAGATTGGTAACTTGCGTGTCAACATAATTATGTAAATATAAATAAATGTAGACGTACTTATCTTGCATGTTGACATACTTTTTGAGCATGTAAACATAATTTATCTTGGATGAAGAGGGCAGAAATAGGCACCTATCGTATAAATGCCTCATATACCCGCATTTTTTTTCAGAGAGGCTTTATACATCTTGACTGAAGCTGCATAAATCCGTAAAATCACGCAGCCTTCTGGAGACTTCTTGATTTAGCTGACTTTTTTAAGGTCGCCAATTAAATTCATAGTGAAAGTCAATATAGAAAAGTGCCATCCGTAAATTAGTATTGGCATCGCCCTTTTTTATGCTCACGGTTCGAGATATCTCCGTACTTCTTAAACTGCCACAGCAAAATGTTAATTAGATACCCAAAAGTATATGTACTATTTCTAAATGACAACATGTTTTTGTCCACAAAGAGATGTTTTAGATCGAAACTTTATTTCCCTCCTTGAAAAACGTCTTTGTTAATTAAAAATTAGATCAGTTTTTAAATCAAGGTTAATGACAATGAAGTTGATGTTACAAGGCGTTATAATGACCTTGTTTGCAAATAATGCCTACCGTTGGGTCGAGTTTTGACTTAAATGTTTTATACAAATTGTTATACAATTGCTTTCAAACTAATTTTGACCGTGAAATACTCTATTTACGTTATCAAAAAAGAAAGTTCAGGGCGGGCGTGTTCGTTCGACAAGAGATGATTACTTCTCCATGATCCCACCTCGGTTGCTTCCAGGGGTCTGTGTTTTTGTCCTTTTTAGCTTACCTGAGCTGAAAGCTCAAGTTAACCTTTCTGATCACAGTTTGATCGCCGTCCGTCTGTCTGTAAACTCTGCACATTTTCGACTTCTTCTCCATGCAGAGCCACTGGGCCAATTTCAAACAAATTTGTCACAAAGAATCCTTGGGTGAAGGGGATGCAAATCGCACAAACGAAGGACCACATCGTCTTTTAAGGAGGAGATAATTAAGAATTAGTGAAAATTTTGTGGCATCTTTTCAAAATCTTCTTCTCAACTATCGGCCAGAAAAGTTTAAACCTTCATCACATAGTGTAGATTCAAGTTTATTCAAATCATGACCCCAGGGGTAAGATGGAACCACAATGGGGGATCAAAGTTTTACAAAGGAATATATAGGATAAAATCTTTAAAACCCTTCTTAAGAACAACGAAGCCATGATTATTCATATTGATATGGAAACATCCTCAGATAAATGGTGTCGATTCAAGATTGTTTGGATCATGACCACCAGGGGTAGGTTGGACCACAAAGGGGAATCACTGGGGAAAAAAAATTTTAAAAAAACTTCTTCAAATATAAAAATATCTTTAGGTTGTGTAAATTCAAGTTTGTTCAAATCATGACCCCGGGGTAGGGTGGGGCCATAATAGGATCAAAGTTTTCCATAAAACTATATAGGAAGACATCTCTAAAAATTTTCTTTTCAAGAACAGCTTGGCCAAGATTAGTCATGATATTGATATGGAATCATCCTCAAATAATGTAGATTCATTTTCGTTCAAATCTTGACCCCCGATGTAAGGTATGGCCACAATTAGGGATCAAAATTTTACATAGGAATATAAGTAAAATTCTTTTAAAATCTCCTTCTCAAGAATAGTAAAGCCATGATTAGTCATATTGATATGAAAGAATCCTCCGGTAGTGTAGATTCAAGTTTGTTCAAATGACCTCGGGGATAGGGTGGGGCCACATTGGGGGATCAAAGTTTTACATAGGAATATATGGGGGAAAATCTTTTGAAGGACAGCTAGGCCAAGATTAGTCATATTCATATGAAAGAATCCTTAGGTAGTGTAGATTCAAGTTTGTTCAAATGTGCCCTGGGGTAGGGTGGGGCCACATTTTAAGAAAAAAATTTCTTCTCAAGAACAGCAAAGCCATGATTAGTCATATGAATATGGAAGTATCCTCAGATATTGTAGATTCAAAGGAGAAGGTACCGTTTTAGCTTTATTGTGCCCTAAAAATTTAATGTTTTCAAAAAAGTTTTGAAACTGGCTTAAATATTAGTTAAGTATATGACTGTGATAAATCCGGAAAGAATATGGTATGAAGGAGTACCATTCTGGAAATATGACGTCATTAATTTGAAGCATTTTTCTATTTTAAACAGAAAAAGCCTCAAAATGACCAATTTCAAGGGTTATTTTCCTTAACAAAATTGTGACCACAGCCGTCGCCCACTTTAATTTTCGGATATGTTGTGTAAAATTCTTTAAAAAATCACATTTCTCAAAATCTTTGTGGGCGATGCCTGTGGACAATATTATCTGAAAGAAAATTCTATTGAAAATTGGTGTCCTTTGCAACTTTTCAAGAAAATACGGGAAAATGCACAAGTTCATGACGTCACAATTAGCATTTAGAAAGTCATGTGAGAAAAATGATTTGTATGATCTTTCTGCATGGAATTTCAATGATTCAGAAAGCATGAGTTTTAATTTTTTACATCACTTTCATTTTTAGAAAAACACAGGGCAAGATTTGTATTGAAACCGTACCTTGTTCTTTGTTTAAATCATGACACATTGGGGTAGGGTGGGGTCACAAAAGGCAATTAAAGTTTTACATAAGAATATATAGAAGAAAAAATTTCTTGCTGAAGAACAGCAGGGCCTTATTTACTCGAGTGAGCGTTGTGGCCCTTGGGCCTCTTTTTTCGATCTGTTTTGTTATACATGTAGGATTTATGAGCTTCATCATTAGTCATTATGTATAATGCTTGGGATTGCTAGTTTGTGTCATACATATGGTTTCTGATTGCTTCTTGCTGAAAGCTGAAGCAATTGATCATTAGTGTGATGTATATATATTTATTTCCGATTGTCAGATCCACCACGAAAATTCAACAAGCCCTTTATTTTTCCAATCTAAGTTTTCTAAAATTCGATCTTTTCATATTTCGATCTTTTTTCAAAATGTTCTATGTTCCCGATATTTGTCACAGGAACGATCGATCTAGTAGGAAGCAATCTCAGTTGGTAGAGTGGGCACAGCCGAAACCCAATTCAAAACCAAGAAAAGGTCATCAGACGTAATTATTAATGGAGCACAACCGTAAACTATCTATTTAAAATGTTTTATATTATATTAATTATGAGGGGGTCACGCCCCCTACCCCGTGCAGCTGTTCCTGTCCAGTGTTGCAATTTCGAAACAAAAATGTTGATCTAAAATTAGCTATCATTGAAGTAATCATACTGGTCATATATTATATGACTTTTGTGCTCTCCTTCCCCTCGGCAAAAGCTGAGGGAAGTGAACACATCTATGTATCGGGCTTGAGAGCTATGATATCAGCATCCGGATTGTCCATTATGCAAGTTCAGTTAAAGTTCACAAACATCCTCTATTCATGACAAATAACTTCATATTTTGTACAACAGAGCCGGACATATGAGGATATTGATCATGTAAAATTATCTCGCTAAGTCTTGATAAATCTATGTACTGGAATTTGGAAATCATAGGCACATTTAATTCGAAATATCTGATGTTTTCCAGGCATTTTTCACGAGTGCCAGGAAAACGTCAGAACCGGCACCATTATGAAAAATGGAAATTTCACCGCCTCCAACTGAACTCGATTTTCGATGATTGCAAATCGAATAAAATGTCAAACTCACAACGTATCAACAGTACAATGCTTCTAGTTCTCACCAATATCGCTTAAAAGAAAATATCACTCTACATTTCGATACAGGTCTCACGAGATTTCAAAACGCACGAAATCAGAACAAACCTCAACAATTTGATGAAATGGTTTCTCCAGACACTTTATATTACAAAGGAACAATAAAAGTGATATTGGTAAGTACTAGAAGCATTGTACTGTTGATAAGAGGGAGTCCGACATTTGTATCGAAAATCGACCCGAGAATGCCGCCACCGGTTGCATTGAGGCGGCGCATTTCCACTTTTCATAATGGCGCCCGCTTCTGACGTTTTCCTGGCACGTCAAATATCAAGATCCTGAAAAACGCCTGGAAAACATCAGTTATTTCGGACTAATTTACATTGCATGAAAAAAAAATCTTTAGATAACATATGAAATCAGAGTATTCCTTTGATAACGCGTTTTGCCTGAAGAATTGAAAGTGACACTCCTTCCAGATTAATCCGAGATTCCTCTGCATGACTCTAACCCTCCAATTTTATATTGTGACATGTGCGGGTACATATTACAAAATAAAAGCGGAGGGTTGGGGTCGGAGGAATCTCGGTATACCTCCAGATAAGCCGCTAAGGTGCATGATTTTTATGTGTCCGTCTTCCTCTTAAGACGCAAAAACGATAAACATTGTATAACCGTAAATTTTATTTAACATCCATTTTTTACTAAGTCTTGTTCTTGTGTGACGTTATGAAGGTTCCCTGGAGACACTCTCTTTTTCTTCTCCCTAGAATCTGGTCTTTTTGCTGCAAACAGACACCACCAACAGCAACCTGTTGTTACGAACGCTAGAGCCACACCACCAATAGTACCCAGCACGGCGGGAACCACTTTGAAGTCCTAATCATAGCATCAATACTCATTTAGTTCTATCATATCGATTATATATGACCTTATTTTTTATTTTGTTTGAATATTTTATCAGAGACACTGATATGTTATGTTATGCTATCCAATCCTGTTCAATTTTGTGTTAATATTGTTTTGAGAGATAAAATACATACCGATTTCTTTTGAACTGAAAAAAAAATTATGGGAAAGCAACGTTATAATTTAAAAAAAAAGTAAGAAAAAGGAAAAGAAAAAAATATGTTTTATCTTCATATCACTCTATCTTGGGATATATTTTTTGTGCTTTGATATACGTACCTGTCACAGTCAACTCTATTTCACAATCGAGGCCAGTGAATCCTAGAAAAAGAAAATATTTTCCCGCTATATACAACCAACAAAACACGTTCACACATGCACACACACACACACACACACACCGAGGGAGAGAGAGAGAGAGACGCATGTAAGATTCTTTCAAGTTCTGCAAAATATTAAGTTATACAATAAACAATAATCAAATACCATTTTTATAAATATATATACTAATATATATATATATATATATATATATATATATATATATATATATATATATATATATATATATATATATATATATATATATATATATATATATATATTTGGGTCACCACCACATTTTTTATTTTAGTACAGCGATGCTTAAAATATTCTCTTTTTTTCAAAAATTACCTGAGATACATGCACATGTGTACATAGTTCCAGTGTCTACACAGGTTCCGTTGTTCTTGCAAGGGAAGTCTGCACATGTTACTTCTAAAATATTTAAATGACATTGTTAATATTTATTGTCTTTCTATTGTTTTCAGACTATAAAAATTATAATTAATATAAAAATATAAAGATAATTTTGAACATTCTTTGTAGATATTGTGTTGCCTTAAATCAAAACCATTGGGTATTTATAAGCTTGTACAGAGAAACACATTTATATATAGTATATATAGATTTCATGCTTGACTATTTTTGGCGTACTGTGTGAGCAGTCTTTGGGCTTGTATCCGTGCGGACATTTGCAGGTCCATCGTTTGTAAAGATCCACGCATTTCCCGCCATTCAGGCACGTGACTCCTCCGCAATCATCGCTGTCTGTATGTTTAATACAAATTAGAACAGTTCATTTATCTGTTTATAAAACATATTTATGTTTCTACTAACTGTATTTAAGAGGCATCACAGATTGGCACATCTTCCAAATTAATTTGCGAATCAGACAAAAATTGCTAGTTTGCAATCTTGCGTCTATACTGACATAGTGAAAACGAATGGATGGATTAAACGAATTCTTTTAACTTAAAAATCGCAATGAAAGCTTCGTATAGACGTGAATGACTATCAAGACTAGATAATAGTCTTCCCATCTAATGATGGTACCAATTCAATGAAATATGAAGTAACTATACTCCAAGTCCAAAGAAACAATATATGAATTGTGAGCAGAGCAAACACGAATCTCTGACAAGGTGCAGTGGTTGGACCAGGTGTCATGTATATTTGTCAAATATTGAAATTCAGTCTGATTTTTAATACCTGCAAACGTGCATCTGTACTTTGTATTTTTTTTTTGTTTTGTTTTAAATAAAAAAAGGCACCAACTTTCAGTACATGCATATTGTACAGAACATGGTGATTCCTGCTTAGTAGTGTTCAGTTAGTGAAAGAAACTCACGTGAGCCACGTGACATTCGGTGAGTCACTGTGAACTCAACACTAGCAATCCTTTTATCTTTATAGTATAACAATCTTGTTGTTGGATAACAGTAACTGAACATTTGCATAATCTGTGACTGTTTGCCTACATGTATATGTTGTTCAAAGGGACATCATGAACAGTGAACTGTTGAACAGTGACTTAGTGACCGAAGTAACATTATGCTTTCAATCACAAGAAGGTTTATGTAAGAAAAGTGTATGACAGCATGTTCTATCTTTAATTTAAAAAAACCCAGATACTTACCAATCGCTACAAGGGCTTAACCAAATAGAAATTAAGCTGGCCAAACTTTGTTTAAACGTGATTTCACTTAAGATCTGGTTGATTTTGTTTTAAAAAAATTATCAATATATGGTGAGTTTTTTTTTTTTTTTTTTAATTTTGAGGCAATTAGAAAACTGTTTATGCACACTATTATTTTGAAGTCACTAATTTTCGTGGTTGGTACGAAGAGACCCACGAATTTTTGTCTATCACGTAATTTCAAAATTTCAAATGCATAATCACTCAACACTTCTAAAACCGCGAAATCGAATCCCCTCAAAGCAATGCTTTTCCTCAAACCAAGAAAATTTGAACCATCGAAAATATGTTATTTTAATTTTACAGTACATACATTCTAAAAGGATTGTAATGTCTAAGGGAATCGGAATTTTGGGATCTTAATTTGTCGATAACGATAATGTAAAAGACATTAATAATATGGAGACAGCAAGTAGTTCTCTTTTTTTAATGGATCAACTCTTTTTGAGTTTGCAGAATAAAGTATGAGCTAGTCAGAATGATCACGATGAAGGGTAAATAATAATGGTAAATAACGAATCCTTGGTAAGGAATTATTCTCTCTCACATAGGAGAGAGAGAAAGCTCAATACTAAAATTCTGTACATTTTTTTTTTTACATATTAATGATTAAAAGGAAATATGATACTGGGAATACAGATTAATTCTATACATATTACTTATATGTTTCAATAGAATTTGAAAAAACCAAATAAATCAAGGCTTATGTTTTTATTATACTTCTTAGATCTTCACGATATTTCTGAGAAATATTTGTCAAAATAAATATTGAAAATTCATCGAATTAAAACACTGTCAAACATGCATTGCATTTAATATAAAGCACTGAATTTCATCATACATACCGATTCTTACTTCGCAGTGTTCGGGTAGTCAGAGGAACTCACGCAGCCACGTGACATATCATTAGTCACTGTGAAATTGACACTTATTTATCTCATGTAAAGGCTTTTATAGTATACAAGCCATTTTTGTATATATATATATATATATATATAAAGTAATTACGTAAATTCTAACATACTTATGTTACCCTGTGATACAAGCTTGTTGGTGAATTATTACAGCAATAAACATTTACATAATGGGAAGGAGAAGTGTGACGGCCGTTGTCCCTACGTTGTTCAAAGGGACATCATTTGAGTTAAGGGACTTGAGTAAAAGAAATAACGTTATGCAAATATCAAAAAATACCATCAATTACAAATAGAAAATGTATATATAAAAGGGAAGTGAATAGCGGAAGTTGAACCCTGTTTCGGACCAGTTTCGTTTAGAAAAAATGGATGTAAACTATTCACTTACCTATTAATACTGCTGTATAACAAAACCTGTCTGTGGTTATACTGGAAAGAGATAAATATCAATGTCACACCAAAAATATTCTAATTATCTAAGATTCTTAACTGATCTCTCTATCTATCTTTGCAACAATGCATCAAAGCACTACTATTTTAAGTCCACCACATTTCACAAACATACCCCTCTGTGCCACGTCCCCATACACAAAGTAAAGTATCGGCATACTGTCGGGGATCATATGACTTCCATACGTAACGAACTCTTCTGACGTCATCACGAAAATCACCTATCGTTCTATTTTCGTCGTCCGGAAGCACGGTGTACACTACACCAGCAAAGAAACTGGTTATAAACGTCGTGTCACTGAAATTTGCCCCAAAATTATTAAACTACAGAAAAAAATATTGTTTATAACTTGAATAAATTAAGCAATTGAATTGATGATTTAGGGCTAAGACAAGTTTATTAAAACAATTCGTAGCATAAATCATCATTTGATCATTGTCATGCTAAGACATTCATTTTATATATGAAAATTTTGTGATAAATCAATAATCTTATTTATTCTACCTTGATGTAATGAAGGAACGATTCTTACTTGATATTCGGTGATTGCATGTAGAAAGCCCCATTAAACTCCACGGGTTTACCCGCGTACGATACCCGAAACAAATTTCTAGGGTTTGGGATAACGCCATCAATTCTCATACCAATGTTACTGCATGATTGTTGTCTGTTTATAGTAGTTATCGTAAACTGCAATAATAGTACTATTTAAGATTTACTGAGAAAGGCAACGTTCATATTTCTAAGTTCTAATGAATAAGAATCTACCATTTGTCGAATCGAGTTGGGGAGAGGGTCTTCATACCCCTAGAATTTCATTTTCATGAAATTAACCAAGTACCCTACAGATGATTTCGAACCCTATCTTCTTAGTACTGTGGAATCATCATTGTTCGTGGGGGACCAAAGTTCGTGAGTTTCGTAGGTCACCCTTACCCACGAATTTATATCCATACGAATGTTTATTTTGTAAACATTTTGATTCATCGAATCTACCGAATAAACCAATAACCCACGAAATTATGTTCCCACGAAAAAGTAAAAATTTTCTTGCCTACGAACAATGACCCCTACGAATTAAAATGAATATATGAGAACACAGTCATGTAGATATCATTTTCTGCTTTTTCTTTTTGCTTGTGATTTTTTTTTTTTTGATTCGATCCATGGATGAACCTCAATCCCACCCCTCTCGAGAAAAAAATCCTGGATCCACCTATCTGTTACAGATAACCATTGTGTATCTACCAACCTGTGTTGGGATCTTGCTGATGGGTCGTCTGATGGACCTGACCTGATTCCCTACAGATATTGTATAATCCGGGTAGTCCTCCACCATTACCGTAATCCTGTAGTCTTTGTTTGGTTCGTAACCATACCGAGTGGTAGCAGGAATAGCTATAGAGCAAGTCTCCTGGATAAGGAAATTAGAACAATAGGGTTATGTGCATCTTTTAATCTTTGAATGCATTTACAATTAATGCAGTTACAATTAACAGTTTTTGAAATTTTGTCATCGTCGGAACCCAAGGGTTTTCTCTCCGTTACACTTTATTCAACCCGTGGGTCCCGACGATGAAAATTTGTAATTAGTGACATATTTTTGTTGACAAGATGTAGTTCCTTATTTTCATTTTAATAAACATCATATATTATAGACTGATACAAATACATATTAGTCATATTTCATTATTTCAGCAACGCAAAGGGTCTCATGTGAAAAAGCAAGTTTGTGCTAAATTGTGCAAAGCTCTTTTCACAATCATGGTCATGGAAGGCTGTGACCAGTGTTTGAATTTTACCCAGTTCAGTGTGATATTGGGAGCGCTAGTGCAAGCATCTCCACATTCTGTGGGAGTGGCCAGCCGACATCTTACAGAGTCTGCATCCGGGTCCTCGGCGGGAATGTTGATCACTGTTGTGCATCCAAACTGAATTCTGTGGGGAAAAGTGACAGTTGAACTTGACAGAACGGAGTGGTAGAGTGTAAATGGGACTTTAAAAAAAATCTTCATAAGGCTACCTTAATTTAAGCCTTCATTTTTGCTTAGAATTTGATTGTCACTTTAACGAATAAACAATCTGCAACCATAGACGAGTAGCAGGGCTAAACCAGCTTAGCTTGTCCCTAGGTGCTAGATAATGTATCCATCTTATCTATAGTTTTATTGAACGGATAACTCAACTACATGGACGAACATAGCAGACTTTGGATACAGATATCTCAAGTACAAGTAATTTTCGAAACAAAGTTTTGCGAAGTCAAGAGATGTTTGTTTAAAAATTTACTGAACTCCCAGAATAGGAGGAAACAAAACCAATCCAAAGTTTGAAGCAAAATAGTAAACAAGACAGCCAGCTCGGATTATGGAATTTAGCATCGAATGTCTAGCTAGCTTTCCTTTTTAGGAAACAGGCTATCATAATTGTTAAAGGCTGTATTACTTAAAAGGGGCTAAACACACCTAGCAGGGGCGAATATAGAGGGGGTGGTGGAACCCCCCCCCCCTGGAATTTTCAGTTATTAAATTTATATGTAAACGTAACCAAAAAATGACCATGGACCCCCCTCCCCAAGGAAACACGGATTCCTCTGAAAACGGTAAGGAGAGTCATGTATTTGAAGACTGTTCAGGTTAGGGCCAGTTGCTTTACTTTTTTTTTGGCTTGTCAAAAAATTTCAAAAAAGTCTTGACATGTATACCCCCTTGGATAAAAATCCTGAATCCTCCCCTGCCTAGTGCTCATTATATTATCCACACACACAAAAAAAATCGTGCCATTACCCACACAAAGTCTTTGTACATATTGTACAATACGAATGCGACAATTCGTTTCCTTGGAAAATAAACTTTTCTTTTTAAGAAAATTTAATGATATCGTGATCATGGTTCTGCCTAACAGTGCACAAATCTTTTTTGTTTTTGATTGGATGATTGATTGTATGTTGTTCTACGTCCCATTCGAGAATTTTTCACTCATATAGAGACGTCACCATATACCGGTGAATTGCTTCAAATTTAGACCTTTACTCGGCACTCAGGACTATTGAGCAGTGAGGGTTCTTTATCGTGCCAACGCCTGCCGTGACACGGGGCCTCGGTTTTTAAGGTCTCATCCGAAGGACCCGCAACTTCAAAGTGCCGAGCGCTTGGCGAAGGAACAGTTACTATACCTTTTTTTATCGACTTAGGTCAGTCGCGAACGGGGCTCCTACCCATGACCTTCCGATCACGGAGCGAGAACTTTTGATTTTGAAAAGAGAAGTTTATTATTTTGATATCGATTATAATTGTGTCACCATTAGAACGATAAATTTTCGTTCTAATGGTGACACTATTATAATCGATTATTAATTTGGAAATCTTCATCGTCAATAAACTTACCCTAATTCTGATGGCACCGCGGAGATCGGGCTGGCATTAGGCACTCCAGTATCATTTCGTATACCGAAGTCAAAGCCAGCGACCATCTTACCTAGTCCGGATGCGGGCGCCAGCCAGTCCAATCCGCTTAATCTACAATTGACCTTTATATTATAGTAAAGAACAAAAACGAAAAGAAAGCAAGATCTACATTGTACTGTAAAATCACTTATTTTAAATTTTTGTTGTTTGAGGAAAAAATAACTGGTTTGAGGGGATTTGATTTCGTGGTTAAAGGAGAAACATCATAAAAAGTATGGAATTTTATCATTTCGTTGGGGGTATAAATTCGTGGGTCTCTTCAAGCTACAAAAAAAAATAAAAATTAAACCCGTATGAAAATTAGTGATTTCAGAGTAATTAAGTGTGAATGCGATTCCTGTGTAATTTTTACACACGTGAACATTCCTTCATGCTTTCAAACTTTGGAAGAGTAATATATTATGATTGATTTAATGTTTATCTCATTAACATATTACATCTATAAGCTACTGTTAAGAATGTCATGCAGTTATAATAGCTGCACTCTTTGATTGGCTGTTTGGTAATGTTTTAAAAAAGCATCTTTCCAAAGAGAATTTGATTGAGATATCGAAATTTGGAATAATTATCAGTATTCCTAAAAATAGACTGTCAAAAAGTTTTACCCTGATACTTAAGCTGTAATTGTAGGTCACATATGCCGTATGCAAGTAGTAGTAGTTTTTTACCAAACGTAATCTTTTAACTACTGAAAATATTCATTGAAAGGCCAGTTGTCACCAACCCCAACCCCCTTAAACACACACACACGCACCCTCACACACACACTTTTTGTTGCAGTATAATCAAATCGTCTCATGGTAATGTATCAATAAACTTTGTTTGTCGAAAAAGTTGGAACCTACCCGGCCACACCCATCCCCCTCCCCTCAAATAGGATTTTCGAGTTTGGACAATATAAGTTTACTTGCTTGTCCAAAATTTTTCAGGTAATTTATCTTTTTTCAGCCCTCTCCTTTCAAAAACAATACTACGCGCCTGGTATGCATCTGACACATGATTATACCTGCAAAAACAATTTCTTTGCATGTTTGGTCATTTTTGAGTTTGTAATCAATAGGAAATAAACCTCTTTCAGAAAATTTAACCTGATATAGGTCTTGTATATTTGAAGTATTATTACTTAACATTCCCTGATGCAGTATCTAAGCAAGTTTGTTCAATGTAGGATATATATTCACCTCCTATTTTACGTGTAATTGTTATTTTTTTTTTTTTTTTTTTGTATTAAGTTATATGTGCCTCTTCCAAGGGTCCCTCCCCCCCTTTTTTTGGCGAAACTCGGAATAATTCGTAAGCAAACAACTGTGATTACGCTTATAATAAAATAAGACCTAATTTTAAGTTATACCAGACAGAGGTTACAGCAAGGTCACAAACTGTTCAATTCCTCAGTTCTATTGATTTTTCATCACGTTTAAATTAAGTATACATTGCTTCAGAAAACAAAAAAGCGCACGTTGCGTCTCTGCCAAATTAACATATTTTCTTCATCAATCTCGGACAAATCGTCATTTGTAAACCAGGTTCACTATAACGCTCCATTTAACAAAACAAAAAGTATATAGAATTTTGGAAAAAGTTGCACTAATAACCAAATCATATAAATGTTGCCACAAAGAACAAATTCGAGATTTTTTAATTGTCTGCCATCATGGCCTATACGATACTGGCAATTTTTTTAATCAGGTAAAATATATTTTTCGAAAATGTAAAATACGAGGTATGTGTTGAATCTTAAAAAAATCGCATGGAATGCCTCTTAATTTTTATTTAATTTTTTTTATTTTATTTTATTGCGATGCAGTTATACACATGCAATTCCTGCATTTTGAATAAAGCTGATAACTCAAAAACTGATTTTGAAATCATTAGTCAATTTTTTTTAGTTAGAAATATAACGTACGAGACTTCATAGGTATTGTTTATTTTCCACCCCGGGTAAAAGAAGAATGTTTCTCCCTGTTCCCATCCAGACAAATTACTGCTGCTGAATGCTGTTAACGTGTAACTGACGTCATGTAGTTCTGTGTTGGTAGAACATCCGGCAGTGCACCTCCATTTTAATGATGACAGTGAAGGAGGCAAGGAATTAAATTGTTTTCCAATGTCTTTTAGGGAACATGGCGGACCGCAGGGCCCTGTGCCTCTCTCCCAAACCAGTCTGTACGTTAATCTCTGACAATAAATTGAAAATTGATACACTGGAAACTCCTGTAACCTAGCTATAGACTTAAATTCATTAAAGAAAAAGGAGAGTTTCTGTGCTGAGTTTTTTTTTAAAAATGTAGAAGTTAGTTCTTTTACATTGAATTTCATATTGATCTCTGTAACGGAATATATGCCGTGGTGTCTCCATATATTTTGAGTAAAAGTATTTCTACAAGTTTTCATTTTTGGCAAAACTAAGACTAATTTTATTTTTCCCAGTTACATGCAGGTAGTTTTTTTTAATTTTTCAAATATGTTCATTTCTATAAAATTTCAAATTGATATTGAAAATTTGTGGAATTCAAATTTTTACCTTAAAAATCTCTAATCAATTGTAAACATTCGAGTATCATGATTTATTTTATCTGTAAATTGTCCTATTTTCCGAATTTCTTTCTTATTGGAGGCAAGACAAAAAAAACCTAACCACACCAAACCAAAGAAAAAAAAAACAAAAACATAGAAACAAAACAAAAACAAACAAACAAAATTTATATACTCACGGCGACATTGTTATAAAAATAACTGCTGATGGTTCCTCCGAGGAATTTTCCTTTCGTGTTGGAAATAATGAACAAAAGTAGTACCTCAATGATAAATGAAGCTTTCATTGGAGGCAAATTTCAGAAAACAGTTCGTCTTTCTTTCTTTGCCAAACTTAACATCAAAGGAGAGATAGTGCGATTTTTTTCAAATTTCGCACATTGACTAAGAAAAAAAGATGATACAGAATTATTGCGTTATCTATATGGAAAGAGTTTGTTAAAACGTCATAAATTTTTCGTTGAGAACCAATATGTCACCCTAAATCAGTACGCGGCTATCCAGATTTTAATATCTTCTATATTCAATATGCGTCTTATCACTCGCAATATGAGAGTCAAACAAAAGGTCTATAGTGGACCAACTGAATGACACTTAAACTTGCCGACCTTTCGCACCTAATTATTTGGAAAAATTATACCCAAATGTTCCAATTGAATCGGGTAGACAAAGTTCCATTTATCAAAATCCTCTGGAATGTTTCAACAATTGCACGTTTATCTGACCTATTATATACTATCACATATTCATAAGACCTCAGCTAGGAGATGCTTTTTGCCATTTGGAGCATTTTGATAGATTTTGTCACGGAAGGGATTAAATCTTTTGGGACGTTTTATCGGCTTTTCGACAGTCCCTTTGCTACCAGAGGGGATTTTTATCCAATGATTCTCAATGATTCTGGGTATATTGTGAGAGCAATTCCTTTGTAGATATCATAATCTACTACAGATTTTTTTTTCGAATTGAAGAAACACTGGACTCTTTTGACAACAAGAAATTCCCAATCACTGTCACTCAGTATGTACTTCAAAAGAACTTTATCTTCATTTTCTATTTGGATAAGACACCCAGAAGCCTCGACGTTCACAATGTGTGTGTTTTTAAAGACTTCTAAAACACGCTTCACTCAGTTAGGTGCCTTGAACATTCACTGTTTCTTAACACGAGACACATTTCAGAATTCTTGAATAACGATGGTCGAACATTTTCAATGTTCACGACCTCTGTTGCTTTGTAATTTCTTGAGGATAGTTTAGATTGAAATAAAATAAATTGAACTCCACAATGTATTACTCAATTTGTAATCAATTTAAAAATTTCTGACATTTTATTTTGCCAAGATATATTAACATGTGTAACCTTTTTTTCCTGGGTATGAATGGCTAGTATTCAACAGCGTATGATAACCGAATTGAAAAAGATAAATTCAATATTTACACCTTTATAATTTTCTTAAAGTCTAACAATAATTCGTTAGTGAGGATCCTTTACTTTTTAATCTTGTGTTGTAATTCTCCGAAAATAAAATGAGATGAAAAATTTAATGTAGTTCGTCGCCGTTTTTCTAAAAAACAGTATTGGTCATTTGTGTTGTTTAGCGAAGAATTTTGCGTGCACCCCCAGGCTCGAAAAGACGTGTATATATATTGCCATCCACTGAATACTAAATATCCTTTATTTCTTACAACCATCCACGGTTGTTTATCAAACTTTAAAGCCGTAATTAAGCGGTGTGTTCCCGTTTTGCACACATTTGATAATTGGGTATAGAAAAAAAATACATAACCCGCTTACGCAGGTTATGTATTTTTTCTGCAACAGCTGCAACATTAATTCCCTACTAACAACCAAAGAAAGCATTTTACTGTTTAAAAAATTAATACCCAGTAACCTTTATTCAGATAAAGATTTGGAGGAATTATATATCAAAAACAAAGCTTGACACAAGAGGCTAGGGATACAAAGCTCACCTGAGTCACAAATAAATATCTGGTATGTGAACAAACCTCATGTAGCCAGCAACTTAAAAATCTGTGGTTTAACAATTTTAAATTCCATTTAGCGTATAATCGGGCTTGAGGTCAAGTTTATAAATTATAGCTTTGTTGTCTTGCAGAAGTGTATATACAGTGTACTTTCATGTAAAATTATTAACCATTTGAACATAATTTCTTTATTTTAAAAACAAATTGTAGTCCAGCTATGTAAGAAGATTAAAATTAAGAGTCCTCCTTCTGTGGCCCCAAAATAATTCCTGGAGGTATTTATATGAGCAAATTTGAATCCCCACTACATGGGGCTGCTTGAATATCAATATGACAAGGAACCCATGGCCTTGCTGTTCCTGAAGAAAAAACATCAATTTTTTCACTATGCAACGTGATCCCCTATATTGGAAAGGGGAACTACGAACTAAAGCCAAATTAAAACTGGAACTTTGCTATCACAAGCAATAGACTATGTTACCCCGAGCTGACCTTCTTTCGTTTTCATAGCAACGGTGGCCAATTCAATGGTTGCATGCAAAACTGATCATTACTGTGAAGTTTCAATAAGACTGTCAAAGTCACCTGGAAGAAGCAATGTTGACAAAATTAGGTGGAAATGTCAACAATATTAATATGTCCCCAACACCATTTTTTTTTCAAGGATGCCCATATATTTCCGTGTTTTGTTTTGGTTTTTTTTTTGTTGTTTTTTTTTTTTTTTTTTTTTTTTTGGTTTTGTTTTTTTTAAATACTTTTATTTTTCAATAACATACAACATATTTTTAAGGCAACACTTCCTCAGAAGCCCTCTGTAGATACCTCACCTGGGGTGCCAGGAGCTCCCTGGATTGGTAATTAATTTCGTTTATAAATTATTGAATATTTCCATAATATATTTGAAAACAGCAGAAACAAGATGTGTTTGTGAAACACTGATGCCCCCGTATGGCAGCTTATGGCGAAGGTTAAAGTTTCTCAAATGCAAGTCAAAATCCAGGCCAAAAGATAAAAAATGTTGATACCCAAAGAAAGGTCTTGTCTCCAGGAATACACCTGTGAAATTTGAAAGACCTAGATACAACTCTTCAAAGGTTATGGCCAAGGTTAAAGTTTTTAGAATAAAAGTCAAACGTCAAGGTCAAAGTGGTTGGTATCCAAAGGAAGATCTTGTCACAAGGATTACATATGTGAAGTATGAAAGCCCTAGCATCAACCATTCAAAAGTTATGGCCAAGGTTAAAGTTTTTCAAAAGTAGGTCAAACTCCTAGGTCAAGGTCAAAGGGTCAAAGTGGTTGGTATCCAAAGGAAGGACTTGTCACATGGATTACTAATGTGAAGTATGAAAGCCCTAGCATCAACCATTCAAAAGTTATGGCCAAGGTTAAAGTTTTTCAAAAGTAGGTCAAACTCCTAGGTCAAGGTCAAAGGGTCAAAGTGGTTGGTATCCAAAGGAAGGTCTTGTCACAAGGATTACATGTGTGAAGTATGAAAGCCCTAGCATCAACCATTCAAAAGTTATGGCCAAGGTTAAAGTTTTTCAAAAGTACGTCAAACTCCTAGGTCAAGGTCAAAAGGTCAAAGTGGTTGGTATCCAAAGGAAGGTCTTGTCACAAGGATTACATATGTGAAATATGAAAGCCCTAGCATCAACCATTCAAAAGTTATGGCCAAGGTTAAAGTTTTTCAAAAGTAGGTCAAACTCCAAGGTCAAGGTCAAAAGGTCAAAGTTGTTGGTATCCGAAGGAAGGCCTTGTCACAAAGATTACACATGTGAAGTTTGAAACCCCAAGCACCAACTGTTCAGAAGTTATGGCCAAGGTTAAAGTCTCATAAAATTTTTGCAAAAGTGGGTCAAAATCCAAGGTCAAGGTCAAAAGGTCAAATATGATGGTACCCAAAGAAAGGTCTTGTCACAAGGAATACACATGTGAAATATGAAAGTCATAGCTCCAACCAATCAAAAGTTATGGGCAAGGTTAAAGTTGACAACAGACAGACAGACAAACAGACAAACAAACTGACAAACGGACAAACAGACAAACAGACAGACAGGACAAAAACAATAAACCCCCTGGATCTTTCGATCCGGGGGCATAAAAAAAAGACAGATAAACATCATTGTGTGAATAATGCAAACATTACAGACATATATCTTTACACAATTTACATTTTCTGAGGACATAGTCACATAGATCATATTGAAATTTGAAAAAATCATAATATTAAATACAAAGAAAAATATTTGTCAGTTGTAAATAGTAAAATTGACTATAATGATGATTTTATAAATATATAGCATTGGAGAAACACTCACATTCAACCGGAGATAAAATAACATCTAAAGAGTCCATCCACATTACCTCCAGGTTGATTTTATAACAGGATGACTGACCCACCCTGCAGTGAGTGCTCATTTAAAATAAAATTAAAAAGAGTTAACAATTTATAATTTCAAAGACAAATTTTGAAAGTAAATTCCATCATTAGTATTTTTCATAATTTTCATAACATTTGCATAGGACCTAACAGAGTCTTTTACAGCATGTATCAGAGAATTTTCACTTTCTTCAATATTATCAATTCGACAAAACATTTTGTGTTTATATATTTTATATGCAATAAAAGAGAAAAGTTTATTGTAAAGTCTTATTGTGTTGTTTTGAACAAAGCAGAATCCGACAACAATGTGCTTCCAATGAACAGGAAAACCAACATATTCACTGACTGTGCTCCATATTTGAGAAACATTTTTACAATCAAAAATTAAGTGTCTTGTATTCTCCAATTGATTTTGACAAATTTTACAATATTTGTTTATTTGTCTATTCCATTTACTTAAAAACAAATTGTTGCATAGTATATTATTTAGTAGCTTGTAATTAAATTCGGCTAACTTTTTGTCCTCCATTAATTTTATTTTATGTAAATAAATATTTCCCAGTCCGAATTATTTGTTATTTGGAATTCGATATCAAGTTTACTTTGAGAGCATGGAGTTTGTAATTTTTCCTTTTTTATTTTAGTGTAGAAAAATTTGGTGTTTTGTTTTTTAAGGGTTAAGATAGGATTATCTATTTTGATGAAGTTTATCTTCGAATAATCAAATATTTGTTCGTATTTTATAAATACTGTCTTAATTATCAGATATTCACAAAGCCAGTTACTTTTGTGTTTAATAAAACATGAAAGATCGTCTAAAGATTTTAAATTTCCGTTTTCATTAAATTTAAATAAGTGCTTTGTATATAAGATTCCACTTTTCACCCAGTTTTATAAGCAAAATGATTTTCCCTTGTAGGTAAAGATTTTATTAGACCAAATAGGTTGTGTCAAAAATGTGTGTGCTGTATCTAGTTTTGTGTTTTCTTTGCAAAGGTTAAAGCATGAAAAAACTTCTTTATAAAAAAGTGACATGTGTTGAACAATATCAAATCTTTTTATAACTGTCTCTGATGTAATTAAAAGTTACTGCAAATCAATACCTAGAGCTTTACAAAAGCTGTTTACAAAATCCTTTATCACATGCTTGGTTAACAGCAGTCTAGGAACCCAGGCTGCTTTTAATGCCTTTAGTTTTGATTCTATATCTGTCAAACCTATGCCACCCTCAGTTATTTCCCCTATCACAGTATTTCTTTTTATTCGTTCATTTTTATTCCAAATAAAATTGAAAATTGATTTATTTAACTTTTTTACATATTCATTATCTGGTAGTTCTAGTATTGTGGCCTTATAAATCAACTTAGGAATAGCTAAGGTATTTATTACAGCACATTTGCCAAAAAGTGTTAATTTTCTTTTCTTCCAAGACTCAAATAAAGTTTCTATTTCATGATATATTTTCATCCAATTTTTATTGTAGCATTCTATCCTATCATGTCCTAGGTATATTCCCAAACATTTCACTGCATGATTTGTTGTATTTATACCTTCCACATTAGTATATTGATCTTTTAAAGAGCCTAAAAGAATATATTCTGTCTTGTTTAAATTCATCTTTGATCCCGCGTGTTTACAAAATAGATCTATTGTATACTTACAGCTTGGGATAATGATTCAATGTTTTTAAGTGCCAATATCATATCATCTGCGTGTTGTATATTTTTTATTTCTTTATCCGAATTTTTATATTTAAAACCTTCAATGTAGATGTTGTTTTTAATTTTTTCTGACAATATTTCAGCTACAAAAAGGTATAATATTGCTGATATTGGGCATCCTTGCCGAATTCCTCTATTCATTTCGCATGTTTTGGAGATCCAACCATTATTTTTTAATCGGAAAGTAGGATTTTTATATAGGATTTTTATCCATTTTATAAAACAATTACCAAAGTTAAATTTTTCGAGGGTTTCAAAAAGAAAATTCCATTCTACGGAATCGAATGCCTTTTCAAAGTCTAAAAAAAGCAGTAAACCATCTTGATTGTTGTTTTCACAGTAGTCAAAAATGTCGAGAATTAACCTGGCATTTATTCCTATGAATCTCCCTTTAATATACGCGGTTTGCTCACCTCCTATGTAGTTATCAATTATCTTTTGTAAGCGTCTAGCAAAAATAAAAGCAATTATTTTATAGTCAGTGTTTGTTAGACTAATTGGTCTATAATTTTTCAATAAGGATTTACTTCCTTTTTTATGTATTAATGATACAACAGAAAGTTTCTGCGAGAAGCTCATCTCGTTGTTTTGGAATATTTCTTTTAACATACCATATAAAATAGTGGAGATAAATGTTTCCAAAAGCATTGATAAAATTCATTTGGTATTCCATCTAATCCTGGGGATTTGTTAGTTTTTAAATTTATAACTGCCTCTTTACATTCTTCCAGAGTAGGAAACATATCGCATGCATTTTTATCATTTTCAGTTAAGGGTTCTATATTACATTCGTTTAAGTTTATATTGTTATCAGGTATCAATTTTGAGCTATATAATTTTTCATAAAAGTTACACATTTCTCCTTGTAGAAAGTAGTTCTTTTTGATCAGTTTCAATTTCATTAATAACGTTATGAATCTGATGTTTTTTTTCGAGACCTAGAAAATATTTTGTATTCTTTTCACTTTCTTGAACCCATTTGGCACGTGATCGAATCTGTGCCCCTTTTGTCCTTTTATCATAAAGGTTGCTTAATTGAGTTTCTAATTCTCGTTTCCTATTCATATTTATTAAATAATGTGGTAAATTTTCAATTTCAGAAATTTCTTTTTCTATATCCATTATGTTTTGTTTAAAAGTTTTTTGGCGTTTAATGGAGAAATTAATTGAAATATTTTTGACATCTTGTTTCAAGATTTCCCATTTTTCCAGATATGGTTTATCTAGCTTTTCAGTATTTCGTATTAGCTGAATAATACCTTTCTTATAATCATCCTCGCTTAAAATAGAGGTATTCATTTTCCAATGTCCCGTCCCCCGTTTATTTTCAACCATTTTATATTCAAATTTCAACATTCTGTGATCAGACATTCTTATTCCATTGCTATGCGTTCCTGGAATCTTTCTAATTGATATATTTTTAAATTGATTTAGTAGTTCATCACTTATAAAGACAAAGTCTATTCTACTTTTGGTAGTATCAGAAGCGTCACACCATGTAAAACCATCTAGGTTTTTATATTTATCAAACCATAGATCTTTAACATATAAGATATTTACGCAGTCTTTTAGGATTTTAACACTCCTATCATTCGTGTTATTAATCTTACAATTAAAGTCCCCACATAAAATAATATGTGATTGATTAAGTGCATTAATATTAATAAATGTTTTCAACCTTTTAAAAAAAAACTATTCTATTTGATTCTTTGTTTGGTGCGTAAACATTGACCAAAGTAAAAGTTTTATCATTAATATTGATGTTAACAAGCAGTTTTCTGCCATCATTAGACTTATGTGTATCAAGTATTTCAGCATTTAAATTTTTTTCAATAAAATAGAAACACCTCTACTATAATTTGAATCTGAGAAAGCATGAATAGATTTTCCAGGCCATTTACAATCATATTGAAATTCGTTTTTCTCAATATAATGCGTTTCTTGGATAAAACATATATCTATATTTGTATCTAATATCCAGGTATAAAGTTTTTCTCTTTTTTCTTTTGAATTCAAGCCTCGTGCATTAACAGAAATGAATTTCACTGTATCCATTTTAAATAATTCATATTATATAAGTATATCTCTATATTTCTATAAGTTTGATTAGATTACAAGTACATAACATAACTTGTTTACTATGAACCAAGAATACCTTGGGTGTCTGGAAATAGAACTTTGGTCTATCCATCGTCACGTGTAGACTTTTGTGCTTTTCTACTTGAGTTGCTAGGTTTCCTGGTATTTTTTAGATCTTTAATCATCTCTGAAACGTCCATTTGTGTCGAGTCTTTGCCCCGCATTCTGGATGTAGACGCAGACCTTGCAGATGGTCTAGAGCGTAGACGTGAAGCCACTTCTCCAATAATTATACCCAGGTTGTTTTTCCAGGCCACGACTTGGAACGAGTCTGACTTGTCTGTTTTGCGTCAAGTCCAGATGCCCAAAAATTGTCATACGTCGTTTCTACGAACATAGTAGAATTTTTTGAGCTTTTTAGCGTGTCGGCAAAGGTTGGAACCTGAGCAGCTTTGGCTTCAATTATCTCAGCCATCAAGGAGACTTGATTGGTAACAAAGCTAGGAGAAGGAGTGACCATATTGCCGATTCTCTTCGCTTCCAGAGCCGATTTTGCCGATTGGATAGCCGATGCTCGTGGAATGTCGCCGCTTCTCATTGCTTTTACATATTGATATGCATGTTCGGCTGATTTGTGGTCAAAGCCAAAGATGTTTATATTGCAAGGGTAGAAATTTGATAGAAAGTTTGCCTCTCCAGAGAATGGAACAACATCGGCATTTGGTTCTGTAAAGTGCTCACATTCTGAGTCGCCTGGCTTATGTCTTATATATTTCCGTGTTACCATATATATAACAAAACTATGTACACACAAACAGGTGAGAGTGAGGTTGACTATCAACAAAATTGATTAAAACGACACTTTTCATGAGATTCCTTTTCAATGCTGCCTGCAAATGGGTTTCAAAAAATGAAAAAGACAATCCTTTGTTATTTTTTTATTGTGTTTTATATATACATAAACATACATACATGTAATAACAGAAAATAACTATTGCACACTGTCAAGATACACACAAGTGTAAATATCATTGACCTATAATTCATCCGGTGAGATATTTCCGTCCAAATGTCTGAACTTTTTTCTCAAATGCAGGTGACACGATTGGCTTGTTGATTTCGTAGAATGGATTCATGGAATGCTGAAAAATATGAGAAAATAATTTTCAGCTGTTTTCTGTGCACACCATACAGAGAAGAAAATAGGATAAGCATTGATCAGGGTTCACAAATTTCAAAGTTATGACTGAAATCTAATAATTCAATATTAAGTACTTTATACTTGAAAATGGGAAACAAAAGTTGTCTTAATAATGATTTGACTGATGCCACAAATATGACAGCTGTATCTTTCATTAATCTGAATGCTTCATTAATCAGGACAATTTGTCCAGAAACTCAAGTGTTCGAAATAATGAGGCTTTATCATGTGATTAAAGATGACTTCTCAAATTTAATGTAATCATAAATTTAGTACCTGAAGAACCTCAATCATACCTTATTTTTTTATGATGTGGTGTTAAATAATTAACATTATAACAGCTGTAGCAATAGCACTGAAATTTACTGTGTCTGTGTTTACTTATAATAAGTGCATATGTGGTACGCTCTTAAGACTAACCTTTATATACATTTCATAGGTCTCTGTGAAGAAATTCTTTATTCCATCTTCATTTTTCACATCATGTAGCATCATGAATCTCATTCCTTTGATATTTCTTAAGGAAGACACACAGCATGTATTTTTTTTAAATATCATCACAGTTCATACACACCTTCAACATCAAGATTACATTAAATGGTTTTAATTGCTAAATAATTAAAAATCCTGTGAAATATGTTCACTTATGAAAAATGTGTTTACTATTGCACATTTTACATCTTTAAAACCAACAAAAATACAATCAATATTTGAATTTTTCGCTGCCCTTTATCCTGTTTTTTTATTTTAATTACATATCAGTCCCCTCATGGTGATGTTCATTTAACATACGTTTCTCTATGTATACTTAAAAATGGCATTCAAATTCACAACATAGTTGACTTAGTAAAAAACACATTTAATGATCTTTTTTCCAATCTAATCAAAATTGCAGGAAAAGGAAAATGCAGAGGCTGAGAAGAAATGCATATAGACAAATGACAAGGATACGACTAGCTGTGACAAAGGCTGAGACAAGCCATTCATTGAATTTGTCCACTATTTTAAGGTACATGTTGTTTGTGGTCCACACTTGTTCATCTACCAGGTCCAGAGCCTCATGAGCCACAAATTGGTTCAAGTGACGATGGTCATCTTTCTACAAGAATATTGTACAAAATTTATACACTATACAGAGGACATCTAAAAGTAGAAGTTCAAGAACCGCAAACACTCATCTGTGCTTGTTAGTTTACAGTTTTTCTCCACCTTCATTTTTTTCAGCAAGCCTTGTATATGTTGACAATGAAAAAGATTAAGGAACTAGATTTGGTTGAAAAACATAACTTTCTGGCACAAATTATGGATCCTTTGGTTACCTTGGGTTCATTGGCTCTGCTTGGTGGACAAAATTCCATTTCAAAAATCGGATTGTCTAAATGTCCAACAATCACAAAATAATAGTTGCCAGACATGATTTTCTATTCTTTATTCTTACGAACTTTTCATTCTTCCAGATGTGCTGATATTTAGAAAATCTGGAAAAAATATCACCAGAGATCATCATTTTGTTGTATAGTTGTATAACAAGCTAAAAAAACGTTATGTAGGTAATTCAAGCCACGTCGCTAAATGTAGTGATTACTAGCAAACACTATAACAGAATACATTGAATAAACCAGCATTATGAGAGAATAGATTGGGACAACCTGCTTTCGTTTCAAACAAAGTTAGTTTCTGGGGAAAAAATACATCTATAAGACACCCCCCCCCCCAAACATGCCAAAGACTTGGATATTTTGACTATTTAAAAAAAATTACTAATTTTAGTAATCTTTTCATAGGAGTCACTCTAGGCATCCCTATATTATTACTCGTTGAGCATATTTTTCCCCCCATTATCGACTATCGAGAATGCCCGTTTAAATGACACCCTTGCCTGATAAACATTTTTAGAAATAAACAAAAAAACGAATCAAAAATATCTTGGGTGGAACTTACCAATATCTATGGATTCTATTTATTAGCAGCTTGATATTTAAATCAAAGTCTTTATTACTGAAAAAGAGGAAACTCGAAATGAAATATTAGGACGCTATATATGGTATATCGATCCCGATTGAAATGAACAGCGAAAGTAAGTCGATAACATATTACCTTTCTGCTGATCGCAAAATTTGAAAGGAATGATACAGCAAAAATAACCAGAATGATAAACAATGGAACGAGGAATCCTAGAATAGTCAGCATCCTGATAAGTCTGGAAAAAAAGAAGATTTATATGTATGTAAAATTAAGAATTCAAAGATCCTATATACATGTACCTATGCAAACAATGGGTCTCTGCATCCAGAAGTTCATAATTTATATTCTTTCCAAAAGGTTGAATATAATTACAGATATCATAACTGCAAGATTTATATATGACTGTTTGGTTAAAATGTGTGTAACTACCTGTGTCTCTATAGTTTGTGCAGTGTTTGGATAACATATTGTCTTAAAATTTTGTAATTTTTGGTCATTCTTGCGACGAAACTTGTCAGAATCAAACATATTCAATTATCTCAAACTGGAATCTTTTAAATATACTGTAGACGAAAACATATAAAATAATATTAAACTACGCGGAGAAACTCCAATTAATTTAGATTATCTTTTATATGACATTTCTCGAAACACAGCCCATATACGTCGCACAATCGCACAAAATATAAATAATTTTTTTAAAAAATGTGCACATACACATGTCACGGGTACTTGTGGACAGGACCCCCCCCCCCCTTTCACAAACTATACTGTATATTTATAACATTTATCATGTTTACAAATGGAAAAATTGGGGAGAAAAACCAAAATAATCGTTCCACACAAAAAACCCACTATATACTTATAATGTATACATTATAATGTATAGAGATTTTTTTCCGGAACGATTATTTTGGAGTTTTTTCCCCAATTTTTCCTATGGTAAACATTTAACATAAATGTTATAAATATAATTAGTGAAAAAAAAATGTCCGACAAGCCACGGAGTTGAATATCACGGGGGGGGGGGGGGGGGTTCCTGTCCACAAGTTCCTGCGATACGTGTATACACAGATATGTAACAGAGTATCCAGAAAACTCTTAGAGGAGTTTGAACTGTAACACATTCCTTATTTCAAAGTCTTCTTATACACGATCATGTATTTTAAAAAAGATGCGAATATCAAAAACCCACTTAGACCAGCAAAAGCGAACTAGTATACTCCGCTCTAAAATTAAGATCCAACACAGAAGTAGTCCTCTGGTACAAACATTTTATGAACATGTTCAGTGCTACTTTGCTTAAATTATGTGTTCGTGTTTCTTTTTAATATTGTTTATAGTGGCACTTTGTACCTTAATTATTACATTATACACAAGCACATGTAAATGCCTAACTGCTATGCCTTAATTTTCACTAGGGAGCATATTGCGTACGTTGTTGCCTAAATGTTACATATAACTATATGCATTGTTTTTTACCAGTTCATTTTGCCGATTTTTCCCCTCTTCATTTATCTACATTTTTTGTTTTAATATTGCTGTTACTGCATGACATGCAACAAGAACAAAGGACAAATATACGTGATACAACCATACAGAATAATGAAGGTAACGGTTTACTATTGTTGTAACTTGTCTCCGAATCCTAATTGTAGTGTCTATAGCAAACAAATGAAATAAAGTTAAATATTTCACATTACAATATATTGTGTAAAGACGAGAAGAAATACTTGACAAGTATAATATACAGGGATCAAAATGTACATGTACCCTCAATGTGTAACAATTACATCAACAATGCAATCTTATATAGATCTGTATAAACAAAATTAAGGATCAGTGCCCATCCATTCTATATTGAAATGGGTACATAAGTAAACCACCTATTCCTAGAGAAGAACGTTTATGCTGTTCGTGTAAACTGTTTATTTGAGATGAAAAACATTTTGTTTTATACTGTTCAAAGTATGACCAATATAGATGTAAGTTTTCTGATATATCTAATGTAAATACATTTATACTAGTGATAATCCCATTAGAAAATTTGTCAATCCTACAAATATTACAACTGCTAGAAGTATATTTTGTTTGTTGGAAAAGAGCTTTGACACCAGAAAAGAAAGTCAACAATGAATAATTAGAAATATGTGAATATACTCTACATTATTTTGTTTACCTCACATTTGTCACTTTGTACATACATGTATTAATCGTATAAATTGGTTTTATGTTATTAATAATTTCACAATTTTGTTCGTTATACTCATGCAAACAGTTGCCTGCTATATTCGCAGGAGTAAATTAACGATTAATATCATAGATTTTTGCAAAAGCTTTCAATAATATAACTATGTGCATTATAGAAATATATGTTTTTAGAAGAATATTTTTCAAAAGGATTAATAATTAAAAAATATGGTTTAGTAAAAGAAATTAGAATTTTAAAAAATGCTGCAAAGGACAAGAAATTTAAAAAAAAAAATGGGGCAAAGGGCAAGAACTCTTACTTATGCTTCTTTATGACACTTCTATTTTAAAATTGTTACCCATATCATATCACAATTTATACATATTTATAAAGTAAAATTTATTTTAGAACTTTCAATATTTAAATCATGTCCTTTTAACAAGATTTTATGCGATTTTAACAATGTTGTTTACCGAAAATGTTTTATTTTTTTTATGCTGACGTATGTACGTGTCTGGCGTCTTAAAAAAGGTGAGGAGTACTTCGGTTTATACATTTTTTTGTAATATTTATTTATATCAAACTATATTAAAAGTGGAAATAATGCAGTTTTCCTTCTGTGAACCCATAAAAGTGTGAGGGTGGAAGTTTACCGTAATCCCAAGACTCGTTTTGTTTTTGTCCCCCACTTTCGCGAAAGCGAGGGGACATTAAATATCATTCGTCTGTCTGTCAGTTTGTCACAAAAAACTTTAACCTTGGTCATAACTTTTGAATGAGAAGGGATATGGCTTTCATATTTCACGTATATATTACCTGTTACAAGACCATTCAAAATATACTATAATTTGACCCCATGACCTTGACGTTTGACCTACTTTTCAAAAATTTTTACATTACTTTCAATTGGTCATAATATTTAAATGAGAAAATATGGGGCTTTCATATTACATATGTACATCTCTTGTGACAAGATCTTTCCAAATATTATATGGTTTTTGACCCCATGACCTTAATCTTGAAGTTTGACCTACTTTTCAAAAATTTATCTTTGCTTATAACTTTTGATGGAGAAAAGATGGGGCTTTAATATTTGACATGTGCATTACATTTGACAAGATGTTTCCGAGCATGAAATGATTTTAAACCCCTTGATCTTGACTTTCATGTTTGACCTAATTTTCAAAAATTTTAAATTTGGTAATTACTTCTGATTTTGAATGACATATGATAGGGTGTTCATATTTAACAAGTGCATTACCTGTGTCAAAATGCTTCCGAATGTGCTATGAATTTTGACCTTCAAGATTGACCTTATTTGCAAACATTTTATCAGTTTGCTAACTTTTGAAGGCTCGAAGATAGGTCATTCATATTTGACACGTGAATTACCTGTGACAAGCATTTCCAAATGTACTATGATTTTTAACCCATGACCTTGACCCTCATGTTTGACCTAATTTTCAAAAATATTAACATTGCTGATAACTTTTGATTGAGAGAAGATACGGCATTTAATTTGACATGTGTATTACCTGTTTCAAGACCTCTCCGATTGTACATTCTGGCCTGGAGGTTATAAAACTTTCTGAGTATGTACTCAGTGCTCAAACTCAAACTCTGTACTCCAAAACCATACTCATGCTTAAAATTCCTCTCTAATTTGTATATAAAATTTGAGTATGAGTAAGGTTTTAGAGAACGGAGTATGAGTTTGAGGACAGAGTATGTACTCAAAAAGTTTTATAACCTCCAGGCCTGGTTTTTGATATTTTTTTCACATGTGCATTAATTGTGACAAGACCTTTCGGATTGTATTATGATATTTGACCCCATGACCTTGATGTTGAAGTTTGATATAGTTTTGAGAAGATGGAATCTTTGCCATAACTGTTATTAATTCAATAATTTAGGTATTGATGCACAGACAAGACAAGACACACAAACAAGACAGTTACAATATGACATAAATAATGGGATCCCATCAACTAAGACACCGAAAGTGGGAGACCACAATTCTTTGAATTTGCTTATTGAAACTTAGGGGAAAAAATGAGCATACATGTACGTAAATATAATTGCATTTTTTAAAGTTATCAAAATAGGAAGCCAAACAGAACTTACCTTGTTCTTTCCTATTGCAGAATAGCATCTGTTTACCAGTTAAATGAAAATATATGTATGTTTAAAACCTTTTGTCAGCAATGTTTTTAAAATAGCACTTGTTATAAAGGTAGGCCGGTACGATGAATTCTGGAGGTTCTAAAATTGCATCCAAAAAATCCGAAGCCTAGGACTTCAATGATTTTAAGATTATATATACATGTATATAACATTTATAAATAATATGAATTGACAGTGGCACCCAGTTATCTTAATGAGTATAATTATGAGTAAAAGACGGCTAAAGACAAAATTACTTGAGTATGAATCAATTAAGATGCCACATTTTAAGGCTGAACAATGACTACCGTGTTTGATGTAATTCATAGTTGCAGGTTATCACATACGTTTCAAAAATAGTCCGGCTTTTATAATTTCTTTTTTTAATACATTCATCATGTTCATTGCATTGCAATATCACTTTCAAAATACTAAAAAAAAGAGATGATAAATGACAACACAAAGTTAAACACATACCTGGAAAAATTAACCATCCCAGATGTTCTTAATCTTGACTTTGTTAACAATATTCATGATAAAAATATACAAATCATTGACAGGTCTCGCTGAAAATCAGGAAGTGCTATATACCATTACAATGCCCCACGGACAAATATTTATACCTACCTAATATATACATGGTTACATCCAGATTAGCCGACATATACTTTCTTGTCGCTCTGAACCGACGGTTGTACACATAGATAAACTATGTATTGCGTAATAAATTGGACGACAATAATATTCAGTTTTACAGATATAGATAAACTCATTATCATATCTTAAACTCTTAATAACATTCCATGCTGGGACACGTTTTATTTGTTCAAGTGAATTATTGATCCGTCTGAATGTTTTTATAAAAGCGATTTTTTTAAATATGAAAACGTAGGTTTGACACACTGCCGTGATAAGCAGTAAAGATCTGTCTCGGCAATAGGGGATCCAGAATTTGAAAAAAGGGGTAATGGAAAAATTAAACAAACACTTTACAAAAAATGACAAACAAACAAAACAAAACGAAACAGGAACATAAATATTAAGTAAACACTTTAATAAAAAGTAATTAAAAATTCCAAGAAAAAGAAGGGAAAAAAGTGGATTCATTATAGTTCATATAATCAACCTTACTGATGGTAAATGAAAGATAATTGTTGGTAAAATATTTAAGGAGCTAGGTCATCATTGACACATATCTATAGGTCATCTCAGACAGTATAGTTTCAAAAGTTTAACTTCAACGTATCTCAGTTTCGTTCTTCACAATATTTACAAACTCTCAAGTTAAAAGGGGTCTTCACTAATACGTTGAAACATAATAATCAAAAGGGGAAATTAAGTAAAACGAATCAAAATTAATACCTGAAGTCAGCCACCACTCTCACTTCAGTCACACTGGTCCTGCTGTAGTTGAAACTTTTAAAAAGAATTTATATATATATATATGTATATATATATATATATATATATATATATATATATATATTCAGATAAAAAAATTGACCCGTATTGTGGACCCGTCCTAGCCTCTTGGGCCATGATTTCTGCACATTTTGAGAATTCCTGACGATGCTTGAATTTTAATATGATCAATCATAACCTTGCAATTCTTGAGAAAAAGATTGTTCAAATCATTTCCATATAAAATCCCATCTAATTTTGTGTATCCCCTAAATCCTGGGGCAATGCATGATTCCTACAAATTTGAATCTTCGCTTCTTAAAGGATACTTGCTTATTTTAATAATATCATTAGTGATGACTCTATTGTTACTTTCGAAGATTGTTTCTTATACAATTCAAATTATGACATTGACCGGGGGCATGATTTGAGGGGGGACCCCATGGCCAAGAACTTAAATCTGCACTATCAAAGAATTTCTGAATATCAATATCATTTATCATGGTTCTTCTGTTTTCGAGGAAAAGATTTTAAACACATTTTTTTCAGTATATATTTCTACGTAAAACTGTCTTCTCACCCTTTCACGGAGGGCCAGAATTATAACCTTAATCTGCACAACCTTAGGATACTTGCATATGTGGTCCTGCTGTTCTTGAGAAAAACGTTTAATTAAATGAATTTTCCCTATATATATACATGTATGCCCATTAAATTTTGATCCCATAATGTGGCCCAACCTACCCCGTTGGGGGGGGGCGCTAATGAATTGAACAAACTTGAATCTGCCACTACCAGAGGATGCTTGCAATATCATTGATCATGGCTCTGTTTTTCTTGAGGAAAAGACTATTTTGACAATTTTCCAATATTTTCCTATGTAAAACTGAGAGCATTAATTCATAAAATTGTGGCCCCACCCGGCCTTTCCCAGAGTGCCACAATATAAACAAACTTTAATCTGCACAACCTTATGATACTTGCATATATATACATGTATATACAATTATATGAATACATTAACTATGGCCTGATGTTTTTGAGAAGAAATTTTTAAAAAATGTTCCTATAATCCTCATGCACGTAAAACTTTGATCCCCAACTGTGGCTTCTCCCTAAATCCTGGAACCATGTAGCTGATGATACCTGCATTATATATTGATATGACTAATCATCATGGTCTTACTTTTCTTGAGAAGAATTAACTTAAAGATGACCTTTTTTTCTTAGAATATCCCCAAGTAAAACTTTGATTCCCTATATAGTGGCCCCACCCTATCCCGGGGGACATAATATGAATAAATTTAAATCTACACTGTCTTAGGATATGTTTTCGTATCCATAAGACTAATTATGGTCCTGCTGTTCTCAGTCGAGAGGAAGATGTTTTAATTTCATGATTTTCACTATATTAGATATTTTTCTATGTTAAACTTTGATCCTTATTGTGGCCCCATACCATATAGCTGCAGGGTCATGATTTGAGCAAATTTGAATCTACATTATAAGGAAACTCATGATCAGTGGCTCTTGAGAAGAAGGAGATTTCTAAATAAAACTCCCATTTTTTAAAATTTATTTATTTATTTATTTATTTATTTATTTATTTATTTATTTATTTATTTATTTATTTATTTATTTATTTATTTATTTATTTATTTATTTTTGGTTGTTCTTTATTTCCTAATTATAACTCTCATTGAAAGAGGGCATTGCCATCAGGCTCTTCATCCGAGCAAACCTAAAACCCCTTCACCCAGGGATGCTTTCTGGCAAGTTTGGTTGAAACTGCATGGTCCAGTGGGTCGAAAATGTAAAAAGTCTAAAGACGATGTACAGATTACAGACGACAGACGGACGTCGGACATCCTTCGGTCAGAAAAGCTCTGATTTGTGTTGGCTCGAGTGAGCTAAAAATGATCGAAGACAACATTTTGTTTGCATTAATTGCGGTTCTTTAAACAACATCACAAACATCTGCTGCTGAAATCAATTCACTGAAATATTTTACATGGATGTAATGCTAGTAGTAACCATTGTGTTGTCCCTAATTCGAACATCAATGACATAGAGCAACACAAGGTCGAGGCAAGCACAACTTATCCAATTGAAAATATACTGAAATAAATTTTTAAAAAAAAAAGAGAGAAAAATATTGTTTTCACGGAGCTAAGGAGCAGGGGTGTTCTACAAAACATGGAACAAATTTACATAAATGTATCAGTGGGTGTATATATACAGTAAAGCTGCATGTTTATAATAGAGAAATATGCATTTAATGCATAAAAAAATTTAATGTTAATTATGCTTTCTACAGTCAGATTTTTCATAGTTGTGGATAAGATGTACTAAGTATATTTATAGTTTCTTTATGTCTTTCAAGGATTTAGCCTGTTTTTAAATCGGGCTCGAACAACAATGTAAGCGTGGACAGAAACATCCGACTATAAATATAGATCCACAATTACACGGTAACAATTCTGAAGATAACAAAATCAGAATTGACACCAAGAGTATAATTCAGTAACAGATCAGAATTTACGATTATGAATGAAGTTTTCCTAAAACTTCCAAAACTTTCGTTTAGCAAAGTGTGTGTATTGCTCCGCAGCGTCAAAATGGCTTCCATGGAATTTCTGAGGAACGCTGAGCAGTAATGCAGACACGCTTAAATTAAAAATACACAGGAAATATTGTACGAAGCAAGTATTTTTTCATTCAGCTTTTGTGATTTATTGACTTATTCAATCAATTTAAATTGCAGATTTTGCTGACGTGATCATATTTTTTAATGATTGACTCTGAAAATGCAAATATTCAGCATGCAACCACTTGCACTGAATTTCATGCAGCTATAAGAAGTGTATTTGAAGTTTAATGTAAATCGACCGTTTGTGTTATACATCATTGGAAATGGATATATAAGAATTAATTTCTGTTGATCATCACTCAATACAAATACTCTAGATAAAAGCACATGACTATTCCGAATTTTCTCGATGTTTAGGTCAAAATGGAATTAGAATTGATTATGTATAATTATTTTTACTGATATGAGAGTCTTTTATGTGTAGTTTTTACCACTAATATACCCATATTCTAATGTAAGGTCTTCATTGTTAGTAGTGTCTGACAGGTCTTTGCGCTCTTATCATAATGTCTCGCATTCGAACAGAGATTTGGAGTGGGGAAAATTCTTTCAGCTTGAAGTTTTTTGTTTGTTTTATTTAAAACACTGCATACACAAAATCATTAAAACCTTGAAGGAAGAAATGTATGATTTTATATATATGTTTAATTACATGATTTATGTGTATTGTTACATTTTATCTCATATTATATTTCAGTATCAGGTATTAGAACTTCTTTCTATATTTTATGAACTTGAATATGGTTAAGTTCCTGTTAGTCCCTCATAATACCTTCATGATATAGTGACTCCTATGTACATGTATATGCAAGTACATGGTTTAGTTTTTGCTTTCAGTGATATGGCAACTGGAGGGCATCATCCCTTTAAAACTGCAGCCACAGATCCTAGACCAAGGGGAGGCTGGCAGAGAACTACTAGTGCTTCTGACAAAGATGATAATTTCAGTAATCATAGCAATCCGCTGGAACATCGTCCAAATAACTGGGTAACTAGAATCTTATTAGATAGGTTTGCCTTATTTACTAGTGGAGTTTTATTTATTACCCTTTTTCATTCTTATTCATAGCAGACTGCTACTACAAAAAAATCATGGAACATATTGCAGGGCTACATTTTGCTTTCAAATTCATTTTTTAAAGAGAGATTATTATTATTATCACATATTAGTTGGAGATTATTCAAACTGTGAGATGCTTACTACTTTTCTGTTAAATTGATTAATTGTTTGAAGTGTTTTAATCATCTAACATTTGCTGTTTTATGAAACATTTTGGAATTTTTTTTACTACTCTTCATCCAATTAACAATCACATGAACTTAGTTTTGAAGAACAAGTAGGTATTCCGTACCTCTCATAATGCCTAAATGACTTCCTAGAAAACATTCTTTTAATTTTATTCGGATATTGTTACTTTTACTTTTCATCATAAAAAAAATTATTAGTTTTCATTAACACAATCAGCATTTGAGCATGTTAACAAATAGGCACATAAATTCTTCATTAAAAAACGACATTCACTGTAGTTTCAGATCATTCACTTGTAGATCAGAACATTTATCTACATAAATGGGTCTCTGTCCAATAATCTACATTTTCTATTAGATACTCTAGTTCTGGCTGTCTATCTCTATGTAGAATGTTTTCAACCTAGGACTTTTCTGACTGGAAGCCAAGGGCTCCCATAGATAATACTAAACGCAGAAAGAAAGGCAATCCTGAAAGAGAGAGGGAGCAGTCATTATGTCTCGACTCACCACCTCCCTCTGAAAAAATTCGTCATACGCCTTCTACTTATCCTCGCACTCGAATTACCCCATCTACACCAACCTCTCAAAGGGTAGCTCTTGAAAATCTGCGTCAGCAATTAACTTTCAGTGATCAAGAAGATGTAAGTATCAGTGAGTAACTTGGGGCATGCAATTTATCCAGGTTTATTTTCTTGATAGAAATATGTACAAGTAAATACTCCTATTTCCTTACTCATGTTTAGTCATTGATATTAATTACTTTCTCGCTAGTTGTATCCTTGCTTTTATTTCATTCATTTCACATTGTTTTGCTGTTTTCAGTTCACTAATTATCTAACATCAGAGTTCATGATTAATTTGCTTAACATAAATACAACCTAATTTATTTGCACCAAGTGAACAGATTTTTTGGAGCCACCTCTTAGTAATTCTTTTTTATTCTAGATTTAAGGTATGAAGTCTAATACATGTATATATCAGTGTTTGAAACTCACCTTAAGATAGCTAGGGCTGACTGCTGATAAAACTTGTCAGTCCCATCAAAGATCTACTAGCGCAAGAAAAGTATTGCCTTTTTCTTCAATTATTTTTGTTACATTTGTAAAACCATATAAGTAGTTACACTGTATGTCTTGCAAGTGGCTGGCAAGTTGCAATCTTAAGACATCTCTGCTCTTCTGTGGCAATTGGACTCAGTCAGCATAACATCGATCCCAATTATATAGACTGACAAGCTCTGCCGCTTGGCTACGCACTGCTATTGGTACAATTTAACAATACCAGATAGATTTATCAATGTAAATTTTTAATTAGTGGAAATTTTAACATGTCCAGCTGGGCATTGATACAAACAAATTTAATTGCCTACAGCAAAATTTGTGTCTTGGGCGATTGAGTGCACAGTTATTTCAAACACTGTATATAAAAACCATACATGTAGACTGTAGGAAATGAAATAGTTTGTTTCTTATTTTTAATCTTTCAATTGACTAAGCAGTACTGAATGTCTTTTCATGATACTCCTTATCTGTTCTGTTCCAGTGAATGAGAATTTTTTTCTTTGTCCTGTTTGAAAATGTCCAGGTAGAGAAATCTTTACTGAAAGTGTTTAAGTCATTATACATTTTTAACAGCAGGTAAGCAATGATAGTGAAAAGAACAATGAGAGAAATGTACCATCAAGAAGGGCCAACATCCCAAACTTTATGCGCCAGGATGTGTCCCGATCTAGTGAAGAGCTGGCACCACCTAGAGAATCAGAACCACGCATTTCACGTAGTATGTACTCAAAGAGTACTCGTGATGAACCACCAACACTAGATGGGGTGAGATATCTAATTATAAAATTTTGACTATGTTTTGTGTTTTAAGTCAATCAACATATCATTGTTATCATTTCTGAAATGAGAAATTAAAAAAGTGATATACAAATTTTTGAATTGTTTGCTATAGCATTTGTTTTAGCTACTTCTTGTTGATAATACCTGCCATTTTGAAATATGGCACTGTTTTTTTCAGGTTTGGTGTACAAGTGAATTTGTATAAGTACATTAACAGATTATCATATTATCATATTCATGGGATATATTTCAGACTGATGGAGGACAGATTGTTGGGAGACTAATGCAGATTCGAGATTACATCAAACAAGCAAAGTCCATGATGGATGCAGTGAATAAATCTGGTTCTCAGGTAGAAGAGTCTGTTAAAATAGTGTAAATAATATATAATAAACCAGGGCTCGACATTAATGCTTGTCCAGTACCAGTGAAAAAAAAAAATAAGGACAAGTGAATATTGATGGGCACTTGTCCGATTGGACAAGTGCATTTTTATGTAAAGAAGTCTCTAAATATTTAATAAAGAACGACTGTTGAAAGTTTACCGGTACTTTAAGACGGAATCAGTACATAAAAACCGAACTTCGATCCTGATATAGATCGCTGTGTAATGAGTACACTCGATCGGGATCGAAGTTCACTAATTGCATACTACTGCAAAGGCATGGAACTGATGAAGTTTGGATTCAGTTTTATGTTGACAGCATTTATGTTGTCAGGACAGAAAGTCTAGATAAAATTTAGTTTTATGCGTTTGTTGTATTTATAAATAACATCATGCACATGTAGTGGACTTTATTTTTAGTTTTTCAGTTAACAGTGTTAGATCTTTATTGAAAATTTTTCGGACAAGTGAAGTTGAAGTTCGGACAAGTAAATATCTTGGTCACTTGCAGGGTTTGACATTAACTTTTACGAGTACTAGACCAGTCGGGCTACTTCCCATAATTTTTACTAGCCCTGACCGTAAAATCACTAGCCCTGACCAAATTTGCAAATTCATTTCTTATAATTGCTAATTTTAATGAGTTAATTTTGAAATCGTTTCTCGCGCGTCAAGAATTTGACCGACTAGCAAATCGAGTTGGTTTCATCAAGACATGCGAATATTGTAAGCTTTAATATTACTAAATTAATTCTAAATATATTTTTAGTAACTATTTAAACCATATATTGATATTGAACAACGCTAATTTCGAACGCGACTTGTCTATTACAACTGTGACTAAAAGTAGCGATTGTGTCATACGGGGATTTTTTTCATTACGGAGTAATGGCTGTGTTTACAATCGGACAAATTAAGAAAAATTCTTTAAAAGTTTTTGGAATATTTATTTGAAAGACTGAAATGGGTTTTTTATTTTATCAACATGACCAATCGGTCTAGTTAACATACATTTCACACGACTGGACCACTCATTTACTAGACTGGGTTGGTCGGACGTGCCTTAGTGTCAAACCCTGACTTGTCTGAATGGATAAGTAGGAAAAAAAAGTTAATGTCAAGCCCTGTAAACTGCATACAGGGAAAATTTATCCCCATTTTATTTTCACTTATTTTGTCATTGTCAACAGTGAGCAAATTCAAAACCGGGCAAATTCATTATTATATCTCATAACACAGTGTGCCTGGGCAAAATTAAAAGGAGGAGAAAATCAAAGCAAGTGTAACGGGGCAAAACTAGCATGGAGTGAAATAACCCTGTATACAGTAAACATCATTCATAATGTTTTGTATCTCATAGAAGTGATGCAAAAGAAAACAATAGGGTAGATGTTTCAAACTTCTTGTTTTCTGTTTTTGCAGACTGAGGATGTGGGAAAACTCAAAAAGCTTTTGGAGAATTTGCAAGAACAAGAGAAGGCATATTTGTCCCTGCTTCAACAACTTTTGGTTTGTTGTTCATTTATGTTGTCCTTTTGGTTGGATCATTAGGGCTTAAAAATTAGAACATGGTTAGAACCAATGTACCATAATAAAAAGTGATAATAGCTAATTTGGCACATGAAAATACAGGTAACTCTTGATGGCTCAAACTTCGATCTCTCGAAGTTCTTGATCGCTCGAAGTGAGTCTCCGGTCCCGAATTTTTCCACTATATAACTAAGCAAATTTACTCTTGATTTCTCGAACTCTTGATCTCTCGAAACCCTTGATCCCTCGAAGTCAAAATGCAGTCCCGCTATGCATATTCTATTAGAATTTACCCTCGATACCTCGAAGTGGCTATGTGTATACAAGATTATATAATTAGCACCTTTACCTGGACATTTAAATGGCCCCAGGCAGAAGACGCGGGTCTCGAGGAACAGGATGTTTATTCAGGTGACACTTATGCTGCAAGGTGATTATTGATTTATAATGAATCATATTTTGCCTATATGCTATTAAAATAATTATCATCGACTGTCTTACGATAATTTAGAGACGCAGTGTCTTTGAAAAGTGGTAATTTCTTAAAAGACAAAACACTTATTTAATTTTTATTTCGAGTCAGTGTCAAAATTAAATGAAATATGAAAAAAAGCAGAAACAGCCTCAATGTCAATATGACGACTAGTATTGGACAAATACTTACAGAACTGCGTTCAATGATCATGTTTGGAATAGTCAATGCTATGTACGACGCTGTAAAATGTCGTTTTCATGTACTGAACACGTAGTATGATGTCCGTATTACAAAGAATAAATAAATATACATGATATGACGATATACATTTTTGCTTTACTCAGTTTAATGAAATATTCATCTGAAATACGAAAAAATATCGCTGTTATATAAAAACCACGTGTAAAAGGTTAGCACTGCATGAAAATCATTACATCCGGTAAGACTAATTTTAAAACCTGCAACAAACCCGGAAAATTCCGGACTCTTGAAAACTCGAACTCTTGATCTCTCGAAGTTTTTCCTCGGTCCCGCTGACTTCGAGGTTTCGAGAGTTACCTGTATGTGATTTCTTGGTTTTTGTTTTTGACAAGGTTATGAAAAAAGAATATTGCAACATGTATACACCAATTTTTTTATTTTATCAGTCAATGAAAGAGGACTCTGCTTCTTTACTGGACTCTGTGAACCAGCGTGAGCAGCCTACCCGACCAGACACAGCTGAAGATACTCAATCTGTGGAATTTGATCTCCAATCCGAGACTTCAGATGCCACCACTGTAAGTTATGACTCTTTCATTTAAATTTGGATAACTATCAAACCTTTTTGCAAAGAATTTAGACTACCAATGGTTATTTGAAATTTTACAAGTATAATATTTGAACTGTTTATTTTTTAAATTACTAGACTACAAGTGAAGATAATATTTTTTTAGTAGAATGATTGTCTTATTGTGGGGGAAATACATTGCTTTAAAGCAAGTCAGATTCACAGAGGAAAAATAAAATCTAATTATGATCATGTTCGTTAAGAATCACATTTTCTGTGGCATTAAAATAATTGAGAATATCTAAAACAGCAAATTCATTTTGCATTTTGATCTTTCTCAGAGTATGCAGTATCGACCTTTGGTATGTTATTTACTGCAGTTAATTGTCAATAGCACCAAGCTTTTGTTTCAAAGTGGATATGGGTTGTTTTTTTTTGTTGTTGAAGTATTTGTGTTGATTTCTTTGGCTTGAAAGAGAGAGAGCTTAAGAGAGAAAATTTGAATTATTACTGCTTCTTATTTAATAATTGTGTTGTTGTTCACCATGTTCAGAGTAATGTCAACATGATCAAAATTTATGTTTTTTTTATTTGAAAAGATTAAATTAGAATGTATTTTTTAGTACCAGATATTTTAACATACAGTTTATTTTTTTGTGTTTTGCTTTAAAATGTTACATATAGATATATACTGATGTACATGGTATTTTATTTTTTGTTTTGATTCAAATAATGTAATTAAAGAGCCAGGTTCACTTTATGCGAAAAATGGCCCTGTAGATATATGAATTTATTGACTAACATCCTATCTCATTCCAAATATGAATATTTTGTGGAGACTACGGTAAGTGCTTTCATTTCCTATAATAAAGTTTCTCTGAGAGTCCAGGTATCTGAAAACAGGCTTTGTGAATTTGCAATGTTCTGTAATTTTGCAGAAAACGTGTGAATTTGAGTACTTTCAGCAAAGAATTAAAATATGAGCACACCCCTCGATCCAAAAAAAAAAAAAAAAAACCTTTTATAATCATCAAACACAGATCTACTATTATATAATTGCACATTTTGGATCAGAAGTTGTGCTGTATATGAAATATTAAAAAAAAAAAGAAAACAGTTCAACTTCCAGCCATTTTCAAAAAAAATTTCAGGATATGGGAATAATGTCTGATTTATGACATCATAATGCATTGACTAGCATGAAAATTATGTCATTCTCAATAGAAATGCAGCCACCAAGGGTCAAAGTGCTATTTAATGCATTGTCAACAAAAACTAGGCAGTTTTGATTCTTACAGAGCCTAAAAAGGCCCTTAATAAACCACAGTAAATTTTAGCATTCAGGAGCACTTGCGCCAAAGGTGCTGAAATTAGTAGTGCGCCATATTTTCTCGTTTTTCAGTATGTGGAATGATGAGATTTCAGTTAGAAAAAAGCTATAAATTTAAAAGAGATCACAGTCAAATATTCACTATCAACCTTTAAAAACAACAGGTACATGTGCCATGTTCAACCCATCTGGTTAATAACAGAGTTGTTCATAAATCATTATCTGTCATTGCAATAGATACATATGATTATCCAGTAAAAAGCTTAGAATTTTAGATAATTAAAAGTAACTTCATCTGCATTCTTGAGATGAAGGGTAAATTTGCTTAAACTGAAAAAGGAAAAATAATTGTTTAACATATCTTTATTTTGAGTCTCTGAAAACTTTGAAAGGTCAAATTATGAAATGATGAAATTGGATTGACATGTAGATGGTGACATGGAATCAAATTTAGACTTTTGATGACCCCCCCCCCCCCCCTCCCCCCAAGTTGGATAAAAATTCTGGTTGAAAAGTGCTAACAATACATTTCAAATTTGTCCTGATGGTACTGTAGTTCAGCAGTTGATCTAGAACAGCTTTGTAAAAAAATGCAAATTCTTAAATTGACCACACCAGTAAATAGAGTTTATTTGTTTTAAGGCCAACACAGAAGATGTTTTGTATAATCAGTTGAACCAGGGAAGAGGCAGCAGAAGTTCACGTCCTCAAATTGAGGATCGGCTTGGAATGTTTGAGGATGAGGACCAGGATGAGAGGACCTCACTGATGTCAGACATTGAAAATGCTTTGATGCAGAACACAGACAACTCCCCCAGACAAGACCTGGATTGGGAGGATGAATATGTAAGTTATGAGGAACTGTGTATGGGGTTCGAAATAAGGTGTCAATTATTTTGATGTAAGTATGTTTTTTTTCTGTTGACCATTGAAAGGTTTGTGTTTAATATTAACAGGGTGTTGATGCTGATGTTGAGGAGCTGGCAGCAGCAGGTGGGGATATGGAGGGTTTACAGGCACTGCTGTTACAGGAAAAACTCCTGAAGAAATTAAAGGAACAACAAGAACAGGTAAAAAATAAGGAAAAAAGATGAAGAAAAATGTTCTGTTCTATGTAGAAATGTGTAAAATTAAGATGAATTTTTGTCTGTCATTCAGATGCAGACTCTAAAAGGCAGACAAGCCGCATTACTTGCCATACAGAAAGATGCAGAAAAGAAGTTAGCAGAGGTTCGAGAGCGAGGAAATCAAGGTTAACTCGAAATGTTTCTTGTGGTTAATAAAATTGAAATGATTTCTTGTCGTTATATTGTATTTACTCCTCTTATGATTTTCATTAATATTTAGTTCATTTTATATTGTATTTACTCCTGTTATGATTTTCATTAATATTTAGTTCATTTTATTGTTTATTTTGTTTTAGCTTCAAGAGGAGCACAGAACATCCCAGTAGAAATACCAGTAGAAGTACACAACCCTGGTGGGAGGAATGATTCCTCGTCTGAGCTGAATTCAAGAAGAAATTATTTAAGAAATGAATTCAAAGAACAGGTTAGAAAATGGGCTTTTAATGCTGTTTATGCTATATATTATATGAACTTGGATATGACAGTGTGTTTGTAAGAAATAATCAATGTTTTGTATTTAAAAGAGGTAAATGTAAAACATGGATGTAATAACATGGTATATGAAAGAAATTGATGAGATTCAGAAGCTTAACAAAAGAAGTGAAATCTACCCACTGTATATGTTGCTGTAAACTGAACTTTAATTACTACAGGTATTTGCTATGTGAGTTTCTGTATATTTCTTATGACATTTTGATTTTCAGAACACTGACTTAATGGAGAGACAGAGTAATCCAGAGGTAGAAGCAGCAGCCGCCGCCGCCACAAGTGCCCTGGAGGAGGACAGACAGCTGCTGAAAGACAAACTGAAGGAACTACAGGAAAAGAAACAGAAAATGGACACTTTGCTGCATGAGCTGAACTCTTTACGCAATGAGAGGAGTGAGGTCATGACACAACTTAATAATGCTTCTGCAAACATTCCTCAGAGTAAGGAAACGATTTTGATAAGAATATGGTGAATGGATGGTCGAGTTTTATTTTTAAAGGTTTCTGCTTAGTATTATGTCTTTGGTTTAAAAAAAGAATACTATATAAATGCACATTGATCAAGTGTAGTGAAAAATTTGATTTTGTATATTTCATTTTGGAGCAAAATATTTCAAAATATGTAATACATGTATTAAATCTAATTGTATTTAAAAATTAAACTTTAAGATGAATTAGAATGTGTTCTTATTGTCCTGATTTCACTATAGCAAAAAGTTTGCCTCCACCTCCAAGACCCTCTGCCTCTGCTGTGCGTTTAAATGCAGGAATATCATCTTTAGCTGAGGCAGACCAAACAGCTGCTGAGGCTCAGGAATTAGAGAGTATACTAGAAGCCAGGGAGAAACTCCAGTATGTAAACACTCCTTGTTGTAGTATCTGATATGTTGGAAATTAAACATTGTCTAAAAAAGGTAATCTACCTATGCCAATTATAATGCTTAGATTCATTGCATTGGCTTAGCTAAGCTTCTAGTAATTCCTAGTACTTTTTTTTTCTCACAGAAAGCTTCAAGAAGTAAAGGAAAGGCTGAATCAGCTTCGTGGACTAGTTCAGTATTACCAGACTTCTACTGCTGCTGGGGAAATTCCTGCTGTGGATGAAAGGACAGCATTCCAGAATATGATAGAGGGCTATGGACAAGGAATACCTGCCCAAAACATAATGTATGATATTACACTGCATAACCCATTGTCATGATTTAAAATATTACTATAAACATCAAAACTAGTTGATTATAGAGTTAAAAGTCATTTTCACTGAGTTCTTATAGTGGAATAAACCCAAAGTAAAAGTGGAAATGTGGGGTTCAAGATGAATACGATATGAGTATTGAACTCGAATATTGATTAGAAATCACATGTAGTAAATTTGCAAATAAATCTTATCTTTGTTGATTTGCAGACAGTCTCAAGCCTCTGGTGGAACAGAACCACAGGCCAGCACTGTATCAAAGTCTGATGAAGACAATCGCTCTCAGTCAGACAGCTCGGAGTCGGAGTCCAACCTCTCTAGTTTGGGACCCTGGGGAGATGACCCAGAAATACAGGAAAAAGTCAGGTAATTGTGTCTTTTTGTATTACCACACAGTGTGCAGCATATGGTCAAAAGTACTGTTTTCTTTTAGGCCATTCCAAGTTTTTTCTATGTTTAGCGTCCGCGTGTGCGTAGGTTTTTGACACCCAGTATCAGAAAAAACAAACAAAATCAGGAGTCCTGAAACTGATTATTTTGGTCAAAATCTTTGAATTCAGTTAATGTCTCTAAATATTTGTCTACAATATGTCATGTTAGGTAAACTTTAAGCATTTAATATCTGATTTTGCTTAAGAATAGATCTTTCTATGAGAAAAAAAGATTAATGAAATCAAATCCTTTGATTGACCTCAATTTTAGGATTATCAATTCTTTGTTTTATTTTTTCTTGGTTTGTGTGTTTTTTGCGAATAGGTAGGTAGGTTTTTGAAAGATGGGTGAATCTAAACAGAGAAAAAACTTGGAATGGCCTTAGCTTAAAATTTTATGTCTGCAAAAACTGTTCAAATATTAGGAAAAAGTAAGTAATTGTGTTAAAGTTATTTTCCTATGGGAAGAAAAGGCATGAAGCATTTCCATTATTTTTAACTTTAGGAAATTAAAAGCTGCAAAAGAGAAACTGAAGCAGCTTCAGGGCATTGTATCCATGGTACAGCATACACCAGATGCTGCACAAGCTCTTCCTGACAGTATCACAGAATTAGCTGCCACACTGGAAGAGGCACGGCCAGAGTTCACTGAACAATATGACAAAAATGAAGCAAGTGAGGGAGAAGTGCCAAATAGGGCAGAAAGGCAAGTTCTTTCCAAGGTTCCAAAGTTGATTGTCAGCTTTTGTAAGCAAACATAAACATTCATAGAAATCAGAAATGCCAACAAAATATGAGCAATCCACTACCAATTCTAATAATCTTCATTACCAAGTTGAGATATCCTCAAAGATTTAGATCTTGATGACAGTTACAGAACCTATTATATAGACAGTGTAGAAAAAAAAAATATGCAGAAATTTCAATGTTATTTTCTAACAAGCAAACAAACAAAAAAAACTTGACCTTAATGGCAGTTTAATAAAATTTTATGTACATTGTAGTTTGCTTATTTCAAATTATTTGACTGTTGGTGCTTCTTATTTTAGGGATTCTTTCTATGAAGCAAAAATGCAGGAACAGCTCCAAGAACTTGAGCAGCTGAGGGATGAAAGGCAAAAGCTACTGGCAATCCAGCAGGAGTTACAGTCTCTGCATGATAGATTCACTGTGGTAAAAGAATTGTCAAGTTTAAATTGTTTCCTCAAAATATAAGTCAAAATAATGAAAGATATACATGTATAGTACGCTCAGTTTTGTTCACTTGTGAAACATGTTGAAAAAAGTGCAAAAATACATGCATCACATTTTGATAAAAGTGCTGAGTGTAAAGTCTGATTAACACTGAAGTTGTAAAGTTATTGTTAATTGATGATGTAGGAAAGGGAGGAAGATCAGGAGGAGGAGGAGGAGACTGAGGTAAAAACAGAGAAACCCAGGAAACGGGAGGATACTGTTGATGCCTCAGCACCTCAAGATGAGGAAGTCAGCAGTGAACGAACACGCACCAGTGTCCCAGTAGTCACGTGTAGGTTTCTCTCATACATTTGTTATACTGTTAATTGAAACACAGCCATTGATTCTTTTTAAGAAGTCTTCAGTTAATTTGTACTTAGTTTGGATTGATTTTTTAAGATGATGACATTTGGGATTCTTGTTTTAATAGTTTCCTCAAATGATGAAGTGTATGGTAAGATGAGAAAACAGAGGATGCTGAGAGAGGAGCTGAGACAGAAGAAGCGGGAACTAGAGGCCATTATGAAGAAAGACGGCAGTCGTAAGCAGTACGGCAAGAATCAAGACAACCAGAGTGACACTGTATCATACACCACTGATGCATTTGGGTAAGTCCTTTTCACTGCCCAACTTAAAGTTGACGTGCAGTGGATAAACTTAGACCTACATGTACATGTAATACTGTGTGAAAAATTAATGAAAGCAGTGCTCTTTCAGTATTTGCTTAGTCTAGAAATGGGGGGGGGGGGAGGGGGGAGGGAGTGGATGGGTCTTATCGTGCTTTTGAAGCAAATTGGTTAAGAAAATTGCATTATACATTCATGTTACATTTTCATTAAAAGGAAGCTAAAGGCACAAGAAGAAGTTGATTTGGGTTACTTTTAAGATTTTAAATTCTAAAATTGAACTGAAATATAATTTTCAGAGTGAGTGCCAGTGCTGATGCTACAATGGCTACATGGGGTGGATCCACAGTTGATAATCTGGAAAGTATTACAGAGGATGATGATGGACAACAGGGAGCAAACATGGAGGAGGAAGAGGATGATGGTCCGTGAAATTATCTCTATGTGAAATGGAGAAATTTCCTTTTACCCATTGAAATCATTTGGTTAACTTGTTTGGATAGTGTTGAATGCTAAATAGATTGATAAAATTTATAGGAAAGATTGATGGAATGTACTTTAATACGACAGTGGAGTACAACACAGCAGGTTATTTTGTAGGGTATCCAAGTGATGGAATTTTACAAGTAGAAGAAGAAGAGGAGGAGAATGATTCTGACAACAACACTTATACTATAGAGAATGATGTCAGGCAGAGAAGGCAGGCAAGAGAACAACAGAGGAAGAAGATGAAGTCTTGTAAACAGCAGACCTTTCCAAGGTCTAAGGAAGCCAAAGGTCAGAACTTATACTGTTTTATAATATTTAGAGCTACAGTAGTCACAAATACATGTATTTCCATTCATAGTCTATTTTTAAACTCCCAAAATGTTCTTTATTTAACCTTTGTAATTATTATTATTTACTTACAGGGGCAAGACCAAAGTCCTATCGCAGGAGAGTGAAACAGGAGGTAGACTATGCAATATTTCATCTATTTTTAAGGAATTTTCAATTCCACAACCAAATCTGACACCTCTTGCAAAAGAAGAGCAAAAAGAAAAAGATACAAAAAAATTACAAACAAAGCAACAGATGCATTTTGACCATTTAAGAACTGTTTCATAGAATGTGTACTTATCTATTATTTAAAAAGATAACTTTTAGCTAATTTTAATTATTCTGTATTACAGAATTACAGAGCTCCTGAGGATATCATTCAGGATGATGAGGACAATGACACACCCATGTCATCCCCAGGGGGAGGATATGATAATCTACAACAGCAGCTGGAGAGGACAGCTACCCTCTGTCAGAATCTACTGGCCAATCAGAGCAGCAGTATGATGCAGTCCAACCTAACGAATACAGGTACGGCTGAACAAGATGAAAGACATTGAGATTCATCTGTTTTGTTAGTTTTACAGTGATATCAAAAATATCCAGTAAAGAATGTCTCTCTGTCATTATACTTTTATGCATTTTTTTTTGTAAAGAACAGCAGTTTAAAACAGAAGCAAAATAATCCTGATTGACTTAACAATTAGTGATTGCAGTAATTCTGTTGATGTTTTCAGGCTTTGGTCTACGTGGCCCTGACCCTAATACCTTACAGCAGCAATTACAACAACAACAATTAATGCTGACCTTAAATCAATGCCTACAGCAGATAACCATGCAGCAAGTGGAAATGCAGAACATGCAGAGACAAATGCAGAATCTGTCTCTTATGTTTGAGCCCTCAGTCCTGGATCCCAGATTCCCTGCCCTACAGGCTCCATCAGAGGAACCCACAAGATACAGGTCCCAAACATCTCTGCCCTCAGGGCTAGACTCTAGGGGTCTAACTCCAAATGCATCAGTAGGATTCAATTTTCAGCCAAGATCCATTCCAAACAGAAGTAATGAGAATCTGCTGTTAAGTGAAGCTGCTGGAGGGGTCAATGTCACAGAGGTGTTTGCATCAGACAGACCAGAAACTGCGGAGCAGAGTAATGTAGAACAGCATCGGAGAGGTGTACGTAACAAAAGCACATCTGTAGGACAGCATAATGCTGACAGAAGCGTGAAGCGTAAAACATCCAGTCTGTCTGATCGTGGCCGGAGACAGACATCACAAGCACAACAGACCAGTTTTTCTGAGAGCCCTGATGTAGTACCACCCCTCAATTTACAAGAAATACTCAGGAGAAAGAAAATGTAAGACCAAGTTTTCATACCATTTATAAAATTTTTATATCTTGAATGAAATCTTTGTTTCTTTATTTTCATTATTTTCATTAAAAAGACATATTAATGAGGTCACAAATAATTGATTTGCAGCCAAGGCCAGAATACACAGAGTGAATGGTCTACCATGTCCCTTGCTTCAAGTAAACATGACTATGGTAAGTATAGAAGGCACTGGATTCAGTTTCTGGTTTTTATTTGCACTTTGGTTTCCTTAATTTACAAATTTTAACCTCATGAATTTCATAAATTAGGTGAGAATGCAAGTCCAGATTCCAGAGGCAGGGGGCAGCGAGGTTCAGGGTTCCTCAGTAGGGATTATCGCCCAGGTCTTAGTGCAGGGATTAGCGGGGCGGGATTCCAGTTAGAAAACAGCAGTATTGCCAGTACTGTATCTAATAGATTACAGGCTGAATCTAAAGCACAAGAAAACATGGGGCAAGATTTCAGGTAAGATGCAAGGCCAGGAAAGAGATTGTTTAATGACAGTATATATAGTACAGAACAGGACTGCTTAATGTTAATATTGAAAAGGAGAAAATATGATTGAGTAATAAAAGCTATATGTAGTGTTCAAATGCATGGTTGCTGATTTAATGTCATAAAGTACATAATATATAATAATAAAAAAAGTACATGGACATGTTTCTTACAATATCAATAAACTTGTATATACTTGAACATTTAAGCCTGTCTTGATTATTTTATTACAGTCTTTCTAATGAGCAGACAGAATTTTCCCTGTTTGAAACTCTGAGAGAATCAATCTACTCAGAAGTAGCCAGTCTGATCTCTCAGAATGAGAATAGACCTCACTTCTTGATAGAACTCTTTAGGGAGCTCCAAGTTCTGACCACTGACTATCTACGTCAGCGAGTTCTCTACAGCATAAGGGACATTGTCTCAAAACATCTGACTGAACAAGCCAGCACCAATAACTCAGTCCTGGAAGCAGTGAGTCAACCCTTTCAAATTGATAATAATGTATACAAGTAATTAGTTTAAACATGTTTGATGACAATATTGTTTATTTTTTTTTGAAGACTAGGCGTAAAAGTTCAGGAGAAAATGTAAAAACTCAGATTTGGGAATTTGAAATTTATTTGCAAACTTTTGTTGCCTTACAGCCTCCTCCTCCCTGGATGAATGCCCAGTCTTTGTATAACTACACTGCCTCTGAACTTACTCCTAGTGAAAGCCTGATGACTGAGGAAGAAGAGGATGTTGGGGTCAGTATTATACATACATAGAATTAATGTTTCTTGGATGATAAAGCATCAAAATTGGTGGCATACAATTACAAATATGTAGTTAATCAAACATTTTAATTGGTGTGAGTAATCTTGTAATTTAATAAGTGTTATTTCTTAAGGGCCCTGCTCTGCAGCTGCTCTATAATGACTATCCATGGATCCGTCCGATTTCATTTTTCTTGTGCATAGTTTGTCTCCCCTTGGCCCAGTCATTGTTAAACTTCACCCATAGATTGCCCATGAGTTGAGGGTGTGCAGCGACCTTGAATCAATCTTCTAAATCAAAGGTTAACGTGGATAAACCTCTCTGTCTTAGATCCCTGTCCAGATTGTATTTTCTCTCGCCTTGGTCCAGTTGGGCTAATATTCCGCCCATAGAGACCTTGTGGGTAGAGGGTGTGCAGTGACCTTGGACCAATTTTGTAGAACAATGGTCAAAGTCATAAAACCTCTGTGTAAAATCCTTGTTGGTAGTATATTTTCTCTACCCAGTTGGACTCGTATTTCACCCATAGAATGCCTCTTGGTAGAGGGTGTGCTGTTACTATAAGCCAATTTTCTTGATGAAGGTCAAGGTAAAAAAATCTCTTTGCATAAAAAAAATCCCGTCCAGGGCATATTTTCACTACCCTTGGCCCAGTCAAGCTCAAACTTCATCCATAGAATGCCAGTGGGTAAAGGGTGTGCAGTGACCTTGAACTAATTTTCTAAATCAAAGGTCAGTGTTGAAAATCTCTGTAAAATCATTGTCCTGAGCATATTTTCTTTACCCCTGGCCTTGCGTGGTTCAGTCTTCAGCTGCAGTGTGCCCATGAGTAGAGGATGTTTAGTGTCTGTGAGCCAAGTTTCTAGGTTAGTGGTCAAGGTTATAACAAATCTCTGTAAAATTCTTTTCTTCAGCATTTTTAGATCACCTGAGTCACTCAGGTGACCTATTGCTATCCGTTCTCGTCCGTCGGCGTGCATCGTGTGTTAACATTTGAACATTTTTAGCTTCTTCTCTGAAACCGCATAACCAATTTCAACCAAATTTGGCATATAGCATCTATGGGTGAAGGGGAACAAAAATTGTGAATTTCATGGTCCCTGCCCCCCTGGGGCCTGAGGGGTGGGGCTAAAACCACCAAAAATAATGCAATCTTTAAAAATCTTCTTCTTTACTCCAGGACATCAAGCAGTCAAACTGTTGGCATCATTGTAACAAGCATTGAGCCCTCTACCAAAATTGTGAAATTCATGGCCCCAGGGTCAGGGGTTCTGGCCCAAGGGTGGGGCTATATAGATCATATAGTGAAAGTGCATTATTTCTTTGAAAATCTTCTTCTCTGCTCCTGGGTATTAAATAAAGTAACTTAGTACATAGTTATGAAGAGCAAGAGTGCCTCTTCCAAAATTGTGAAATTCATGACCCCAGGGTCAGGGGTTCTGGTGTTAGGGCGGGGCTCTATAGATTATATAGTGAAAATGCATTAATTCTTTGAAAATCTTCTTCTGTGCTCCTGGGTATTAAATAAAGTAACTAAGTACATAGTTATGATGAGCAAGAAGTCCTCTTCAGAAATTGTGAAATTCATGGCCCGAGGGTCAGGGGTTCTGGCCCCAGGGTGGGGCTATATAGATCATATAGTGAAAGTGCATTATTTCTTTGAAAATCTTCTTCTCTGCTCCTGGGTATTAATTAAAGTAACTAAGTACATAGTTATGAAGAGCAAGAGTGCCTCTTCCAAAATTGTGAAATTCATGGCCCCAGGGTCAGGGGTTCTGGTGTTAGGGTGGGGCTCTATTGATTATATAGAGAAAATGCATTAATTCTTTGAAAATCTTCTTCTCTGCTCCTGGGTATTAAATAAAGTAACTAAGTACATAGTTATGATGAGCAAGAAGTCCTCTTCAGAAATTGTGAAATTCATGGCCCCTGGGTCAGGGGTTCTGGCCCCAGGGTGGGGCTATATACATCATATAGTGAAAGTGCATTATTTCTTTGAAAATCTTCTTCTCTGCTCCTGGATATTAAACAAAGTAACTAAGTACATAGTTATGAAGAGCAAGAGTGCCTCTTCCAAAATTGTGAAATTCATGGCCCCAGGGTCAGGGGTTCTGGTGTTAGGGTGGGGCTCTATTGATTATATAGTGAAAATGCATTAATTCTTTGAAAATCTTGTTCTGTGCTCCTGGGTATTAAAAAAATTAACTAAATACATAGTTATGAAGAGCAAGAGTGCCTCTTCAGAAATTGTGAAATTCATGGCCCGAGGATCAGGGGTTCTGGCCCCAGGGTGGGGCTATATACATCATATAGTGAAAGTGCATTAATTCTTTGAAAATCTTCTTCTCTGCTCCTGGGTATTGAATAAAGTAACTAAGTACATAGTTATGATGACCAAGAGAGCCTCTTTCAAAATTGTGAAATTCATGGCCCCAGGGTCAGGGGTTCTGGTGTTAGGGCAGGGCTCTATAGATTATATAGTGAAAAAGCATAAATTCTTTGAAAATCTTCTTCTCTGCTCCTGGGTATTAAATAAAGTAACTAAGTACATTGTTATGATGAGCAAAAGTGCCTTTTCAAAAATTTTGAATTTCATGGCCCGAGGGTCAGGGGTTCTGGTGTTAGGGTGGGGCTCTATTGATTATATAGTGAAAATGCATTGATTCTTTGAAAATCTTCTTCTCTGCTACTGGAGATTATTTAAACAAACTAAGTGCATGGTTTTGATGCATAAGGATGCCTTTTCAAAAATTGTGAATTTCATGGCCCCAGGATCAGGGGTTCTGGTGTTAGGACGAGGCTTTATTGATTATATAGTGAAAATGCATTGATTCTTTGAAAATCTTCTCTGCTACTGGAGATTATTTAAACAAACTAAGTGCATGATTATGATAGGCAAGGATGCCTCTTCCAAAATTTTTAAATATGTGGCTTCAGTTTTTGGGGCTCTTGAGGAAGGGGGGGGGGGGCTCTATTGATTATATAGTAAAAAAGCATTAATTCTATTAATTAATCCTGTCTGCTCCTTAGCGTTGAGCTGATAAATAAATTGCTTAGCTATGATGAAAATGGGAGCTTCGAACAGAATTTTTAAATCTTGTGGTCCTAGGGTCAGGGGTTCTGGCATAACGAAGGGGGGGGGGGGGGGGGGCTTTTGATAATATAGTGGAAAAGTGTTAATTCTTTGAAGTCCATAGTTATGATGATGAGGGTAACTCTTCCAAATTTGTAAATTTCTTGACCCTTGGTCTTGGGTTCTGGTGTTAGGGTAAGGCTTTGTTGAATCTGTAGTGAAAATGCATTGTACCTGTGAAATTCTTCTCTGCTTCTGGGCATATCGGAAGAAAACTGAGTAAAAGTTTAAATGATATAAGTAAGCGTATTTCTACCAGATTTTTGAACATCTGGACCATTTGTCTAAGCATTCTAGTCCTGGGCAGGGCTCTATTAATTTGTATTTTACTGAGAGAAATTATTCCCCTTTTCCGTTCACTTTTGATAATTAATCACTGTAAATAATGTATTTGAAAGGTAAATAGAATAAGATAATTATGCAAGAATGTTTATCATATAATTCAAAAAGTATTTTCTTAGTTTTAATAATCAGGTAGACCTGTATGTAATAGATAAATAAAAATGAGACAAAAATAACTTATCTTATTAAAAGTTCTTCAAAGACCATAAGAGAGGTCAATGCTAGAGGTCTTAATATGGGTTTAAAAATAGTACAGAAGCACTAATAGTTTGTTAATAGTCTGCATGGTGATAGTGTTAAGTGGAGCACAGATTAGAACTTAATTTATGAGTTGATACTGAATACTAGACTAATTATTTTGTTGATCCTGATCTTCCTACTTCTCTTGCTTTAGGGCAAAAAAGCTTCATCTGTCAGTGTATTTAACTTCTAAATTGTTGTATTATACTCAGGTGACCGTTAAGGCCCTTGGGTCTCTTGTTTTTCTCCCAGTAGCCCCATCCACCTCAAACTTCCCCTAAAGAGTGCCCTTGGATAAAGAGTCTGTCTTCTTAATGTCCTATGCTAAAAACAAGGCCCTTTGAGATGCTCCCCATCTCAACGATGTCTAGTTTCCCAACTAACTATGTATAATTATGTATGTACACGTTTTCCTGTAAATTACCCACTTCTGTACAATATTTGCTTGTATCGTATTGCATTTTCATGTACTGATAAGCTGTAAAGCTTATAGTAATAAAGATAGAATGAGTCAATATTTCAAAACTGATGCTTGTATATGCAATACAGTACACCAGTACAATTTTGAGATATTTATTGAAACTTTTTTTTTCCTCCTATATTATAAAATTCTTATTTCAACAGACTAAACCAAAGAATGTACTACCCTCAAGAAGTAGTCAGCCTACTTTATCTGGAGGCCATTCTCTACAGAACAATCCATTTGATTATGAGGAGAATGCCGACAATGACAGTTCCCTGTCTACCCCATCTAACAGTTACTGGGATAGTCCTTTTAATCAGGATTATTTGGGTGACACTGTCATAAATCTTGACAAGGTAAAACTCAGTTTTCAATATCTTGAAGAGTATGTGGGAATTTAAGTTTCAATATTTAACTTTAGTCTAGAACTTTTTTGGGGACTATTTTTAGGTTCAACAGATTGTTGAATTGACATTAAAAGTGTACCTTTTCCATGCTTGAAAACAATAATCACTGAAAATGGATCCACCATTTTTTGGTCAAGATTTTTTCCCCAATTTTTGAACAACAAAACAGTTTAGGAAATAAATTGCAAATAACATTTTGATTGGTAAATAATTCTACTGAAGATTAAAAAATATAAATGTAATGTATTTTTCAGGCACTGGCAAGGATGAGGGAATATGATAGGAAGATAGCTGAGGGTGAGGCCAATGCTCGTGCACTGACCCAGCAGAGAGAACAGAGAGAGCAGGCCATGATAAGGGGAGCAGAGCCTGCTAGTAGCTCTGCTGTAGATCAAGGCAGTGAGAGCTCTTTCTCCTCCATGTCTGTAAGTGCATGGGATATAAAATGTGTAGTATCTGAAAGATCAAGAAATACTAATGCTGAGTGTTGATAAATAAATACGTGCTAAACCTTCATGTCATCAGAACAATTGTAGTCCATGTGTGAAGTGCAGTATGCTTGATGGATGGGAAATGAAATGGAAAGCTCTAAATTTATGTTTCGATGCATAATTGTTAACTTAAATCATGTGTTAATTGAGTCATTCAGACATCCAGTGTTTCAAAATCCTTTTTTTTGTTTTAATTTGTTTTTAAATTCTCAGTGGACTAAGTATACCTCTTGTAAAAGGATTAAATGTTGTTTTTTTAAGGACAAAACATGAATATTTTCTTAGCGTTTTAATCTAAGGTAAAATTTCATTTGTAGTATCCAAAGATAGACACTCAGCAGTTAGATCAACAGATAAAAGGCATCATGAAGGAGGTGATCCCAGTCATCAAGGAGAACATGGAGAGTGTGTGTTCCACCCAGCTCCTGGCTTACATCAAACGATTAGTTCTCTCCCTGGCCAGACAAGGGGAGGATACTCAGTATTCTAGGTTCTTCAGCAATCAGATGTCCTCTACACTACAAGATACGCTGGCCAAGTACGAGGGCAGAAAGTATGTGTCTAGTTCCTATCTTATTTTAAACTGGCACTTTCTATAAACAAATTTTTATTTTTGAAACTTCACAGATTAAGTATCTCTTGGGTGCTAGTGTGGATTTGACAGTTTGTGATTAGTTGAAATCAAAGAAATGTTATACATGTACATGTATATTTTGCAGATCACTTTTTTAATTCTCCATTTCAAGGAAGATTATAAGAGTAGATTATTGCTTTAAGTAAAAGAATTGTTTCTGATAGGATGAGACAGTGTGGTGAAGATTTGTTAGTGGACATGTCAGAAGCTCTGTTTAATGAGCTGGCTTTCTTCAAGCTCATGGAGGGACTAGGAGAACCAGCCTCATACTCGGCTGATGAGTACTGCTCAGCTGCTACACAGGTCAGCTCCTGTGTGACATATACGCATATATTCATAAAATCTGCGTATCAGAAAAGTATTTTTGAGACGTGCTCTGCACATTTTTATGATAGTCAAATAGTTGGAATTTAAAATTAATGTAATTTTCTCCATCCGCAGACTCCAGGATTTGATGATGATGATGACACTGGGTTGGAACAGCCAGGAAAGACAGATGAATCAGACACTACGGAGACAGTGACAGATGAGGACGGAGAAACCCTCAATTCCTCAGTAAGGGTTAATGACAAAGATGAAGAAGAGGACCTTGGAAAGGTACTTGATACTAACCTACTTTGTAGATACTGTAATCTTTAATATAATTGCATGGTTCAAGAACAGCTGATTTCAAAAATTAATTTAGAAACAAGTGGAATAATTCAGTATCTTCATTTATGCTATAAAAATTCTTTATTAACATAAAGACATGAACATGTTGTAAACTTGTAAAAGTATACCAATATGTTTTGAACATATTTTATTGACAATATGTCAAAGGGATTGGACACAAGTTTCAAAAACTTAGATAGTCCTCTCCCATAGGGATAGTCCTCTACCAATATGTGGTAGGAGTGAAATGGTTCACAATGGTATCAATACGTGATTTTTTTTAAAAAATTCTTTTTGTAGTTTTAATACACAGATTGGGATCATTATTCAGTCAGATTTGTTATAAAACATGCTTCACAGCAATTATGAAAATTTAAAAATAGGATTCTTGAAGAATAAAATTTCATAGAATAATCATTACCGGTGTAGCATAATATTTTGATGCCGCGATGCAGTTTATTTTCTTTCAATCAAAATCTATCAAAAATAACCGTACTGGGACAAAATTATAGGATACATATGCTGAAGGAAGCTTATCATTACATCCCAAACTTTGGTAAAATTGTTGATTTTTAAGACAGATACTTCAGTATTCTTTGTATCTTTTGTAGGCGAGAGATGATGCATTGGCTAATGAAGTACTGATCCAGGACTCGGAAGATAAGGATGATGACAGTGAATTTCCTTATAAGACATCTCCAGTACAGATAGAGTTAGCACCCAGCGAGACCAAACCTTTCACCAGGTATCATTCAAAAGGATTATAGTTTTTGATTTTCTGTTGCATACAATCATAAGTTGTGGGAAATCCATGTTTATTTTTTGTATATGTACGAATTTACCTATATATATATATATATATATATATATATATATATATATATATATATATATATATATGACATATGGCTTTAGGAGACCAGGGAGGATATATTTTCTGGCTTAGGGAGACCACTGGATTAAGGCGACCTTTTTCGGTCTCCCTATTATTTTGACCTCATCAGTATTGCAAATGTCTTTTTATAGATAAATAAACAGTCTGCCATTAAATTTTATTAATCTTTAACTCTGTTATTTAACATTCAAAAGTTGTCTAATTTCTATCATCTTCCCTAAAAAAGAAAAGAATTTATAACCTACGTATAATTTCAAAGGATAATTTTTCTGCATTTTGGAGACCATGAAAAACATGCAATTAAACAAAAAATCTAGCATATATATTTTTTCCGCTTTTGATTTGTTTAAATGAGTGTTTCTTTAACTTAGTTTTCCATGTTTTATGTTAAAAACCTAAAAAGGAAAAATATTGTAAATTTATGAACCATGTTTTGAATTCTTAGCAAGTGCTTTCCGTCATTTGTTCCGAATGCCATCGGAATGCCCCTTCAGTTTTCAGAAAATGACCTCTGAACACCATGGATGTTGAGAAATTTGGGTAAGTAACTAAAATGATACAATAATAAGTTGTAATTAAGAATACACAAGACAAACATTCGTTTGTTTTTTGTTTTTTGGCCTAGTAATTTAGCTTTCAAGAGAAAAAGTATGATTTTAAATAATCGTTAGACTATAGTTCGGTATATAAAATCCTGAAGGAAATTCGAAATAAAGTTAAATGATAGGCCCCTTTATTTTTTAATTCTTTTATGCAAGTCCACAAACAAATTAAATATTTAAAGATTAGGCCGAACGTTGAAAAAATAGTCTCGCAAGTTGACGCAGCTATTTCGAGCTTAAAAATTTAAATTAAACTTTCTGTAAACATCATGCAGGACATGATCATCATGATATAGTATAAATGAAACAGACCCTGTAAGAAAAAAATAGCTGTAATTTAATAATTGTTTATTAATATAATGTGGTCCTCTGCTAATAGAATATATATGCCGTAAAAAAAATCTGAATCAGGGTGAAGCAGATTTGATACAATACATGGCTGAAGGAACGGGGGGGGGGGGGGGGCAGGCCCCCTGTAATTTTGCTGAAATTTAGGTATACTATAGAAAACATTGCTCCTTTATGCTTGGGCCCCCTCAATAATAACCTCTAATGATCTATTTTTCTTTTGCTTTTGGGCCCCCTCAATAATAACCTCTGATAATGTATTTTTCTTTTGCTTATTAAAAAATTTTTGGTTTGTAGCCTCCCCCAACCTGAAACTGAAAAATGTTGTTTGGTTGTGCTCCCCCCCCCCCTCCAACTAAATTACGTACGGGCCTATTCTCCATCCCTGAGGTTTAATTTCTTTCACCAAAGAAAGATTAATTGGTAACAGTTCAGATATATATAGCAATATTTACGGAAGGGAATATTCTCGTTTAATTATGAAGATGTGACAGTAACTCAGTCAAAGCCACAGTGAGTGTAACATTTATTTAATATTATTGTTAATGTTTACAAATAGTGAAATACTGATACTGTGAAATTTTAATGGATATATAGAAAATATAAAAGTACAAGCATTTATTGTAAATCACATACATGAAAAGCTTCTTTTTTTCAAGCAATTGGAAATTCTTCATTTTTTCATGAAATTATTTTATTTCGTATGTATGATAATTTATTTCGTATTTTAATTCAGTCAACAAATCATTGTCGCAGCCTAGTTCCCTTCATTATTTTCAGCAGTTCAGTGACAGAGATAAAATGATCATTTGAGGTTTATACCCCCCCCCCCCTCCCCACCAAATGAAACTGAAAAATGTTTGGTTTTGGTCCCCTTCAACTGAAATTGATTCCTACTTACCATGCTTACAGGCTTAACTATGAAGATGTGACAGGGAGTGTAATAACAATAATTGTTCAGACGGATACATATTAAGCTGATATACGTATCAAATTTTAATGGATAGATAGAAATTAATAAACAATTACAACCATTTATTATAAACTACATAAAGATAATTTTTCAAGCAATTTGAAATTTTTCATTTTTTATGATAATATTTTATTTCGTATCCATATGTTTATAGGTTTATTCGTATCAACAAATCTGTGTACGAGTTAATAACGCAGCCTGGTTCCCTGCATTTCAGTGACAGAGAACCAGAATAAGATTTTAGGGAAACAAGCCTTGTTACAAGGTTTGAGGTTTGTTTATTTTATATTTTAATTTACACTTTTTAAAAATTATTATTACTATGCCAAAATCTGTGTGCAGATGAATATTTACATTTTAATGTTATAAGTCGTTTTGTGGTTCATATTTGCGGTGACTGTCCCACGTGTGTTTACCTGTTTACATTCACCTACTGACCTAGAGTCTTCAAAATGTACCTTCTGTAATCATGACTGTTGTAATCTTGTTTTTATGTTAGTTTACCGTATGTAACTTGACTGTTGTATAGATTTATAGCGATCACTGCAAGCTTTTAATATTTAGGTGAAAAGAAATTTCAGACTATCAATCACAGGCACTTGTTTCATATACGGTGCACCCCTACTTATTTTTACCACAAGGTATCTAATTCAATTTCAGGCACCCCCGCTTCAAGCTCGTATTTTGTTCATGTATCATTATCAATCATTAACCTACTTTAAAATGACATCGTTCGCTTCAAGAGACTTTTTTCTTGTCAAATAAATCGTTTCAGACGTCTCTGGTCGAGTCTCTTTATTGTAAAGCACTCATTTATTCCACGAAAATTACCTCGATACATTTTAAGACTTTAGATGGGATACAACTTCCAGTTGGGGGTAAAATAAAACCAGAGACTTCCGAGTATTCCATTCCGAGGTCTCTGGTTTTATCCTTCATTTATAACCCCAACCGCAAATTTGTATCGAAAATTACCTAGATACATTTTAAGACTTTAGATGGGATACAAATTTCATTTTTTTCACAGGTCACGAGGTTTCAACTTAAAAAATAAAAATTCTCACCATTAAGATATGTAGGAAATTTTAGCTTGATGTGTTGATAATTTGCCAAATTATTATGTAATAAAGGGGACTTTATATGATCACCCGGCGCTGTCGCTTTAGTTCAGTCTTCCCAACAATTCTTTTTCACCACATACCCTTCGGGCATGTAGACCTATCATTTTTACCCAGCCCATTCAAATTTGTACATGTCCTACTCAAAATTCTTACATTTACCAGTATTGTGCAACAAAAAAAACCCATTAGGTATAAAGGTTTTATATTAATTTTTTCAGCATCGTAAACCAACCATGGCCTGTTATTTGCTTTTTTCTAAAGCGTTTTTGTTCATAAATAACTTTTGAGTTGCATGCTGGTCATTTGTTGGCCGGTTTAGCTGAACTGAATTTCAGAAATGGGATCATGACTGTAGTGCCACAGTATGTGGCATTGATGAACATCTCGTAATTTAGCAAGCAACTTCGAGAAAACAAATAGGTTAAACTAAACACTTCAATTATTAGATTGACAATCATTTGACAGGTCGTATCGAGAATGTAGACAGGCAATCCATCGACATTACATATAGCAACGTTTAAGCGAATAATGGGGGAAGGACAGAATAAATGGCAAGTAAAGATCGTACAATGAAAGAAGATTCACATATGCCCTCTTCGGACATGTAATTTGGCAATTTTTACATGCCCGGCTGCAAATTTAACAGGTCCCTGGCATTGGACTCCCGGGTTATTTGGAAGACTGTTAGTTTAGTTTCACGAGGTCCGACAACATTGATTCTCAATGTCTGCTCCCTCTACCCCATACACTTATCTTGATAAAATTATATAAATTATATTATTAATTATATAAATTGATATAAATTATATAAACTGGTCTTGTTTATATAATTTTACAATGTCATAAACAGCTGCTTAAGTGCATATAATATTGTAAATGGATTTATATATAGGATTAGGGAAAGATCCTCACTTGATTATGGCAGCATATTTAGCTCGTAGGAGTTTATTATCTACCACACATGATCAATGTCACTTTTGGACGTGAATGACTTTTGACACCCTAACTTCAGTTCAAATCAACGTTAACTTTATGTGACGTCTCTCTGAATCTTTTTTGGCATGTAACTTGGGTAAAAACAATTAAGTACTCTTGATGCATTTGATTTCTCTTAGCCCGTTTAAACATTTCCAAGGTCTATACCAGTTTTTGCAGGGGCGAAACTATGTAGAAGTTGGAAAAGAAACCCATCCCCTTTTTGACGTATTTGGTTTTCGAGGGGTGAAAATTTTCAATATTACACTCAACTACATGCAATATTTATTATATTATACTGAATGTTTTATACAAATACAAATAATAGTGAACCTTGAGCGTATAAATCTGCGCAGTCACTATTTTTTGGAATATCACCCGTCGTCAAGCAATGTTGACTGTTGCGACACTGAGCGTGGCTTCATTATTCAGCGGATAATAGTGCTTTTTAACAAATATTTCTTGACGAATCAGATTACTTCATCTAATATACCTGAAAGTACAATATTAATTAATTGTCATCATTTTCCTATATTAGCATTTTTACTGGTAATGGTTTTGAAATGATAGGAACATGCACTGTTCAAAAAGTCTTAAAATGTTGTTTTGGCTCAATTTCTTTGTTAGATTACTGTGTTGAACTAAGGCAGGTCAATTAAAGTAACATGATCCTATAGATTACATGTACATTTAGTACTGTAAAGTAGACAAATTTATTGTTCTCACAAGTAGTTCTCAAACATTGATTTAAGTTGGTCTCCTGAAGGATGTAATAATGCAATTGGTCTGCTTAAGGTACAGTGTATAATATAGACATGCATATTTTATTTTGAATTTGTATTATGTCAATCATTAGAAATATATGGATCTTAATTAAAAAACATTGTTTTCATTAGAATTTAAGATATGTATAATAGGCATATATTCTTCATGCTTTTCCATAGTTAAGTCCTTTTTACAGGGTCTCTGCTAGAATCATGTGGACCCCAGTGTAACAAATCTATGGAAAGAGAGAAAATCTCAGCTCAAGGGTCAACATGTCTTTATTCCAAGAAAGGTAAATTGATAATTTTTTCTGCTAAAATACTCTTTTATAAATTATAATATCAATGCAAAAGAGTGAACAAACAATGTACCTAACAACATTTTGAAAATGAAAGTGCAATAACAGTTAATAATTATGATTAGTCGAATGAATGTTAATAATCCAATCAAAGTCCTTGTTGTATATCATTTTTGCTAGGGCTGTGTATTGAGCAAAAAAAAAAGAAAGACATTTTTTAATGCGATATGCAATATATTGAATTCTTTAACAATTCTGTCAAAAAAGTCTTATAAATCATTATGCATGAATTTTATAAAAATAATAATTGTTTTTTACTCATTTTTAATTTTTTGTCTCACTGTCTTTAAAAATAACACTTCAAATTCAAACTTTTCTTGACTGTAAAATCAACATGTTAAGTAAAGTTGTCTATGTATTTTTATGATTTTGTAATAATCATTAAGATGTGCTACCTCCTTAATGATTATGTCATTTTTGATCAGTTTTAATTAAAAACAGTTACCGGTAAATATAATCTTTGGTGATTGAAATTCCCAAGTTTTTCACAGAATTACATAAAAAAACCGCCTGCCCAAAATGTATTGGAATTAAGTTATTTTTAGCTCACCTGAGCCAAAGGCTCAAGTGAGCTTTTCTGATCAAAATTTGTCCGTTGTCTGTTGTCGTTGTCGTCTTTGTCGTTGTTGTTGTTGTTGTAAACTTTTCACATTTTCATCTTCTTCTCAAGAACCACTGGGCCAATTTCAACCAAACTTGCCACAAAGCATCCTTGGGTAAAGGGGATTCAATTTTGTTCAAATGAAGGGCCACACCCTCTTTCAAGGGGAGATAATTAAGAATTAGTGAAAATTTAGTGGTATCTTTTAAAAATCTTCTTCTCAAGAACCACTGGGCTGTAAAAGTTGAAACTTAGGTGAGACCTTCATTACAAAGTGTAGATTCAAGTTTGTTCAAATCATGACCCCCTGGGGTAGGGTGGAGCCACAATGGGGGATCAAAGTTTTACATAGGAATATATAGGAATAAATCTTTAAAAATCTTCTCCTCAAGAACAATAAAGCCACGATTAGTCATATTGATATGGAATCATCCTCAGGTAGTGTAGATTCAAATTTGTTCAAATCATGACCCCCAGGGGTAGGATGGGGCCACAATGGGGGATCAAAGTTTTACATAGGAATATATAGAAAAAATCTTTAAAAATCTTTTTCTCAAGAACAACAAAGCCACAATTAGGCATATTGATATGGAATTATCCTCAGGTAGTGCAGATTCAAGTTTGTTCAAATCATGACCCCCAGGGGTTGGGTGGGGCCACAATGGGGGATCAAAGTTTTACATAGAAATATGTAGGACAAATCTTGAAATTGTTTTTCTTAAAAACAACAAAGCCACAATTAGTCATAATTTATATGGAAGCATCTTCAGGTAGTGTAGAATCAAGTTTGTACAAAATCATGACCCCCGGGCGGGGGGGGGGGGGGGGGGGGGCACAATGGGGGATCAAAATTTTACATAGGAATTTATAGAAAAAAATCTTTAAAAACCTTTCTCTCAAGAACAACAAAGCCACAATTAGTCATATTGATATGGAATCATTCTCAGGTAGTGTAGATTAAATTTTGTACAAATCATGACCCCCAGGGGTAGGGTGGGGCCACAATGGGGGATCAAAATTTTACATAGAAATATGTAGAAAAAAATCTTGAAAAATCTTCTTCTCAAGAACAACAAAGTCACAATTAGTCATATTGATGTGGATTCATCCTTAGGTAGTGAAGATTCAAGTTTGTATCAAATCATGACCCCTCGGGGTAGGGTGGGGCCACAAGGGGCGATCAAAGTTTTACATAGGAATATACAGAAAAAAAAATTGTAAAATCTTCTTCTCAAGAACAGCAAAGCCTTGTTAAGTCATATTGATATGGAAGCATTCTCAGACAGTGTAGATCTAACTTTGTTCAAATCATGACCCCCAGGGTTAGGGTGGTGCCACAATTGAGGATCAAAGTTTTACATAGGAATACATAGGAAAAAACTTCAAAAATCTTCTTCTCAAGAACAGCAAAGTCGTGTTTTGTCATACTGATATGGAAGCTTCCTCAGGTAGTGTAGATTCAAGTTTTTTTCAAATCATGACCCCTGGGGGTAGGGTGGGGCCACAATGGGGGATCATAGTTTTACATAAGAATATATAGGGAAAAAAACTTGAAAAATCTTCTTCTCAGGAACAGCAAAGCCATGTTTTGTCATATTGATATGGAAGTTTCCTCAGGTAGTGTAGATTCAAGTTTGTTCAAATCATGACCCCTGGGGGTAGGCTGGGGCCACAATGGGGGATCATAGTTTTCCATAGGAATATATAGGGGAAAAAACTTGAAAAATCTTCTTCTCAGGAATAGCAAAGCCATGTTTTGTCATATTGATATGGAAGCATCTTCAGGTAGTGTAGATTCAAGTTTGTTCAAATCATAAACCCCAGGGGTAGGGTGGGCCACAATGTGGGATCAAATTTTTACATAGGAATATATAGGAAAAAATCTTTTCATCAACAGAAAAGCCATGTTTAGTCATATTGATATGGAAGCATCCTCAGGTAGTGTAGATTCAAGTTTGTTCAAATGATGGGGGGGGGGGGTAGGGAGGGTCCACTATGGTGGATCAAATTTTTAACAAGGGAATATATAGGAAAAAAATCTTTAAAAATCTTCTGCTCAAGAACAGTAAAGCCATTTGTTATATTGATATGGAAGCATCCTCAGATAGTTCAAAACCCAAGCCCCCTCCCCTTTAAACTTTTCAATACTGAAGTGATTTGTGCTTTTTCCTAGCCAATGTGCTCAGGTGAGCGTTGTGGCCCATGGGCCTCTTGTTTTTGATACGATATATTCATTAATCTAGATATGTATCGATATACAGGTAAACTTCGGTATCTCGAACACCGGTATGTCGAATACCATGGATATCTCGAAGTGAATCAACGGTCCTGGCCGTTTTTATTATATTTATGATTTTAAAAAAACCCTGGTATCTCGAACACGGAAATCTCGAATACCTCACTTATCTCGAAGTAGATTTACGGTCCCAAGTGCTATAAACACATGCGTTATCTCGAAGTCAAACAAATTCTCGCTCCGCTGAATTCACACCTTAGTACACAATAATCCCATTATGCTAATTTTACGGTCTGTTGAACGTTTCCATTAGGTCTAGCACAGGCTTCATGGGACCATTGCTGATAATCACACCTTATTAGTCCCAAGCTGTTGTTTTTGGTAGTTAAATTTAATTACGCAGGCCAGGTGATTTGGAGGTGTTAATAAAATGCACTCTCAGAGATACTATGACACGATAATGAAACAGCAGCTTGGGGACGATTACTGTACTAGAAATTTAAATTATCGAAAATACACGCTTATACACATCATTACATATCAAAGTAAACACTGAACACATCAAAGTGATATTGAACTCAAGAAATTAAACAATTAAAGACATTATTTTGAGTAGAAAAGTCAGTACCAAAAATCAAATCTTCAGTAAATATCATGTCCGATAAGGCAGTCTAACGAAGGACCCGGTAGCCAACCAGGGGGGATAGTTAGATTATCTGACTGTGGTGTAAAAAGAAAACTTAAAGTTCATACAATAGAAACAAAGTTTGCTTTTGTTTATTCGTATTGGCAATTTCAATAAATTATTGTAGAACGATAATTCCTGTTGTTACATTTAGGCATGTGGGTATATGTACATATCCTGTTAAAGTCTTTGTGTATCACATTATATCATGTTAACTTCAGACAAATTAGTACACCCGTAGTTTTGAATACAATTCATACATTGATTTCATTTGCCACAATGGTCTCTTTAATATTGCAATAATGCATTTGGTCTTCCTAATGCATGTATAATGCAGGTACTGTATATACTCTATGTCCAGCTTATAGGTGAGTCATAAAAAGATTAGTATTTTGAAACCAGGTTAAAACATCAGAGCATTGATTTGAAATTGTCAATAGATTCTGGCAAAAAGTTGTACCGATTTATAAGTGGGTCAATAGCAAATCCCTCCAAAATAACCTCAAAAATACAACTGACTTATAGGTGGACCACCTTATAGGCAAGTATATATATGGTATAGTTTTTGTTGAATTTGCTAACAGCAAAACACTATGAATAATGAATTTTGGAAAAAAAAGATTATTAAGTTTAATGATGCATGTATGTAGTATAGAAATATTGTTCATATGCCTGTACATGGTACAAATATGCATTTTACAGAGTGTACATATGCCAGAATCATATGGACCGCAGACTGGCCCTGGTGATTCCGTTAAGAAAAAAGAGGAAAAATCAGTGCTTGTGCTCATTTGTCATTGGACAAAGGTAAATAGATTTATTTCATGAAACTAAACATGTAAATTACTAGGATATTAAAATATCACAATTAAAATATATGTACTGATTTATATATATTTATTTACATTTGCAAATATTTTTCTTAGATGAACCTATAGAAGAGAAAATATGTTCAATTCTGTATGAACTTATTAGGGGGTCAGAGGTCATGGCGTGACCGAATCACACAGCGAGACGATATCTTGTCTACATATTTCTGTCACAGTGACACTGGTTTCGGAACTTCTGAACCGTCAAAGCGATGAAAAAGATAAAATTATTGACACATATATTTTTTTTTTCGTTCAACAAATGATCGTTAGATCTTTCTTCGGTGTGAAGAATGTTTCTAATTAGCCTAAAATCACGCTTACCTCTTTAACCCGAAATTCCTTTGAAGGTATGTAAACTGAAGACGATAGCACCGCTTTTGACTTTATATATAAAGAACTCGTACAATAATAGTAAGATAATTCCCAGTAGCGATCATTGTTTTTTCATTATGAACAGATATTTCCTGAACTGGACTGCTAAACATCAATGTAAGTATTCAAATGTTGGAGCGAGGCGAACTCTCAAGACCAAACAACTTCTAGGTCATTGCGCGTCACAACATAGCAATACGGCGGGCCGTTCGTGTAATAAATGCAGTCCTATTCAGAATATTCGTCTCAAATGTAAATAAAAGTAATAAACAACAATGTTAAAAAGTTCACTGGGAAATGAACTTGGTTGGTACGTGATCAAATCTTCTGAGAAGCCCTTCGGGCTTCACAGGATTTGATCACGTGACCAACCAAGTTCATTTCCCAGAGAACTTTTTAACATTGTTGTTTATTTCTTAAATATGGATATCAGTTGGTCTCCTTGATGGAGTTAAATGCATTTGTTATCCCTTTTAAGTGGATCATTTAAATATATTATGCAGTTTATTTAGAAGCTCTTTATTATCTGCACTGTTTATTTTTACAGGGTGTATGCCAGAATTTTTTCAAGAACAGTCTGAATCTGACATGGAAAAAATGAAGAAAAACAGCCTTCCTGTTTATAAATCTACATTCTGACAAAGGGTAATTTTGTTTAGTTCAATTAGAAGTGCACATTTAATTTCAGTTGCTTTCCTTAATGATATATTATAGCATTTTTATTCCCTTATGAACAATATGTATACTTGTAAAGCATGTATCACAAAATCTTCTGCAAACAAAGTTTTGGGTGTATAGTGTTTGTTGTTTAACGTCCCTCTTGAGAATTTTTCACTCATATGGAGACGCCACCACTTGTCGGTGGAGAGCTGCAAATTTTTGTCCTATACTCAGCACTTACGGCCATTGAGCATTGAGGGATCTTTTTCGAGCCAGCACCTACTGTGACATGGGACCTCGGTTAATACCTCTGTCTCATTTGAAGAACGGGTCCCCACGTCCCACAGTGGGATTCAAACTCGCGATGTAAGGATCAGCTTCTTTCTCCGCGACTCTAGAGTAGATGCTCTAACCACTGCATCTGCTCTACTTTGGCAACTTTGGGTGTATATAAGCATAGGAATCATCATGTCCATCTGTCTGTTCATGTGTTTGGCCACTTTTATGATTAGTTTTTTTGTTCCAATTCTGGCTGAGATAAATTGATTTAAGTCATCTAGATACAAACAAATTAATGGAAATTACTATGGTATTGGAATGAACATTTTGGAATACTGTCTAATTGTTCCATTGTAGTTGGTTTCTTTAATGTTGAAATAATGCATCTGGTCTTCCTAATGCATGGCATACACTGTATGCATGTGTAATGTTAAAGTTGGCTGAATGTAAAACAGTTCTTGCATTATGACAAAGGTAAATAGATTTAGTTCATGTAACTAAACATGTAAATTATTAGGGTATTAAAATCTCAAGTTTTGAATACTGATTTACATGTGGAGAGTAGTTGGTCTCCTTAATGCAGTAATAATACATTTGGTCTCCCTTATGCATACTGTATATTGTATAAATTTAATGACTGACATTTACGAGGGTTGATCCAAAAGTTCATGGAATTTCTTCATATTTTATTTATTTATTAGTGAAAGTGGTTGAATACTGATTTACATGTGGATAGTAGTTGGTCTCCTTAATGCAGTAATAATACATTTGGTCTCCCTTATGCATACTGTATATTATATAAATTTAATGACTGACATGTACGAGGGTTGATCCAAAAGTTCGTGGAATTTCTTCTAGTGTTGTACCGATAATCAGAAAACATCGATTGTCGACAAAAAAATGCTACCGATTCCGATGATCGATTATAGTTTTTCATAATCGATCATCGGAAACATACTTCTAATACAATACATTCCGGAATTATCCATTTCTGGTTTAAAATTTATTTCTTCTTAATGAAAGAAAATGGCATCTGCATCTGATACTAGCCAACTAGCACGAAGCAGAGGTGATTTAGAACCGAAGATGCATATATAGGGCCTAAAAAAAATTATTTTTGTTTCCTGTAATAACCCGACCGACCCATTCAATTTACCCCCGGGTGAATTTTTTTTTATGCCAAATCTGTGTTTGCTCTTTGGTTTGATCAATCAGCTGATTCTTTTTATTCAAAAAATATTAATTGTATCTTTTATTTGAGATATAAAATATGCAATTTAGTCAACATTTACCTTAAATATAGAGTGATCAATTCCCCCCACAACTTTTTGAAGTTCGTTTTCTGCCGCTAGGCAGCCATGTTGGGTGTCCACTGTAAATATTTTTAGGTCTAGAAAGTGTAAAAGAAGCAAAACAACAAAGAAAATAATATATTATGTATTTTATATATTCATGTTAAAGAAATAAATGAAATTATTGTAATAGTCTGCTTTTTGTATACAAAACTATGAAGAAATCCGATTATAATCGGTGAAATCGCATCAGAAGCAGTAACCGATTCCAACCGATGATCGATTATGAAAATTAACTGATGTCTCATCACTAATTTCTTCATATTTTTTTTATTTATTAGTGAAAGCGGTTGAATACTGATTTACATGTGGAGAGTAGTTGGTCTCCTTAATGCAGTAATAATACATTTGGTCTCCCTTATGCATACTGTATATTATATAAATTTAATGACTGACATGTATGAGGGTTGATCCAAATGCTCATGGAATTTCTTCATATTTTATTTTTTTATTAGTGAAAGTGGTTGAATACTGATTTACATATGGATAGTGGTTGGTCTCCTTAATGCAGTAATAAAACATTTGGTCTCCCTTATGCATACTGTATATTATATAAATTTAATGACTGACATGTACGAGGATTGATCCGAAAGTTCATGGAATTTCTTCTTATTTTATTTTATTTATTAGTGAAAGTGGTTGAAAATTACAAATAAGAATATAGACACTTGTTGAATTTTTTTTAATAAAAAAATATTTTAAATATTAATGATAGTAACTCTATGGCAGTTCCCATAGCAAAGGATGTTTTAAAATGCAGGGGAGACATTTACTCGTTCATTATCATTTTAATTCTTAATACGTGATATAAGAAAAAACCTGCGCCAAGTGGCAAATAAAATGAGAATTTTGTCATTATTACGATTGCTTGACCACTAATATACCTGTATGTGAGAGTTTTACTGATTTAACTTGATATTTAGATTATTAGTTGATGATTTCTTGTTCATCTTTTAATTGTTAGAGAACGTCACATTTCAGTCAAGTTATAAGTTTTGTTAAAATCTTAGGAACACTCTGACTTAAAGGGGTATACTACTGATACAGGCTGGAGAAAAATGCATTTAGCAACTGATTTTCCAGTGGCGTGAAAAATTTAAGAACAATAGAACTTCCATGGAGGTTCATTAAAGGTGTGGCTGCTTTTGGAGGGTCTGTTTTTCTCGTAGACAAATTAAGCGTTGATGGATGTTGACTGCTGACATACTGTGCTTGACTTTGCTACTGAAATTGGAACATCATATGGAAAGATGGGGAGTATTTTTGAAATATGAGTGTAATATAAAGATAAGTCGATTGGTGGATACCCAGGCTTTTCTTGAGAGAAAAAAGGAGAAAAAGGCAGAATATTCTGTAGAATTACTTAGTTGAATTGAACATGAGGGTGAGATGCTCCTATAACATGACATGACATACTTAACTTGACGTTACGTCGAAGTCTCCCCCGGATTTTACAACTATCAGTGTTCAGAAAGCTCATGTGACCTTATTGGTAATTGGAACGTGGTGAAATTTTCCAGTATTGTTGCATAATGACTCTATATTGTAAATATGCCTATTGTTTGCTTTCATCAAATCACAATAAAATTTTAGAAATAATGAAATTCCATGAACTTTTGGATCAACCCTCGTATTAGAAAAAAGATGGATCTAAGATTGAACAGGTTATAATTCACCTGAGTCATTTAAATTACTTATTGCTATCTGTTCTTGTTCAGTCATCATGTGTCAAGTATTGTCTGTAAATTATTGAACATTTTCAGCTTCTTTTCTGGAACCAGTTTCAACTAATTTCTCGGTTGAAGTACTGTATAGGGGATAATTTCAGGGGTTGTAATTTTCATGTTTTTCTCTCCTCTGACACGATCGCGGTTTGTTGAATTCGCGGAATCGGTATATAACTAAGGTTACATGTACCTCCCTTCAATGTCTATATCCCTTTAATCCATAGCATAGCTAGAAGGCATTAATCAGCATTATGTATTCACTTCACAAACAACAGGGTAGATTTAAATATACATCAGCAAGTTTGATAGTTATTTAAATGATTTTTTAAAACCAAAATGTCGATAAAAACATGATAATGCAGGTAACAAATACACGTCGTAACATAGTTACGTACGGGTATTCAAAACCCATGACCCTAGTGTTTTGATTGATGAAACATGTAGCGTTGGCTATTAAAACAGTTTTTTTTTTTTTACAAATACAGGTTATTATCTGCTGGGTGATCTAAATTAATGTCAAGCGTGATAATTAAAATAATTGAATGACAGGTACGATTCGTAATTACTGAAATGACCATGCACTGCACGTATATTTACCTATCGTAGTCTATTCTCAAATTTCCAAATATAACATGTAGGTTATTGAAAACTTATTCACTGTTTCTTGAATTCACGGATTTATTCACACCGTGAATATAGCGAATATTAACACCGCGAGTTATTTTCCCCCTATACAGTATACAGACTTAATATAGAAATGATTTTATCGACTTTCTCAATCTATCATGAATTTAAAAATGTAAATATAAGCATTTAATTGTAAATATTAAACATTTAGCATCTAAAAACCAGAGTTGGAAATTACTGACTGCCCGAGGCAGTCTGTTTTTCAGGTAGGCAGGGACAAACTTTAGATTAACCTCGGTGGTCGGGGTCATTTAAACAGGTAGTTCCTGTTTTCCTTTTTTTTTTTCAGGGTATAGTAAGTCTATAGAAATTAAGTAAAATATAGTATATCAAAGGAACACTTCTAGTTAAAAATATGAGATGACCTATAGGACCAATATTGGTTTCAGTCTTTAGAAAAAGCTTACCGATATATGTTCCGGTCACTGGCTTTAGGTCACATGTGTGTAGTTTCTTGTTTCTCATGTATTGCTTTAGTTCTACATTAATGGTAATCTGACAACCAAGCTTTATGATAAACGTGATGACTTTAACTTTTCAATCGTCAACTTCCCTTACTTATTCAGCAATATACCTTCATCACCTGCATACGGGGTTTATATCTCTCAGTTGATTCGATACGCAAGAGCATCCTCTATGTATGAACAATTTTTAAAAGGAGGTAAGTTATTGACAAACAAATTGCTGAAACAAGAATATCAGCAGTCTTGTTTAAAGTCATCATTTTGTAAGTTCTATGGTCGATACAATGACCTTGTCAGCAAATACAATTTATCATTAAGTAAAATGCTGACTGACGTTTTTCATGCTTATTGTTAGGCCATTATTTACACACTGAATTGTGTATGGATTTTTCTATTGTTTCCCAGTCGTGACAAGGAGCACACAGCGGGTTTGACTGGTCTGCAGGGGATGCTCACTCCTCCATGGCACCTGATCCCACCTCTGATGTTTTGGAGGTCCGTATTTGCTCTGCTCCTATTTTGTATTTTTTGATGGGCTTTTGAGCTTGAATACTGATTGTTATCTCGATATATTTCATTCTACTCAACTGTGTGTTCATGTGATCCTACCTCAGTATTTACAGAATGATACATCCTTTGTTTGAGGGTCATTCTTGATGTCTGACTGAGTAATGGCAATGGGACATAAAACCTTAACTGACCTTACCACATTCTTTTCTAATCTGAAAACCCTCATGCATTTTTAGCATAACATATCGCCAATGCACACATTTTTCCCGAGGAATGAACTGCATCTACTCTGCATAGAACAGTATCTCTCCCACTGGCACAACAGTACTATTACACATCATTATGTTCTTGAAAGGCAAACACAGCAATTATTGCTCGGCATGATTTTTTTTCATGACACCTGCAGTATCGAGTAACACAAAGTGAATGATTCATGTCCTCGAACAAAGTGTGCTTACAATGAGGTTTAGTTCCAGTTGATTGCGTTAAGTTAAAGAGAATTTATGATCTGCATTTCCATAGAGGTCTTTTATATCAACACCAAACATGCATTTACGGAAGAAAATATATTAAGTAAAATGCAAAAGCCTGTATTAAAAAATCAAAGGACAAGTGCACTTAAGCAATGCTTAATGGGCCCTTTTTCAGTGCCATATTACTTTAGAATGTATTACCAAATTGTTCTCTTTTGGTAATAGTTAAATACAAGTGGACATTTCTAATTAAAATCACATTAAAACATCACCTAAATCAGCATGGATTTGAAACAAATGAAGTTTTTTAAATGCCTATAGATACCCCAAATCCAGAAAAGTCTTGCCGAACCTATTTTGAGTTTCGTTTATTTAAATCAAGGGGAGGAGACATTTAAATCAGACACTTGAACAATCTGATGGTGGATCATTGACAGGCGCGTTTGCCGAATGATACTTCTTGTACTATTTTACCCGAGAAAAAAATAGAATGAAGTTGTATAGATACCTGTATCCATAGTGAACAAACTAAGAAATTTGCATGCTTGCATTTGAAATAATACAATAAGTATTAACATTAGTTCCTTTAAATTTTAAAATGATAAAAAGTGTATTTAGGTGGCTTTCAATACCAGTACCATTGTCTTGCATGAATGTTAAAAATGTTTGACACTTTTATTTATGATGACATTTTAACGACACTAAACTCTCCTAACCATCCCGTGTTCCTAAAACCAAATACATACAATCTTCTCTATGCGGCTTGACTTCGATATAATGATACAAAACGTGGTTATGTTTTACAGTGAGCATCTTTGAGGAATGTTTACCTGGGTAGAACTCACGTGACTACCAGTATTTTAAATAATTTATTCCACGGGTGGGTTCAACATAGGTCATACAGGTAAATAGCTCTTGCTTGTTATAGGAAAAACATTGAACTTTTCATACATTTTTAATATTTTAAGTACAAGCCTAATCATGTACAAATTTCCTACTTTCACACAAGTTTTATAAATGTATAATGCATTTTTTGTCAATCGCACAAGTTTGTACAATGTTAGGCTGACAATAAACAAAAGCTTTGAAATGATTGACCGTCCTCGATTTACTATAGAAAATCACGAATGTCGGCTGACCCCTACCACATTGTATGGCTTTGCTCTTTGTATATTCATGAATTTCAGCGATAAAATTTGTTGAATCTTATGGTTTAGATATCAATTAATGATCTGAGATGGACAATTATGCTTAATTTAATTCTTCATTTTTTCACATTTTACTGGGGCCCATAAGTGCACTCGTTCTTTAGTGTTTATACAGGTAAAAAGTTTGAAAAAATAAAAATGTGCCAACAAATGGTTTCGAACCAGGACAATAAAAATGTTCATGGTGAGAGTCTGCGGTCTATCGTTCTGGGCTATGCTGACTATGAGGACATTTGTAATAAATATAAACCAGTATGATAGAAATAGGTTTTCACGTTTTTTGTAGGTTTTTTTCTATGAATTTTGACCCTAGGCACCTCTAAAAAAACCTTGTTTTAAATAATTGCTTACTAGATCAAAATCTATCAAAATTTCATAATTTAATTTAGGGGCAGGCAAAGGGTGATTATATTGCATCTATCGGGTATAATTTTCTTATCAGAAAATTGTAGAGATATGCAAGGTTAATTAATGACAACATTTATTTTTCCTTTTTGCCTAATACTTTTATGTTTTTCACTAATAAATTGATTATTGAAAAAAGCTTTTAATATGAATGCTGATTTTATCTCCATCTGTTAATTTTCAGCACCTTTTCTCATGATTATAGTAGATAGAGAACAGATTATGATTTCTAACATTTACTATTACAGATCATTTCCTTGAGATAGGTTCCCGTACGAAACAGTCCGGGCGGCTTAGACACGGCTCAGGCACGGATTCCGTTTCCAGAAACCCGTGCTTTTAGCATTCCTGCTCCTATGTAAAATATGTATGGAAAGCCGTGCCTAAAAGTGGTCGAGGCACGGACACGGCACGGGATATTGGCCGAATTATTTAAATTAGATCACACGGTTTTACAAAACCCGTGTCAGAAAGCCGTGCTTGTTTCCATATATGGACTCACGGATTCTGTAAACCCGTGTCTGAAACCCGTGTCCTTTTCCATATATGGAGACACGGATTTTTGGAAACCCGTGTCAAAAAGCCGTGTGACATACCATATATGGAGTCACGGGATCTGTGCATTTGTTTAGATCTAGGTCAGGGCCTTTAGAGAATCTCCTGATGCAATGTAGATGCCAAAATGGTGACTGAAACCAAACTTCACAATGCTTTACATTATTTTTATGCTTAGTTTTAGAATTTTAAAAGTTAAAAATCTTATATGAATGTGTCCATTTACTTTCTGTTAAGTGTTAAAAATTTACTTTATCAGTGACAATCCATGCTAGCTTTTAATTAAGAATTTAATGATAGTGTACAATTCAATTGTAATTTTATCTAATCTAAGTTTGCACAATCTGAGAAAGAATTTACCGGTAATTTGAATAAAACTTTCTGTAACATAGTAATCATAAATGACACATAAAATGTCTAGGGATTAATTAGTGAAAGTCCAACTAAAGTCATTCAAATAAACAAAGACTCATCAGGTTCATTGTCAACATTGCAATACAGAAATTTCATGAAAATTGAAAATGACTTATTTATTCTATATTACACTTACTGCATTTAGTTCAAAAATGATGAAATCATTCCAGACTGACATAAATACAATTCCAACTAACATCTATTAGTTAAATATCCTTTAACTAGAGTAAAAAAGACACATTTTTAGCTCATGACCATGAATCCCTCCAATTTAATATTCAAATAAAGGAAGTTATGATTGAGCATGCTCAGTAAAAAGCCGTGAGATATAAATAAATAGTTTGAAGCAAAACCCGCTTGAGTTAAAAACCGTCTCTCTGGGACACGGATTCCGTGCCTCCACACGGGTTTCTGTGAGCGAGGATTCCTCACTTTCAGACTCAGAATCCGTGTCCGTGTCTTGGACATGCAGAACCCGTACGGCTTTTTAAAAACCCGTGCGGGTTCCGTGCCTTAGCCGTGCCCAAGCCGTGCCTATTCCGCCTCGAACTTTCGTACGGGTTGAACCAACAGTCAAATACAGACACTTTTAAGAAAAGTAAAAATCTGGCTCAGGTAAAAAAAAAAAAAAAAAAAAAAATCATTTACAGTTTTAACAATTAGTAATTTTACCTTAATTTACTGGAAAAATCTTATTTGACGAAATACAGGTCAAGAATGAAGAGTTTAAAGCCTAGTAGGGATTTTGGTCAATCATTACAGGTAATCTGCAGTCCCTTTCGAGAATTTTACACTCATGGAGACGCCACCACTTGCCAGTAGAAAGCTGCAAATTCTGTCCTATACTCTGCACTCATGGCCATTGAGCAGTGAGGGGTCTTTTTCATGCCAGCACCTACTGTGACATGGGACCTTGGTTTATAAGGTCTCATCCGAAGGACTGGTCTCCATGTCCCACAGTGGGATTCAAACCTGCGACATAAGGATCAACTCCTTACTTCGCAACTCTAGAGCAGACGCTCTAACCATGACGCCACGCTTGTGACTAGCTCAGTTTTAAAGAAATCATTCAAGATATTTTTTATCAAACTTAATATGCTGATACATATATAATTAGTAAGACCTATTCAACTATTTCAAAAACTTTTGACCTTTCCTGTGACCTTGACCTCACTTTCCTTCAATTTGCATTTTGCATGGTTTTAAAACCATTTAAAATATTGATATCTAAGGCTATGCATCTATACATAATTTGGTGAGAATTTATCATCTATATCCATTTTTTTAGATTTCAATTTCAAAGAAACTTTTCAAGATATTCTCATCAAACTTCATACACTAACACAAAATTTCATGTTGCATTACTATACACTCGGCGGGCATACATGTCCTATGGACATATTTCTAGTGTATTGCTATTTCTGTTGTTTGTTTACTTCCGGTCAGTAAGTGCCCCCTAGGGGCAA